>NC_091825.1:78640833-78956666 GCF_038994185.2 Dermacentor albipictus | reverse complement strand
CCTATAGCTGCCTGCACTGCTCGACTTATTATAGCTAAAGAACACTACATTGTCGAGCTTATCGCCCTTTCCTCTTGCTCGCACGACATTATACTTGGCTGGGACTTTCTATCGTATAATCACGCCGTTATTGATTGTGCCAGATCTGAACTTGAGCTCTTCCCCTTGTGTGACGAGTCCTACTACCCCGCTCATCAAGCCGCACACAAAATAGTCGTCACAGAAGACACAGAAATTCCGCCGACAGCAGCTGTTTTGCTCCCCGTATTCTGCAACAGCATATGTGATGAAGCTGCATTCTTTGAAGCATCATGCCTTCTTCTAAATCGGAAGCCACTTCTTTTGCCTTATTCGACCCTCTCTATTTCGAATGGAACAAGCGCTCTCTGCCTCACAAATCCTCTTCCATATCCCATCAGACTGCTTAAAGGTGAATCCCTTGGTTGCGTGCAACCCATTGATGTCGGCCAAATTTTTTCCGTGCAGCAAGATTCAGCTCGACGCGACCTCGACGTCATCAGTGCTCTTACCCCTTCTGATGTTCCAGCTGCTGACCTATTCGATTCATCCATCGCAGACGGACTGTCCCCATTTGAACGCACTGCTCTTCTCCAGCTGCTCTACCAGTTCCGCGACTCCTTCGATGTTGCCCAACGTGCCCTTGGCCGAACTTCTACCATTGTTCACAACATCGACACCGGCTCCAACTCGCCAGTGCGACAACGCCCTTACCGCGTCTCCACCGCGGAACGTCAAGTTATTACCGACCAGGTTGACGATATGCTTAAACGCGACGTTATTCGCCCTTCACAAAGCCCGTGGGCATCCCCTGTGGTTCTCGTTAAAAAAAAGGATGGATCGATTCGCTTCTGCGTGGATTACCGGCGCCTAAACAAGGTCACTCGAAAAGACGTGTACCCTTTACCCAGAATTGACGATGCCCTTGATTGCCTACAAGGTGCCGAATTTTTTTCGTCGTTAGATTTGCGTTCCGGGTATTGGCAGGTACCTTTAGCAGAGGCCGACCGTTCAAAGACAGCCTTCGTCACGCCTGACGGTCTATATGAATTCAATGTCATGCCCTTCGGCCTCTGCAATGCGCCTGCCACCTTCGAACGCATGATGGACTCGGTTCTGCGGGGTTTGAAGTGGCACATGTGTCTCTGCTATCTCGACGACATTGTTTTCTTTGCGCCAGATTTCGCAACCCATCTAGAACGCCTCAACCATGTCCTGACGTGTCTGAAAACCGCTCAGCTGCAACTAAATCTCAAGAAGTGCCGTTTTGCTGCGCGAAAACTTACAATTCTTGGTCACGTTGTATCAAAGGATGGTGTGCTTCCGGACCCAGCTAAATTACGTGCCGTGACTGACTTCCCCAAACCGACGACTCTAAAGCAGTTACGAAGCTTCATAGGGTTATGTTCCTACTTTCGTCGGTTTGTGCGCAACTTCGCCTCTATAATTGCGCCTTTGACCCAACTACTAAGCAGCGCCTCCAATATCTCGTCATGGTCTTCTGAGTGTGACCAAGCCTTCTCCACCCTTCGCTGTCTCCTGACGTCACCACCTATACTGCGCCACTACGATCCTACGGCCGCAACTGAGGTGCACACAGACGCCAGCGGTGTCGGCCTCTGTGCTGTTCTCGCGCAACGAAAGCCTGGGTTCGCAGAGTATGTCGTCGCATACGCCAGCAGAACGCTCACCAAGGCTGAATCAAACTATAGCGTCACCGAGAAAGAATGCTTGGCAATAGTCTGGGCGCTTGTCAAGTTCCGCCCTTACTTATATGGCCGCACGTTTGATGTAGTTACGGACCATCATGCATTATGTTGGTTGTCTTCGTTGAAGGATCCGTCAGGTCGCCTTGCCCGCTGGGCTCTTCGACTTCAAGAGTTTGACATCCGCGTTATATATCGTTCCGGACGCAAGCATGCCGATGCTGATGCACTGTCGCGGTCACCACTATCCACCGAAACTGCGTCCATATCCACTATAGACCTTCCATTGTCAGCTCTTGACGTCGCCACCGTCTCCTCTGCACAGCGCCACGATCCCTGGATCGCTTCGCTTCTTGACATTTTATCCGGGGCACCCACTCTTTCGACCACTCGAACTCTGCGACGCCAAGCTTCGCACTTCAGCATCCGTGATGGCCTCTTGTACCGGCGCAACTACTCGCCAGATGGTAGGAAGTGGCTCCTAGTTATCCCTCGAACGCTTCGCTCTACAATCTGCGCTTCCTTTCACTCCGACCCGCAGTGTGCTCACGGTGGTGTCTTCAAGACCTATGAACGCTTACGGAAAAGGTACTACTGGCGCGGAATGTTTCGCTTTGTCCGCAAGTTCATTCGCGGCTGCCACGAGTGTCAGCGACGAAAAAAACCACCGCATCCTGCCGCAGGTTCATTGAAGCCCCTTCCATGCCCAGAACGCCCATTCGACCGCGTTGGAATTGACCTTTATGGACCTTTACCTTTGACCACGGCCGGAAACCGATGGGCTATCATTGCTGTCGACCACCTTACACGATACGCCGAAACCGCTGCTCTTCCCACGGCGACAGCACAGGACGTCGCCTCTTTCATCCTGAGGCGTTTTGTGCTTCGGCATGGTCCTCCTCGCGAACTCCTCAGTGACCGTGGCCGCGTATTTCTCTCCGATGCAATTCAAGCACTTCTCCACCAGTGCAAAATTGTACATCGGACGTGTACTGCCTACCACCCTCAGACGAACGGTCTCACTGAGCGGTTTAATCGGACTCTGGGCGACATGCTTGCGACACATGTTGCATCTGATCAATCAAACTGGGACCTGGTTCTCCCATTTGCGACATACGCGTATAACACCGCTACGCAAGACACAACCGGGTTTTCCCCCTTCTTCCTTTTGTACGGTCGCCAGCCGACGCACACTATCGACACGTTGCTGCCATACGCACCAGATACCTCAGAGTGCACGCCCGTGTCAGCAGCGGCCCGTTACGCTGAAGATTGCCGAAAACTAGCCAAGCGCTTTACTACAGCCGACCAACAACGCCAGAAAAACGCCCGCGATGATGATCACTCTCCGGCCGCAACATTCGCTCCTGGAGCACTTGTGTGGCTGCTTGTACCACCCTGCGCCCCTGGCTTGTCGTCCAAACTGCTCCCAAATTATCATGGTCCCTACCGCATCGTCGAGCGTACTTCCCCCGTAAACTATGTCATTGAGCCTCTTACGCTGCAAGGCGACCGTCGTCGACGTGGACGTGATGTTGTTCACGTAAACCGCCTCAAGCCGTACTTCGACCCTCTTGTACCCACCTGTTAGATCGCCAGGATGGCTCCACCTTTCTCGACGGGGGCAATTGTAATGAAGAAAGGAGGAGAATGGCATACCGATCATCATCAAGAACAGAGGGCACGAGACCGGCGTTCGAAGACCACCATCTTGCTCTCCGCGCTCACTGTTCCGAGCTACCGCCCGTTTGTTGGACTCGCTCAATAAACATCTTTACAATAATAATAATAATAATAATAATAATAATAATAATAATAATAATAATAATAATAATAATAATAATAATAATAATAATAAAGATCACCCTGTGCCTTTAGCACTAAAGGCAACTCTGTGCTTGCTAAAGAACCATCTTATATTATTGCAGGGGATACGCATAGCTTCAGGTTAAATTTTTCATTGTGGATAGCCCCACGAAATGTTAGTTCCAAATATATCGGATGTAATGCTTAAAAAAAAACAATTCACCCGTGAACTATTTTACCTCGGTTGCACGTTAGTAACATTGCCATCCCGTCATTTCTTCTCCCCTCTTCAACAAAGGAAACAATGTATCGTGTTGTAAAGATTTGGATTCAGGGACAAGTAGGGTCATTGAATCCGAGCAAGAGGCTAATGCGGCAGCTCACCCCAAACTCTAAAGCAATTGCGAAGTTGATGAATTTTTGTGTAAAATTGCTAAAAGCAGCGCACGGCGTATAAAGGACAGAGTGTAGTGTAGAGATCCGTGTAGATTTTAAAAACTTACATGAACCAAAAGCTTGGAAGACGAGTGGTTTTTCTTTCTTTTTTTTTTTGGTCACGTCCACTGAGATAAGTGAGATAAGGCGACGCTTTTGGGACAGCCGGTCTTGAACAGGCCTACCTCTCCAATTTTCTCTGTGGAAACTAGTACTAATAAAAGCAGCTCACTTGCTTTAAGCTCATGCTATGTTAGGCGACTGGCTACCTGAAAAGCAACATGGCTAATTTGAATGAAGTGCGATGTCTAAGCAACTTAAAAAGGTGGACCTGATTTTCTATCAAAGAAGTCATACTGTCTGCATCAATCTCTGACTATCACTGCACATTTTCGGTTGTTGAGATAGATTGCAACCGGTACAATCAATCGGATAAAGAAGTTAAGACAGTGTAGGGCTTCCGCATCGTCATCAATGCTCGTTTTTTTTTTAATTCACTCTACCCTTGTATCTCCCTATTACTTGTCTATTCGCTGTCATAGTATTTACGGTATATCGTGTTTTGGAAACACACACACTTCTCACTAGATAGTGTTGCATTGTGTTGTGTGTTGTGTTTGTGTGTTGTCATTGTGTTGCTTTCGACGTCCCATTTTCCTTTTTCCTTTTCAATTCGTTTCGTATCGCTCTGAAAGTGTATATTTTTTAAGCGCATCTCTTCACACAGCTTTAAAATTTCTTGACGCGTTAAGTGTTATCTTTCAGTTCGCTCCAGGTTCATGTATAACTGGTGACTTACATGTTCTTCGCTGCTAGTATCATGTTAATTAACTGTCATGTGAAAACATGCATTTTTGTTCCTAAACTCAGCTTCCTTCTTAATTGCCATCCTTGGGCAATTGTTTTCTTTTTCTTTTTTTTCTTTTAATTAACTGTCCGGCCTAGATGCGTACTGATATTCATGTATACTGTATCGCCCAACTGACACCCTCTCAAATGAGAGTAGCAGTATTGTAAATAAATAAATAAAAATGATTCCAAAGTTTGCAAAATCAGGCTACAGTGTTGCTTACGTCTAGACGATTCTATACTAATTACAAACAACTCCTTCATGAAAATAATATTCGTACAGTCGATAAGCTAGTTAGTTACAAGCTTAGTATACCTCTGTTCAGAACTCTCAGTAATTCAGCTCCGATTTCATTCGCTCCAGCAGCATAATTAGTCAATACTAACGATGATATGGGTTTGCTTGAGGTAACAACATCCTCCTCCAGAATATACGTATAACTAAGGTGAACAGATAGTCATGTTCTGATTTATTTCATTTGTGAACAAAATTTTACCATTAATAAAGTCATATCAGTTTATTTACTCGTTTGTACAAACAATATGAAAATTTCATACTGGAGGCAGAATCAATTAGGCAATTTTCGCTTGTCGCGCCTTTCATGACGTCGAAAATATTTTTCATTATTTCCTGCTTTGTTTTTCGTCTTTCTTATTTTGCACCTCCGTTAACCTTTACTGCATTGTTGCTTTCATAGCTTATGACTTCTTAACAAGTCCACTCCTATTTCTTATACCACTGAGCTTTCGGTGGTTATACCCGCCATTGACCTTTTATCAGATTCTTGTTTAGGTTTGTTTTGCATTGCACATTTGAATAATGATTAAAACTTTCATTGAATTTCATTCCATTCATTGTAAAACATCATACTATGTTCGTTTTATTAATAATTGCCATTGTTACAGTTATACTGCATGCTGTAACAGACACCTTCCTGTTTTGTACGTTTTGTCGTTGAAGATTATTCTTTCTACTGCCTTTATATGGATAGAAGGTTACTGCGAAGCCGGCGACAATGGTATCCGCTCCTGTATGTAAAACCTATGCAAATGTCTATACATTTATCGCACTAATAAAATCTGAACTTGAATCTGAACAGAAAATGTGGCAGTGGACGAAATATTCACCTACACACATTCTCCTAGTCATGCAGTTTTCGACACATTGACCTCTGCTATACGGCACTACACAGTAGAATAGACATTGCATATAAGAGCGGGGGGGGGGGGGGGGGTATTCTGTAAGAGTCGGCCTAGTGAACTGTCCATTTCGGCCGCTGCTGATTGGATGCAGCTGCACGAGCGAGGAGGATACGAGCGGCCCCAGCCAATCAGCAGCGGTCGACATGGACAGTTCACTAAGTGGTCTCCCACTGCATACTCCCCCAGAATACAGTTCGAGTTCTCGTGGTTTATAAAAAACAAAAAAACAAAAAAATTCTTAAGAATAAAAAAATCGGCGTTTAACACGCTGTTCTGGTGAAGAATGAACCATCTTGACGGAAGGAACGTTACTAATAATGAATAATAATAATTTTTATTCTAAGCACATCATTACAATTAACAACTTCAGACTGTTCCGCTACGTCGTCCCTGGTAGCTCCACCCAATGAGAACATCTGGAGCACTAAAACGAAACAGCGAAACTGATTTTCTATTCATTTTTTTTTGCATGCTTGTTGTCCGTACTGCTCAACTATGACAGTGCAGTCGAGTACAGCCCTACCTGTCCGGGTCGAATCGGTCCGGGTGTTCCCAGTGTGGCGCATCCCTCTGGATGTACTCGACGGCCGCCATGACAACAGTCCCGGCCGGAATCCTAAACTTCCCGTACTGTTTATCTCTCACCGCCTCGCGGGTCACAAACCTACGCGAAAAAGATAAGGATAACGATGACAAAGGCGACAGTAGATATGCCATTGTCGTAGGTGAGCTAAATGCGCACAAGTGGCCTCTACAAGGTACACTTGTCTTCAGTAATTCATATAATATGATACAAACGCTAATAGTAGCAACAAAAAACAAAAAAAAAACAAAAAAACAGTTATGCTGCTCCAACGCATAGGTTGTACTCTACGTGAAGCGGGTAACGAAATTCTGTAATTTCGCCCATTTTCTTCCTGCGTCTTCGGCGTAAAGGAAAGAGGCTCACGCCATGTACTCTCGTACACTCATGCTACGCATTGTGACAAATATTATACGGGCTTTTGTTTCTTAATTTCTTATTTACTTTAAATGTTTCGGCCGCCTCCCAGCCGATGTGTCGTGGTGGGTATGTACCATAGTATGCAAATCATAATCATCAATAAGCGGCGGTGGTCATTTAAAACTTAGTTGGCGTTGGCACGATATGTTCCACGCTCTTCTTGGCCAATCCCGCCTTGTAGGTGAGTGTCATATTATGGGAATCATGGTCATCAACTCGCGGCGATCATCACGAAGAGCTAGTTGGTGTTTGCACCATATGTACCAGCCGCTTCTTTACCAAGCCCCCGTTTTGAGTACATGTCACTGTACGAGACAGAGAGAGACAATATAGAGAAAGGCAGGGTCATTAACGAGGTTGTATGTGGTTTGTTACCCTACACTATAGGGGAAAGTAGAAAGAAATGGAAGAGGAAAATGGGGAAAAATGGAGCACGTGCACACACAGAAGCGTTAACTGTGCATTCAAAGGCAGTAGCACTGACCGGTCGTGTTCTAAGAAAAAGCGGTCAAAGGAAAAAAAGTAATGCGATTACTGTTTTAGAGGCGAAGGATCTCGATGACTGCGCAGCGCTGCTTAAAGACATCCAGCGCGAGAACCGTTGTGGATATCACTGTAGCTGCAGTACATTTAACGCGTGTTATTGAGCAAGCCTCCCGCTTTACGCCGCTTTACTCACGCGAAGGCTGGAGGGTACAGCCGGATGGTCTCTAGAATAACGCAGTTCAGGTAGGGCAGCTTCTGAATGGTGCTGTATGTGATTGGCTCCTGGAAGAGAGAGACGCAAGCATTGTGATACTTCCATGAATTTATCATGTCACATATTTTATGCTTTGCATAAGCCTGAATGCTTCAGGAGACTGAATGCAATAATACTGAGCTAACTTAGTTAACGACAAAAATTATGTGAGCGTCTGTGTCTCAGGAAACTTTGTGGAACTCCCCACTTATCGCCGTGAGATTATATCATAAAGAAAGCATTAGCAAGGTGCTGTACGCGTCACACAAAATTATGCTAAACTGAAATGGGAAAGACAGGTTTACCTCAAGGTTTTGCTACAGAAGTTAGTGGATGGTCTTATGCGTCTTTCAATTGAACTATTCGTGGTGATCGTCTTTCCCTGACGTCGATTACTGCAGCCACAACCTTGTTCTTCAATACATCAGGGGTCGTGTTTGAGCAACAAACGCCTGCCAGTCGTATTTTAATTTTCCTTTAAAGCCTAAAAGTGCAAAGTCGTGTATCTTAGTTTGTACGTTAACTTTATGGTAAATGCTAAAATCTTGCATTTCAACTTTCACATTCTGCTTCATTTCGGGCAGTTGTATTTTTTTTTCTGTTGCATTTATTATCTTATTCTGTGGATTTTACCTCGTTCTCGTTTTGCTCACCGTTTCTATATAGAGCTCTTGGGTCTTATTTCACATTGTTTCTTGTCCTATTTAGCATAATAAGGAAATAGACTATTTAAATGTGTCATTATTGTCATGCTATCACTGTCTAATAAGGGGTGTCTAAATCCACGCCCGAATCTAGAAGGCTTTGCTTCTGCCGGTTCTATGCGGTGCCGGAAACACGTCATGTCCGCCATAATTTAGAAACCAAATCCTGCGTCTATGACGAGGTAACTGGAGCATAGAGAAGGAGATATACTTTGAGCAACGGTAGGTGTAGAAATTATAAACGCGCCTGCTTTTTTCTAATGAACAGAGTGGCTAGCCCATAGCACGACACTAAGGCTTTCGTAATGCGTTCAAGTTTTTTTGTTTAGGTACTAGCTTCAGAAACAAAACAAAAAATGACAGGCAGCGACGTACGTCATCATTCAGGACAGAGAGCAACTCCTTCCGCACTTTTTCTTGAACTTCCGGATGATGTATGAGCATGTGCGTCACCATGGACATCGTGTTGCTCGTGGTCTCGAACCTGACGGAGTCATTGTGGCAGGAGATTATTACAGAGACGAGTACGGGTCGGTGAGAGCAATAAGATAAGGCACAACATGTTCTGGTTGACATTGACACGGCCTGCCTTACTTTAACAAACTTGCCACTGTTATCATGACAGCTGCCAATAACCTGATGCGGCTGAGTGTTATATTCGAGTGTTTAAATCTTGACCATGACACTGCCACAATTTAGCAGGGAAGTTACGACTTAGTGTCATAAATGTTATTCGAAGCGCATGTCCTCTCGCCACTGCTAATCAAAAGTTTTGAAGTTCGGGCGGCCTTTTGGGGCGAATCAGAAAGTTTTCGCCCATATTTTTTAGCCATATTACGGCTGTAAATTTGAAGTCAACATATTCGTTCCCAGCGGTGGACATTTCTTGGACCGGCCTGCCTTATATGCCGGCAGCTCCGCGGCACGGTGCTGCTGTCAGCTGTTGAAGATGGCGGTTGTGCTTAACGACAATGCGGGGCCACGTGTGGCAATGAGAACCGCCGACAAGCTCCGGTCATTTCCCTGGGCGTGTATAGACCACCCACCATACAGTCCGGACCTCATCCCCACTGATTTCAACGTTTTCGGGCCGCCGAAGAAGTTACAGGCAGGAGGCTGGTTCCACACTCAGCCGGAATAATTCTTCCACAGGGGCATCTCAAATTTTGTGCTGCGATGAGACAAATGTCTGAACCGGTGCGGGGACTATGTGGAAAGATGGTGTAAGGTACGTAGAATAGCACAAACATTTGTAATTATCTGTATGTACCTTATTTTGACTAATAAAAACATGGGGCAGATACTTTCTGATTCGTCCTCGTATCATTTTTTTTTAATTGCAGCCCACGAAGTTACGCTGGTGTGCTGCGGTTAAGTATATCAGAAAACCGACGGGGCATGTTAAAATTCCTCGAAGTTTGGCGAATAATACGCTCGTATTATGTAGGTAGCATGGCATAGAACTCCATATTTTTCGACCATTTTCATTGCACCATGTTTATTCAGTATGCCGACCTAGTCACGCATCGAATCGAGACTGGCGGTGTTGTAAACAAGTAAATATAAATAAAATCCACAGAAACCACGTTCCTTAGAATTACTGTGAAAAGAAAACACACTAACGGCAGACGAAATGTCTCACCCTGCTACGAGTGTGGCGAACGCATTTTGCGTGATGTCGTCATCATCCAGAACGGCCTTGTTGAAAACTCCGGGGAGTTTGCAGTTGGCAATTTCTGCGGGTAGAGTGAAAAATATCAAATACGTCATTATTAGTTGCCATGACACGCCCTATGCAGATTTAAAACGCAGATATTTCTCTAAAATGCGGTTTTCTGTGTTGTTTTAACTTGCGACCCGAAAGTATTTTAGATTATCAGTTAATAGTGTACGTTTCCCGATTGCTGAGTGAAAATCACAGTCAACAGATGATTTTCTTGCGTACATGTGACCACTTAGTTCGGGGCAATGAGGCTTTCAAGAACATATGTATACATCGGCCATTCCACAACATTTGCGTCGCTTCGAGAATGTACTACAGCGTCTGCGGCGCGTGTTGCAACGTGAAAAGTCATTCTTTCTTTTTGTTTTAACGAAGCGATGAGAGTGCTCGCGAAGTATCCAATACAGCAAGCGCGTTTTCAACGAGCAATGACTTGATAACAATGTTAATACAGTAAGAATTCTCACCGGCAAATATATATATATATATATATATATATATATATATATATATATATATATATATATATATATATATATATATCATAATATTACCCTCCGCGTGGCAACATTCATCAGCTCATTTGAATAGCTAGTGAAATGTTACAATGTAATTAAATTCCGTGCAACATCCGCACAAACCTCAGCAAAATTGTGTAAATTAAAAAAAACAGTTATGCTGCGGTTTCATGTGCCAGAAAGACGATATAATTGTGAAGCATGCAGTAGTGAGTGACTGCGGAATCATTTTTTTTTTCGTCTTGGGTTGTTATCGCACACGCGATGAGCGATGCCTGAGCGCCATTACGGTGCACACCCATTTCAACGCGGCCGCCACAGCGCGCTGCCATAGGGACCGAGCTACCGCGGTAGGTTTTGCGAAACAACGTGGTAGCGCGCTATGTGAGTTGAACTACGTTACAAAGCAGTGATGTGGCGCGCATTACGTTAGGCCTTTCATGCTGACCACATTGGAAGTGAGAAATAGGAAGCACTCACCCCCCCCCCCCCTCCCCGCCCTCCTATATACCCGAGAAATATTATTCAGAAAACATTCATACGCCATTGTGCTAATTTACGCAATCATCTTGTTTTGTTTATTTGTTTCATCATCGCTAGATTTGACAAGTACTGCGGGCGAAGCAAAGAAATAACCGACATTACCAGTGACGCCAAGCTCTTCCACACACACGCTCCAACACATACTCCAACACACGCGCCAACACACGCGCACACACAAGCACGCATGCGCACCACACGCACACGGACATGCACGCGCGTGCCGACGCAGGCGCGCGCACACGCATACAGGAGAACGTTTACACACGTACACAAACGTACATACACACACGCGCGTACACCTGCTATACAGACTGACGCACACGGGCACACAAACACAAGCATGCAAACGCGTGGACACACACGCATGCACGTTTGCCTGCGTGTGCAGACACCTGCACACGGAGGCACACGCGCGTAGAAAAACACACAAACGCAGAAGCACGAACACCACGCACTGTGTACTCGTACGTACGCACACACGCTAACACACATGCACGCATGTACACTTAAATATATCCTGATCCAACGCGCATGTTCTAAATTATGTTGGAAGTGGTTAATGAAACACTTTACAGCTAACGACAATGCGCACTACGCTTTTGTTTACTTTAACCATAGAGTTTCATATTAGTATACCTAGAGGCAAATCTGGCGCTGCGATCGTTCAACCATCATGGGAATGATGGGAAGTACAGGCTTCGGATCGGCATTCTATTGACTGGCGAACTAGTCTACAAGTATATTTTTGGCAGTTTTGGTTTCGCTCCAAGCGCAATTGCTATAACCTGCAGTGGGACAGTGCAACGCAAAGCTATCTGCCTTTGTTATGTTGCTCGGAGTGGCGATAGCGCGCTGGGCCAGCGACTGGGACGATGCTTGTGTCGCGGTGTGGCGTCGAAGCCATGACGAGAAGGCGGCGGCATCATAAACGTTGAAAGAACATGTTTTGAGCGTTTGGACCTTGGTTGGTTAAGTGTGCTAGGTTGACACTGCAGCGTTACGTTCTTTATGAAACTTCAGAATAGGACAAAGAAGGCACTACTGATACAAGACATATACAGTTGTACTTCTAGTGGCTTGAAAATCAAATATTATTGAGGGCTTCATTATGTGCTCGTTTATGTGCTCATTGACATGCGTGTTTTAGGACTTTGAGAACACAAACTTACTTGTGGTATAGGAAAGATAGCTGCTTCCGAGCTGTAGTCTAGTGTCGCACAATGGGTACCCGCAAAGCCACGCTATAACGCTTCGGAAGCGGTACGCCAATATAAAATATGATGAAGCATACTCGTAGGAGGCCACTAGCGTCCTAGCTAGCACTGCAGCAGATGTGCTTAAAAGTACTTGAAGACGTTCAGCAATCGTGACAGCCGACGCAACCTTTTCGAAAGAGCAAGAGAGTTCGCAAGTGCCTGTCGTCTGCGAGAAAAGTCTCGCGTTTGCAGCGAGCAGGCGTCGTAGCAGACGACACTTTTAGCATTCCGCTCAAGGGCGCAACGCTCTGTCACAATACAACATTTTTATTTCCAGAAATACTTGGTGAGTATTTTTATATAAGTACATGCACGGTTGTTTTGCTGTTGCAAAAATGAATAAATAATTATTCTTTGGCGTTAAATTGGGAACAGAATCGCACAAGTATGGATACCCTGGTGTGTCCTGGTGACAAACCATAGTAAACCATGCTTCCATCTCAAATTCATACAAAGTTTAGGTGGCGTGTTGTACATTACATAACATACTGCAGAAATAGAATTAGATTTTACGCGATAATATTTGAGTATAGCTTTGTTTACTGCGCCAGAAGCAAACGCCACTAGTCTAAAGACCGAAGTCAATCCGAAACCTGTACTTCCCATCATTCCCATGTAGGTTGAGGCAACGCTCATGAGAACCCCCATAGACACTAGCGCCACATTTCCCTCTAGGGTATTTATTTAGAAACTCTATGACTTTAACCTTATGCAACGTGTTTCGATGCAATGGCTATGTTGTCTTGTGTCTAAGTGCCACTATCCCCAGTCTGAGTGTTTGGCCGATAATGGGTACATCCCCAGTGGCACATACCGAATAGCTTAAGCAAAGAAAATTGCACAAATCAAACAGTCTACTTAATATAATGCGCCATTCCGGTTACCGTTAACGGGTCGGTTTACTTTACAGATGCTTCTGAGTCGACATTATATCTTCAGGTTTTACGTAGGAATTGATTTTTTTTTTGGCACGCAGAACAGAGGTGACTGTTCGCTTACTTGGTCTGTTTTATCGGTCAGCATGAAAGGGCTATTTGAGCGCGTTCACTGGTACTGCATACGAAAGTTCTTTGTGTGCCGAATTCATACCGGCGAATGCACACACACACACACACACACACACACACACATACACACACACACACACACACACACACACACACACACACACACACACACACACACACATATATATATATATATATATATATATATATATATATATATATATATCCGGAGAGATACAGACTGACGCAGCAGCAGCCCGCAGCCACCCCAAACCCGTGAGGGTAGGCAAAGAAAGATTAGTCTCAAGAAATGGAGTGCCACTACGACTTTTCCGAAAACGTTACCGCTCTTGGCTTCACTGGGGAGTTCTTCGTCATTGTCTTCAGCAGCTGTAAGCTGAGTGGACGTTACCGAGCCTGCGTCTACGCGGGAATCCTTGGCGTCGATCATTAGCTGCATCAAGTCCTTGCGGCGGAGCTGTTGAATGAGAACAATTTGGCGATTACACATTGCTGAATGCACCACATTAGTTTGCCCATTAGGCCACCTATATCATAATGATGAATGTTTCACGGAAGTATTCTCACATTACTGACGCCGTATGCCCCCCCCCCCCCCCCCGTTTCTGGATAAAGATAAATTGAGCACAGGTTGCCTATGCATGCAGAACAAGCTTCCAAAAGCGATTCAATAAATACTGACTTCTTGGGTGATTTGTCGAACATCTGTGCAGTGTATAGGTACTGATTTGAAGTGGACGAAAAACGGCATTCGTTATAGGTCGTCTTGCAACACTGCGTTATCGATACGCTGTAAAATGGACACTGCAGGGCTGGTAGGCCGTCTATTTTTGTATTATTATCAACCTTTAAATAGCACGTTAACAGGTGTGCACATACTGGTAAGCGGAGGTGACGCAAATCCCAGCACGTCACTCCCGCGATTTTTCGGCGCACTTTAGCAACCGCGGAATGCCGGAGCTCATACCGAAGTTCCGTGCTGGTTTTAAACGTTCTGGGTTGTGCATCATTTCCAGCGAGCGGTAATGACGACGCTTATTTAACTTTCACCATCAAGAACAGTGATTTTTACAAGCATTTCGCGATGCACCTACTCTTTCGTCAAATGTAAAATATTCGGCGCAGCATGCTATAGGACTGTCTAGATTATCTGAAGCAAGGCTTCTTACGTCCTACAAAATTCTGTCGAAGTTGGCCTTTAAGCAGGACTAGGGAAGCACAGCGTGCGGCTTGCGGCATTTGTCGGCAGTGCGCGAAACCACAGGTGTTTCGATCAGCTAGATTTCGTAACCCGCAGCCGTGGTTAAGGGGTGTGGTGCTGCACTGCTAAGCACTAAGCCGCGGGATCAAATCGCAGCCGCGGTGGTCGCATTTCGATGGAGGGCGAAAGGCAACAACGCCCGTGTCCTGTGCATTTGGGGTGAGTTAAAGATCCCCTGGAGGCCAAACTTAACGCGGAGTCTCCCACTACGGCGTGCCTCACAGTCAAATCGTGGTTTGGACACGTAAAACCCTAGAATTCCATTCAATTCAGTGTCATTGCTCGGTCCGCCTTTTCGAAATAAACAGTAGCGAAAAGCTTGACGATTTCACCGAGCAGCTATTCGCACTTGCATTCATAACAGGGAACCAATATGGGTTCATTGGAAATAATTTCTTCAACTCATCCACAGCCACTTACCGAAGAATCAAGTTGTCGTTCAGTAACGATTCGTTTGCATTTTTCTTGCACTTCAGCAAAGGGATGGACGCCATTGTTTTGGAAGCGCAGCAGGCGAAAGTTCACGAATTGTAGCAGAGCTGCTGAGCCAGGGAATGCAGCTGCGAGCATGCAGAAAAAAGTTGTACTCGCGCTGGAATACGTAAAAGAAAACTAAGATAACATATCAGGTCAAAGTATATATAGACAGGCTACTTTGCGTGTACGTGCTCTTCGGGTGTACCTCCGTTATGCATTGTGAGCAAGGTTATACGTCCATGCGCTGCCGGTGTCTTGTGGACCATAATTTTGGTCATAGCATGCCTGTTTCGAACTCGTAGTGATACTCCACGCATATTTCACTCGGTATTTTTTCCCCTTTCGTTCATTTTTGCGCCTTTTCTTGCTCACCGTATTTTCTTTTTTTTTAGCCACCCCGGTTTATTTTAGACATCTTTGGGGCGCATGGCTCTTCGATGGCTTATTTTCACAGTTATACATCAGTTCACGCAGGCTGGCAACTGCCACCGGAAGGAGCACAACGCCTGCCTACTCTTCTGAAGAGAGGTGACAGCAACACAGAAGCGGAAGATAGGAAACGCAACAGTGGTGGTGACTATGAGAACAGGAGCGGAAATAACCGCCTCTACAGAGAATAGACATTTGCTTTAGCGCAAAATGGTGAGATATGAAAACTAGATAATGATGATTATGGATGACGAGATGGTAAATGCTGAAAAAATAAGTCATGCTCCAAAGATTTGCCGCAAGGCAGATTGAGAAACTAAAATCAAAGAAATGTCTGCAGCTCCGCATTGCGCAGGTGTTTCAGCAACGTTTCCAAAAACATTTAAAAAAAACAAACAAAAGAAAAAAAGCTTGAACCTTTTGTCAAATCGGCAAAGTCAGACAGCTACTCGCTTAGGCGGGTCCATTGTTGATCGCCAAACATGATATTGCACTTGAATACAGAATAAAACGTAACATTGAAAGTTTTATAGACTTCCCCTACACAGGAAAAAAAAGAACTGTGGTAACATGGCAATATCTCCTGTGTCGCACGTGATCTTGGCGTTGGTGTTCCTGCGCAGCAGAAACTGAGAAATTCAATTTAAGCCGTCCATTAAGAGTTTCTTTCAGAAATAACCAATGACTCCTAGCCAAAGAGAGGCTCAGGAAGTTGTTGAAATGTAGTTTGTCAGACTGTAGTTATAGTTACTCGTATTGTCATTGCGTTGGCAAAACCTGCGTCTGTGTTTTCCAGTTCTTCATTAGATATTGCTCCAGTAGAAAGAAAGAAAGCCATTCGTACGAGAAGTATTAGACGCAAAAATCTTTACTGTTAGGAGACGTTCGAACGTTTTCTGAAATAACACGTCAGACAATCATGACACTCTGTAGGTGCGAATGGGACGCTCAATGACAGCTACATAAAATCAACATTGTACTCGCTAAAAGGCGCATCTGTAAAAAAATAACCTACCGAGCTTAGCAACAATACCCTTCCTCTAAGCAATTACAGGAAAGTTGAGCTCTCCCAGATTTAAGATTTATTCTTATCTACCATAAGTTCCATTCACCTTGAAACCGAGCTCAAATGGAAGCCGACTATTTTTCTTTTCAAAGAATCCGGAGCACACGCAGCCGGTAAATAAATTGACTGCGTATACAATCAGTTAATAAGCGGGTATCCTACACGCATATGTGGTGATAGCTCAACTTGTACAAGGTGCCACAATGTCGCCACTACTTCATATCTCAGGCAACAGCCTTACAAGATTTCTCAAGCGTGGAAGTTATTGCGACATACAAGGCTATGCTCATAGATTTGACAGCTGCTTAACAATGACAGAGAGAAGTCGCTGCGTGGCCAAATGTTCCTGCAGATTGTAGTCGATACCCATCGCGCTCTTGCAGATCACGTCTAGCGCGAGAGCGGCGTACATCTCGCCAGCCTCGAACTCCTCTCCCGTCTTCGCCTTGCGGTCAATCTTGACAACCAACTTCTCCACGGCTGAGATGACACCTGGAGACATCTGTGACGAGAACAGAATATGAGACGAGCAATGCTTGACAGCGGAAGCTTGCGAGATAAAAGGGTGCGTGGGGGGTGGGGGGGGGGGAGTGGAAGAAAATAAGTATTCAAATACCCGACAAAAATAGTTGTTCGAGAGTGAACTGTAAACGAAGGAACTAATTTAAGTTTTACGTTAGTGCAATGAATCTGTTCGCTTGAAATGCCCGGATCAGCCACGACGTTTGTATTTTGCCGACCGCTTACGTTTTTGGAAGCTGTTCTTCCTTCGACGGCATCCTTGAGAACTTGAAGATACAAGTGACAGTGTTTTCTACAATAGCGAGTGAACTTTTCTCGGGCAGCTGGAAATATACAACGATCGAATTTCTATGACTACTGAGCTTGAGCTGTCAGACCTCCTCCTGTGTGTTTGTTTTGTATATTTTCCGCCATGAACCTGAATAACTTGATTCTGAGCTATCGGGCTAACAATTACTTTTGCCGTTGTGTTCAAATGCTGGTTTGACTGTGCACATTATTCTTTCCCTGCAAGAAAACCACGTCGAATGCCCATGGTGACAAAACGAAACAAGCCTCAGCTATTGGGTGGCAAACAAGCAAATTAAAGGCAGGCCTCAACACTAAGAAAATGTGCCAGAAGCGGATGACTCATATATAGTCAAGTGCAAGAGATTAGTCAAGAACAATTAGCCCCTGTTCGAAGTGGAACGCAGTTGGCTGAAGGGTGTGCAGTATTTTTCCCAGAGGAACACTTTGGCAATCGTACAGACCGCTGTGTTGGGCTTCGCATTGAATCTTACGTTCTTTCCCGTGCACTGGAATCTGAGCACACATTTTAAATGCATAAGCATTTAAACGTCCACACAACGAGGAAACCCGTCCGTCTGACCATCGCCAAAGAAAATAAATGTATGAAATCAAATAAATTCGAAAGGAAAAACGTTGGTGGTGGTGAGTTCCGAACTTTCGACCCCATGCTCAGAAGCCAGGTTTCTTACGCTTGCAGAAGGTAAATATATTTGAACCTTATGAATGTGTTGTATCGGCGGTACAAAACAAACACCAAAGGAGTACCGTTTCTATCAAGGCTTTGTTTAAAATTTTGGTAATGGCGAAATAAAAGCCATCTCTAGAAGCAAATCTAGAGCCGACTTGGAAAATTGTAAACATCAGGAAAATTCCGGCTTTGCGAAAATTTAATGCCAAACATGCGACATCCCCGAAGCGTTTCTGTGGTCGCGGAATACGCCTTCCGTTGGGGCGTTTCTTCACCGACCAAATTGTCATCGACCTCTGATCTAAAAACTTAAAAAACAACGTACAGTTCTGCACTCTGGCAAAAACATGAGGGCTCATGCGCTTCAGGGCGCGCAGCACAGACAGATAAAAAGTCAACGAGTTGATAAGGATGATAAGGAGCGATGAGGGGTTATATAGGTTTCATCACGGTTGATAATGCTTCGACGCGGATGAATAAGGTGCTCAAGAGCGATAAGGGCTTAGAAAAATTGGAGCAGTTCTGATAAGGTTAATAAGCACCGATAAGGGATGATAACCGTCGTATCAATTTCTACAACGTTCATAATGACCGGTAAAATTTGATAAGGGCGGATCATGCCTGATAATGTTGATAAGAGCAGATAAGGATTCCTAATGCTCTGGTTCAGTCCAATAAAGTTGATAACAACTGATTAGAATTCATAAGGTACTGATCTAGTCCATAAAGTTGATAAGAACCGATAAGGGTTGATAAAAGCTTGTACTAGTAAGATCAAGTTTGATAACATTGATCATCACAACGAGCTGCATGAAGATGAGCACGTGGCAGAGTGCTTACGCATACTTAGACAACTCCCTGAGGAGTTCCTGCATGAAGTGTTTTCCTTTCGGCATTCCTTCTTTATCAGAACGACGTCGCCGGAGCTGGCGGTTCAGCGTCCGAAGTGGGGGTTATAAGTACGTCATAGCCTTTGATGAGCACTGCCAAATTCTTTGCTTGTGGTGAAGCCATCGACTTCAGTGTTGCCTATCTACAGAGCAGGGAAAACAGGAGAGCAGCAACTGGCAAACAGTAGCCATAACTTACGAGTCTAAGCTTGTTGGTGGTGAACGAAGGTGTAAGGACGCTCCGCACTTCCTTCCATCTGGTTGACGTGAGCTGGAAGAGACTTTTGTTTTGTGGGCTTGGAGGGCGCTTGGCCTGGAACAAGAGCTGCGAGAAGTGTCGCAGACAGAAGGAGACATCACGACAGGCCGAGACGGTGGGACAAACAAGAACCAACACGTTTAGATAATCGAGGCCCGGCGTTTCTATGCCAAAACTACGCCAGACTTTAACGCAATACCTGCAGCCAACGGCTTATGTAGACAACAACAGCACCGAGCGTTAGTACTATTTTCCAACATAAACATACCGCAAGCGGCGCCGCGACTACAGTGATGCTGATCGGGACATTGTCGACTTCAGCCATTAGATCACATTCGCCATCTTGTTAGCGCTTATTGGCCTAGAGCGCTGCAACAGCCTCTCTAATTGGCTTAAGACACCGTCGTTACAGAACTGAATAACATGACGCAATTTGACAATGTCCAAAATAGTGCCCCAAGTAAAAGCCATTCCCTGTTCTGTGGCGTGTGGGCAAAAGCCAATAAAAGGCATCAGACGTAAAATTGGTAGCAAGAAAATGCACCTGACTTGTACAACAGCAGAAGCTTCGTACACGTCACTCACCCCTCTGTCTGTGAAGTCATGGAAGTCCTTAATCTGTATCTGCCTCAGCAAGTCCAGGTCAGCAGTTAGGATAACCGGACGGTGACCGTTGAAGTACCTGCAAGCCGAAATGAATATTACTTACTTACTGTCTTACTGTCTTACTTCTGCCCTCGTGAGTTTCTTGTAGTATCTGTTGAAATCAAGAGAGAAGCATGGTTTCTTCGTGCTATATGTTCGCTGATTCCATTTTCACGACGTGCATTATCCGAGTTGATGTCAGCTGGCCGGATTTTCTTAACGTTTATAATATCGCGTTCGCAATTCGGAGCTGGCAAGTGAGGTTGAGGAGGAGGAGAGGGCAGCTTGAATGTATCGAAGACGTTTTAACACATAACACAATACATCTGGCAGGCCAAGAAAACAACAAGCGAAAGAGAAAAAAAGACAGACGGAAAGCAGAAAGGTAACCCAGAACAGGATATCTGTTTCGCTACCCTACAGCTGAGGCGGGAAAAAGGCGAGATAAAAAGACAAGGAAAAGTAGGGAAAGTTGGCTGCAGCAACGGTGAAGAATGCCGTATACTGCAGACGCTATGCAGACGCTATGAGAGAATTAGTGATGGTCAATTATGCCGTGACAGAAGCTGAGTGAGAATAATGACAATGGTGTGATATGACCAGCAATTTACCTTTCTGATTCTTTTGAGCTGCTTCAAATTTGGCGGGAAGTTCTCAACACCTGTATTCTGTCGCAAAATTCGGTCTTTATCGTCATTTATTTTAGAATGTTTCCGCCTTACGTAGAAGGATCGACATTTGGGCGAGTTGGTACTGGTTGAACATCTTGAAGGGGCAGCGCAATAAGACGAAGACAGAAGGCAGGAACACAGAGGACAGCAGGAACACAGAGGACAGCGCTGTCCTGTGTGTTCCTGCCTTCTGTCTTGTCTTATTGCGCTGCCCCTTCAAGATGTTCCGCCTTACGGTTGCTTTTAGATTGTATTATTTCACATTATTTTAAAACTAGTTACAAGCAATGCTAATGTGTCGTATGTCATTATAGATTTATTAGCAGTCGCAGGTATACATGAAACAAGATGATGTCAAATTATACAAAGTTTGCTAACATTTTGCTATCAGTTGCATATAGAAGGAAAACAAGTTGCCTTTCATACCCGACAGTGTCGCCGTACTTTTGTATCCATTCTCGATAAGCTTTGGCAGGTGACTGTAAAAGACCATAGCAAGAACATTACGTGAGTTATAATTATAATTGAAATCATCAGCATCATCATCATCATCAGCCTGGTTACGCCCACTGCAGGGCAAAGGCCTTTCCCGTATTTCTCCAACAACCCCGGTCATGTACTAATTGTGGCCATGCCGTCCCTGCAAACTTCTTAATCTCATCCGCCCACCTAACTTTCTGCCGCCCCCTGCTACGCTTCCCTTCCCTTGGAATCCAGTCCGTAACCCTTAATGACCATCGGTTATCTTCCCTCCTCATTACATGTCCTGCCCATGCCCATTTATTTTTCTTGATTTCAACTAAGATGTCATTAACTCGCGTTTGTTCCCCCACCCAATCTGCTCTTGTCTTATCCCTTAACGTAACACCTATCATTCTTCTTTCCATAGCTCGTTGCGTCGTCCTCAATTTGAGTAGAACCCTTTTCGTAAGCCTCCAGGTTTCTGCCCCGTAGGTGAGTACTGGTAAGACACAGCTATTATAGACTTCTCTCTTGAGGGATAATGGCAACCTGCTGTTCATAATCTGAGAATGCCTGCCAAACGCACCCCAGCGCTATCTTATTCTTCTGATTATTTCCGTCTCATGATCCGGATCCGCCGTCACTACCTGCCCTAAGTAGATGTATTCCCTTACCACTTCCAGTGCCTCGCTACCTATTGCAAATTGCTGTTCTCTTCCGAGACTGTTAAACATTACTTTAGTTTTCTGCAGAATAATTTTTAGACCCACTCTTCTGCTTTGCTTCTCCAGGTCATTGAGCATGCATTGCAATTGGTCCCCTGAGTTACTAAGCAAGCCAATATTATCAGCTAATCGCAATTTACTAAGGTATTCTCCATTAACTTTTATCCCCAATTCTTCCCAATCCAGGGGCGCTATAACGTAAAACTATTCCAAAATTTTCTATTCCAATTCTGCTATCAGCCCTCCACGATTGGTCAAAACTTTTTTCGACCACCCCCCCACGTCACCTGTCTGTCACGCGACGTCACGAAAACTTGCAATACCTCCCCATCTGATATGATGAGTACACACTGATTATGCATGATTTGCCAGAAAAAACAAAAACGCCTATTTCTGATTTGACCCCTTTTCGCCATTAGCCCTCGGCTATTGGTAAAAAGTTTTCGGGCTGCACCCACTTCACCTGCCTGTCACGAGACGTCACAAAACCGCACAAACTCACCGCATCAAAGTGACGTGTACGCGATAAAGGTACATTAATATGCCGAACAAAACTGAATTTTTTTTCGGAATAGCCGCAGGCTGCCCCGTTCCGAAAGGAATAAAAGATTGCTGCCGCCGATCGCTGAGACGCTGGCTACTCGCACCTGCTGGAGTGCATGGGTGTATTTGCGCCTAATAAATCTTCTTGCGTGGCCGTGTGATGTTTTCAAACACTTTCGGCACGTTTACTACCTCATTCTGCCCACTCTTCTTTGCTGAGGATCAGTTTTAGCGTCATTCTTAAGCTTCCGTTTCATGCCGCCGCGATTTTCCAGCAACCACCACAAGCTAAGTAAGGGAAAGCCGACCAATCGCAGACGCCGGCACCACCCTCTTCATCCGTTTAACGATTTTCAGTGCACTGGCTCTGCCTCAGTGAATCCCTCTCCACTTGAGCGTTCTCCTCGCCTGTTGTAAGCCAATTAGATACGACAAGCCATTATGTGTAGGCAATGTTATTCGTTTTTCAAGCAAACAAAAGTGACCTCCTATGAACGAGGAGAGCGTTTGATTGGTCTGTTCAGACAACCCTGCGGGTGACCGCCCGGTGCTTGCGTCGGTGATTACGCAAATTTGACGTCAGGAAATTGGAATAGAAACATATTGGAATAGTTTTACGTTATAGGGCCCCAGGTCTCTGAATACCTCCTGTAAACATGCTGTGAATAGCATTGGAGAGATCGTATCTCCCTGTCTGACGCCTTTCTTTATTGGGATTTCGTTGCTTTGTTTGTGGAGGACTACGGTGGCTGTGGAGCCGCTATAGATATCTTCCAGTATTTTTACATACGGCTCATCTACACCCTGGCTCCGTAATGCCTCCATGACTGCTGAGGTTTCGACAGAATCAAACGCTTCCTCGTAATCAATGAAAGCTATATATAAGGGTTGGTTATATTCCGCACATTTCTCTATCACTTGATTGATAGTGTAAATATGATCTATTGTTGAGTAGCCTTTACGGAATCCTGCCTGGTCCTTTGCTTGACAGAAGTCTAAGGTGTTCCTGATTCTATTTGCGATTACCTTAGTAAATAGTTTGTAGGCAACGGACAGTAAGCTGATCGGTCTATAATTTTTCAAGTATTTGGCGTCCCCTTTCTTATGGATTAGGATTATGTTAGCGTTTTTCCAAGATTCCGGTACGCTCGACGTCATGAGGCATTACGTATACAGGGTGGCCAGTTTCTCTAGAACAGTCTGCCCACCATCCTTCAACAAATCTGCTGTTACCTGATCCTCCCCAGCTGCCTTCCCCCTTTGCATATCTCCCAAGGCTTTCTTTACTTCTTCCGGCGTTACCTGTGGGGTTTCGAATTCCTCTAGACTATTTTCTCTTCCATTATCGCCGTGAGTGCCACTGGTACTGTATAAATCTCTATAGAATCTCTATAGAATTGAAATATAGACCGCTTATTGCCACGATCACAGTGAGCTTAAAAGCTGCTGGACTCTAAATCTTGCCACACGTAAGCGAAAGCTGACTTGATTAGAACTATCTCAAAAGGAGAAGGTGTTTCTTTGGAGGCTGAGCAAATTATGAGTCTCACGATGATGTACATGACTGAGGAAGGTTTTCCTGATATACCCACTGATAAATCGCCAAATATCTGTTTGCTTGCAGATGCCGGGTTACTTCAGCATATCTATTACTCACGCTTTCTGCATTACGCTGGCGAGAGATATCTTATAGTTATCAGATCACAAGATGCTCGGAAAAGTTGCCAATAAAAAAACTTTACGAACATATCTCTTAAATTGAATATTTAGCTGCATAAGTGTCAGAACATTGCTTAGCAACGCCTATTACAAAAAGCCTTCAAATGGCATTTACTCTGCGAGTGTTGCACACAGACACACACACACGTGTGTGTGTTCCTCGCAGACTTACCAAATGAGATCGTTTGACAGCTCAGTGCGCTATTAAAAACCCTCAATTTCATATGCCTGCCGCCATTGCATGTAGCGTGGAGGAGCTACAGGTACATACGTGTATGGTAACGGCTTTCTGTTTAAGAACCTGGAGCCGAATCCGCAAGCGTACGTCATTGGAACTTTACACGTCCACACCCTCCGGGCTACTCCCCTATTCCTTCACTTTCTTTCTGGGAGACTGCGCTTAGAGGCTCAGACCCGCAAGAGCAGCGACGGCTGATCCCGCGGGCACGCGAAATGGCCCGAGCTCATCGGGCCCTGAACTAAGGGATCCACCCTACGACGAAGTCGTCCCACTTCATTAAGAATAAGTTTTCTCTCTCAGTTTCGCACAAAGGTGTTCCTTCGTAAGCGCTCTTTGTCATCGGCCAGCCGCCTTCGCTCATAATAAGAACAATGTTTTGGAGTAGGTGATTCCAATGGAACACAATGGTCCACCGGAATGATGTGGAACACAATATGTCCTGCATCAGGATTGACTAGAATTTTCTCTTCCAAGCAATTTATGCGCCAGAGCTTTCAGTGAGTATGGGCCTCGGGACCAATCGTCGTTGGTATATGCAAAGAAACATGAACGGTAGATGTTATGTGTACAACACACAGCTTGCGATTTAAGAGGCGTCGCTGCTGGGCATGAAAAGCGCTAACCTTACGGTACATCTCAAATACATTGCCGAGAAAGATGTTCGGCATGGGCCCAGGTATGCCGAGTTTCTCGAAGAACTTGAAATGGTCTCTTCTTTTTCTGCAAAAAAATGAAAATATTGTTGTGCAGAAACGTAATAAAATGCAAACTGAAACAAATACGTTTTCAAGGTTAAACTCCTCTGGGATCGTTGCAAAGAAACTACGTCGTCATGAAGATGTTCGCTGCCCCAGAAACTCCTATGTACTATAATCTGTATTTAAAGTTACGTATTCTGTTATGTATTCCGTTAACTAAATAAATTAACAGGCATGGTGTCACGCGCGCGCAGGCCAACATAAACACATCTCACTCAATGAGTGCGGAGACTTGCTGTCAAAACGCCGGTGAGAGAAAGAGCGGCAGTAGCAGGAGCGAGTGCATTGACCTTCGTGCTGCCTCTCACTTCAGCGCGAACTAAGCGGCGAGAACACTGTGCACACGAAGCTATGAGCCCTCGGCGCACCTAGACTGTACAGTGTCGATCACACTTGTCTAGAGTGACCCGAAGGCTGCTCCGCACTGCGCCTGCGATGCCTAGCGACAAGCCCTGGTTTTGAGATGTGTTGGCCGATAGCGCCACGCGCGTGGACGCTGCGGCATTCGCGGGCAGCCAAGATACAGGCCGCAGCATTCTAGCCGTGTCACGCTCGCAGCTCAGCTGGCAGTGCTCGTCTAGGGATAAAAAGCCGGTGCTCGCGACCCGCAAACCACGCAGGCCTTTATCTTGGCCGCCCGCGAATGCCGCAGCGTCCACGCGCGTGGCGCTATCGGCCAACACATCTCGAACGCGGTGCTTGTCGCTAGGCGTCGCAGGCGCAGTGCGGAGCAGCCGTCGGGACACTCTAGACAAGTGTGATCGACACTGTACTCATCGCAGACGGCTTTTAAGATAAGGCCCGCGTGGCCGTGCGGCGTACTCTACTCATCTCAGATTGGATTCAACATAAGGCCCGCACGGCCGCGCTCAGGCGCGCCATACTCAGCAGCCGCCGGAGTAGACTCCCCCCCCCCCCCCCCCGATGCCTTGCCCGCGTGTAAGACGGCGTGCTTCCACCCCGACATCCTCACTCGCGCGCGCGAGATCAAGCCACCGTCCTCGCCTCACACTCGAACGTTTTCACTTGCACTCTAAAAACAGTTGCTCCCTTTGGGGTGCACATTTGCCACACAATAATAATGGTCATCTGTCTTGCCCGGATTTCCTTTCTTTAACGCTGCGAGCGTTACTTCCAAGTCACGAACGGCATGCGCGTAATCGGCATGACATAGCATTACCGACAGGAAAGTAACGAGCGCAGCGTTTTCAAGAAAGGAAATGCGGGCAAGACAGACGATGATTATTGTTGTGTGGCAAATATACACTCCAAAGGGTGTAAACTTTTCTTAGAGTGTGCACCTACGACATACAGCACGCGGTGATGGTGTTATCGCCCGTAGACTTTATATGGAACATCACGGCGACGGCGACGACTGAAATGCACCTGGAGTGTCCATATAATTGCTATCGCAATAAAGAATAGCAGAGAACTGGAACCCCTATGTCAGCATGCAAGAGAGAGAGAGAGAGAGAGAAAACAAATTTTGTACAAAAGAGCGCGCGAGCGTAGGCAGTCCCTCCGCTCTGCACTGGGTGGCCCCTCAGTCCAGGAGCCCTGCGGCCTAAGCTTCCCTTCTCGCTCGGTTGACCAGGTTGAGCTGGTCAACCGGAGATTCGGAGCTGTACAGCCCTGCTGCCTCCCATTACCGGGTGGTGGGGTGTGTTATGGCTGTGAACTCTGGTGTGCTTCTGCAAGCCCATACCATGTGGTAAAGCGTTGGGCGTTGATCGCAGTGTCGGCATTTATAAGAATACAGCGCAGGATGTATGACGTAGTATAGACTGAAATGTGGATATGCGCGTGGATTTTCCGCGGATTCCTCTCGCAGGCGACAAGCGTTCGCGGAGGCCAGGCGTTCAGCTCACCGCTTACCTAACCATGTTACACGGTCATGTGTTTATGCTAGAATTCTCCGCATACCCTTTGATTCTCCTCCTGCTTTGATATTTTTTGCTGTGCTTCAATATGGTCATGTGAGGCTCTCTCTGGTCTTCTTTGTTTTTTTTTTACTCCATGCTTAGAACTATAAAACCTTACGCTATTCAGGGTGATGCTCCGCAACAACAAGTCATTTTTTAAAAACGAATACGTTCCTTAGCCACTTTTGCCCATTTTTCGTGGTTGGTCGATGCTCAGCAGTCGGATACGGCAAGGAAACAGTTTGTTCGTTCATTACTTCGTTCGTTCGGGCTACTCACTTACATTGCAGCTTATAAGAGATAGGTTGTGTATAGTTCTTATGCTTACAAATATTTATTCGGCTGTTGCTTGAAAGCTCCTTGAAAAAACATATGTGCCGAAATTTCAAGCGCAATTCAATGTATATATACAAATAAACAAACATGCAAGAACAACTAAAATATTCCGTATATATGATGATACCTTCACTAAGACGCCTCGTAACGAAGGTGTAACTTTTGGGATGCACATGCCGCACATCAACCTACGTTCGAGATACTAAACAAAATATTTAGTAAATACAGAACAGCTTACATCAGCCAGTGAACGAGAAGCAGAATTACGACTGCGATGAAGAGCTCCCACGTGATGTGCAGACTCGGTGTTTCCATCCTGCACATTGGAACGCATACAAAACGGCACAATATTAGATGCAGCAGCAATAAAAAGATCAGCAGCTTCGAAAGGCAAAGTATCGATTATGATAGCAAATTTAGTTGACAACTATACCAAGTAAGGATAGTAGTTTTGTCGGCCGTGTAGTCTTGTAAAGATTCGCTTACTAACTGAATTATCAAGCATGGTGTCACGCATTCACAAGCAAACATGGACACATCTCACTCGATGGACGCGCACACTCGAGGTCAAAACGCTCGAGTGAGAAAGGTGCGGTAGCAGCAGCGAGCGAATTGACCTCTCTGCTGCCTCTCGCTTCAAAGCGAACTATGTGGCCACAATACACCCAGCCGCCACCGTAGTAGAATGCCTTCCCCTCCCTCTCGGGTGCCTTGTGCGCAACGGAAGACGGCGCGCTTTCTCTCCGCTTTCCTCCCTTGCGCGGGCGAGATTGATCCGCCATCGTCGGCTCACCCTCGCACACCTTCCCTCGCGCATACAGCATACGGCGCGCGGCGACGATGTTATCGCACTTGGATTTCATACGGAACATCATGGCGACGACAACGGCGATGGTGGAAATGCGCCTGGAGTGTCCATATAATTGGTATCGCAATTAAACATAACAAAAGTTCACGGGCAGCAAAACTTATGCACAAGCTTTCTTTTGGAAAAGTTCTTTTTTTTAACAAGCTATTTTTCCAACAGCTTTTAGCCTGTGGTATCCACCAGAACTCTTGTATTCCTGGAAATAAATCTGTAATGTATAGCATTGTTTATATAGGGTCTCCCGCGTACCTTTCGCAAACGTTAAATATATTAAGATGCCATGTAGACGGGCAGGAGGAGGAGGAGGAATAAACTTTATTTGTGCGCAGCAGATTTGAGACCTAGGCCTCTCTACCTAGATGACGGCCTCGAGCCCTTGGGCCTCGGCGGCATCTTCGGCCTGCTGGATTGCCTTGAGTTGGTCTTCCGGTGCACGGCTGAGCAACACGGTCTCCCACTGCTCTCTGGTCTCGTTTATGTCATTCTGTGTGAGTGTCTGAGGACAAGCCCAAACCATATGTTGTGGGTCCGCCCTTTCTTGACAGTATCTACATCCATCCGTGTAAAGGTCCGGGTAGTAGCGGTGGTAGGCCACCGGGTTCGGATATGTATCTGTTTGTAAGAGGCGCCATGCCGTCGCTTGCCGTCTACTCAACGAGGAGTGTGCCGGGGGGAAACGGGCCCTTCCCAGTTTATAGTGTTTGGTGATCTCGTTAAAGCTGGTCATCCGGTCTCTCTCTGTTCCCAGTATTAAATTTTGCATGTTACCTTCTCGGCCTGTCGTAGACGGAGAGAACAAAAATAGTATTTTTTCCGTTGCTTGGAGATACTGAAATTATTTGTTTCGTTCCGCATGCTTAGATAATTCGTCGTAACTAATTAATCAACTTCTCAAATATTATAATTAGATGAAAAGTCTCAATCAGAAAATTGTAGAACGACATGAAAAACTACCTATACAGCTTTCTGTTGCTCAAAACGTGTTACGTGAAAGTGTTTTTCCGAGGTTGATGAAAGCCTGTAAATGTACGCAAAATTACCGCGTGACTGTCCACTCGAAGTACTTGCGTATATTCGCGGGCCTCTTTCATGCTCGGAAAACACATTTATATAGCACGTATTGAGCATCAGAAAGTTGTTTCGGGAGGTTTTCATGCCTTTCTACAATTTTCTCATTGACGATTTTCATCTAATTATAATATTGGAGAAGTTGATTATTTAATTACGGTTAAATATGTGATTAGGTAAAATGAAAAAAATTATCTGAGTACCTCCAAGCGACGGCCAACAACATTACCTTGGTTCCATCCAGCTACATGCCATTCGCATATATTTAATGTTTGGCTAAAGTTACGAGGGACATCCTGTATTATGAAACGTTTCCTGGAATAGAAGACGGGCCCTATCTTGAAAGCGATCTGTGATGAGTAAAGAGTACGGTGCTCCACGCGCTCATAGCTTCGTGGGCACTACGTTCTGGCCATTTAGTTCTCATTGAAGCGCGAAGCAACACGAAGGTCAATTCACTCCCTGCTGCTGCCGCACTTCCTCACTTCAGCGTTTTAGCTGTGTTCATGTTTCCTTGTGCGTACATGTATGCTTGTTAATTTAGTTTGTAAGCGAATGTTTACAACAGTAAACGGCCGATAAAGCTACTGTTCTTACATCGTGTAGGTGTCTGCTAATTTGCTATCACAATCGATGCTTTGCATTTCGGGCGAAACTTCGACTTACAATACGTTTTGTGACTGTGCTTGTGAATTTTACGACGCACTCAGACTTTTCTTTTAAAGCGAAGCTTTCTTTGCCTCTTCCCCCAGATTCGGGAGACTGGCTACCAAATATATGATTATTAAGCCACTGAGTATGTACCGTTGATATGCACCAGAATGCACAAGCAGAGGCAAGGAGTGAATACGAAGGAAACAGAAGTCTGCCCCAGAGAACTGCAGAAATCGGCAACCAAAGGGGCGGAGTGTACCGGAATAAGCTCGACCAAAGCGCCTGCATTGAGCTTGGAATGGAGGGAGGGCCGCTAATAAGCATTGAGCTTAACAATAACCTATTCGTTAAGCCACGAAGCATCGTACAGAATGGCGAACAGCACGGACAACCGGACAAGTCAAATTTGACAAATCCGCTTCTGTCTCATTCGTTCACTTGTCCTATTGTCTGCGCTGTCAACCAATTTCAATATAAGCCAGCCGCCACATCTCAGAACACTCAGGTGCTGGAGAAAGCGAGCATTTGCTGGAACGGTAGCGCTAAACGGGACAAAGACGTTTGGCGCTGGTTAAAAACGAGGAGGGTGACGAACATTACATCGAGAAGCGGGAAGTGGAACAATGACTTCTTGGCGGACAGGATCAGTGAGGAGCGTGACGAAACCTTAGACCCACAAGCAAGAAGCGAAACAACAATGCCTGCGGGATATGTGGAGCGAGTACACTGACGAATGTTACTCACCAGCGGTAAGCGAAACAACCACGTTTGGCAGACGGGACCAGCGAGGAGCGTGACGAACGTTACACCCACAGCTGAGAAGTGAAACAGCGACGACTGGGGACGTAAGCAGTAAGAACGGGACGGACATACGCCCACAAGCGAGAAACAGAACAACGTGTGGCGGACATGAGCAGCGAGGAGCATGACCAACATTAAAAGCTGAAACGGAAAGCGGTATCACGCTTCGCGGGCGTGATCAGCGAGGAGCGGGATGAGCATCACACCAAAAAGCGAGAAGCAGAACAACGACGCTTGCTAAATGACCCTTCTTGCGGAGCAGTTTGCTATACAGAAACGAGGTGGCACTTATGGCGGCGCGACGGACGTTGTCTCAGCGAAAGCACACGAATACGAAAGCATAACGTCTACTGCCCTGCATCTGTGCCATCAGCTGTCAGAAATGCAACTGGGTTTTCGTGGACGCACTGTTCTCCATTCACGCTGCAAAATGGGGAACGGTGGAGAGAAGACGTGGGAAGTAGTTGGCTGTAGAAATTGTGACTGGCATATTAAGGAATAGAATGCAATTGTGTGTCCAATTTCATGGACCGCTGCTACACATGGCCTTTCCATGTTGCTAGCTCTTCCCGATGCACGGCTTCCCTCGAGGATAAAAAAAAAATCCCTTATCTGCCAGCATTGCATCACTAAACTCCACGGAAAGAACTTCAACCACGGAACGTCTGCACAAGCGAGTACCGCTCGTTATGCGGTGACAAAGAGAGTAGCACCGCTTCCTGGCATCTACTAAGTTTCTCTCACGTCACTTACTCACATCCACCCCAACTCTCGCGCTAACTTGCACTCACTCCATCGCCAACGTATGAATAAGAGAATGGACGCACACGTGAATCAATGTGCCGTGGCATGGATGACAGCGCCAACACTCACAGCACACCGATGTTCGAAGCTAAACGTTTCCTAACGGTCTACAGAGTAAGCGAGTGACTAGCGATAATACATATTTGCTGCAAGTTACTGCAATTAAAGCACAGATCACCTACGTTACAAGTCTTGCGCGACGTGAAAACAAATATATCGCAACTGAGCAGGCCCGCGACCGATCAAACAGAAAATAAACAATCAGACTGACCATCCGGGGGCCATACTCAGTCATAAACGTGCTTGACAGTATTTGCTAACTAAAGAACGAAGAGCTAACCACAGTGGTACTGATTCAAATCGTAAGCGGGAAGTTACGATAGGTTGGAATACATTTTTAGCCTCGATTTTAGTACAAGCTCCGTTTACGCTGCTTGCTCCGCTTGGACAAAGCGTAATGAGCTTCGATAGCGCGTACATGTCCTCTGAAGCTGTGGGTAAAGCTTCTCGTGTCGTCCACCCAGTCACCGTCTACGATGTCCGCCGGAACAGAGGTTTGCAGAGCCACACTGGCATCATGTAGTACGTACATCGATTGTAAACACAGGGGCAACGGAGGCAGCTGAGGCCAGCAATGGACGCGTCAACACGTGATCAAACAAGGCAGCGCCCGCGCGATTACCGTGAAGAGGATCAATACATGAGGAGTGAGGACTGTGACAAACATCACATTCACAAGTGAAAAGTTGAATAACGACGTTTGGTGGACATAAACAGCGAAGAGCGTGATGAACATTACATCCTCAAGCGCAAAAACCTTAACAACGCATGGCGGTCGTGATGGGAGAGGAGTGGGATGAACATTGCACCCACAAGCGACGAGGGGAAGGACGACGCTTGGCGGCTTTCGGCAGAGAGAAAGGTTGCAATCTTATAAGTCAGCAGCGCGGCGGATGAAGAAGTTAAAAGATTCGTGTAACAGCAAGCACTGCTTCTAAATATTGTGCAATGTAAACAACACCGGCAACTAGAACAGACTCGAAAAAAATGTAAGGTGTATGTGAATTAATTCGGCACATATAATGACCCTACGCCCTTGCAATTGTGTGGCCCTATATGTGAAGTCGCATATCCAATTACGAACACTGGCAGTACGGACCATGCGTGACGCAAATCAATTTTCTTGTGAGTCGTGGAAGTGATGGGCAGTGCGTAAGAACAGCAGAGACGTGCGTCGCATCAAGTCGATGTAAAGTGTATTTGTGTTGCGTAGATAGTACGCCGCCCCAACATCGAACATTTGCATCATTTCGTTACATGAGCGTGATCACGGTACATTTGCATAAATGTTACATTGAATTACCGTCACTAGCGTACGTTACAATTGCGTCATAACGTGTGTTTGCTTTAGCATTACAATAAACATGAAAAATACATTACGCTGTTACTGAGTTCCGCATATCAATGGGATCAGCCTTTTTTTTTATTTACCTCGTTCACTGAATTCGCTGTTGCACTTAGGTGAGTTTCCGTGAGTGGTTTGCGTGTTAAGCCATGCTGGCGAACATTACTGTGCTCGCGTAGATGGTTGTCTTATGCGCACTATAAGACAACCGTCCGTTGTGTATCGCGTTCCTGCGTGGCGTTCGTTTTCTTCATTTTTATCATACAGTAAGGAGCATCTGGGAAGTGTCAGTGCATTTTGCTTCGATAAGCCAAGTCAAGGAAAATCGATAAGTGCTAGAAACCGTTCCGGTTCCGATGTCGTCTTGCAAGAGAAAACAATGGCCTCACCGACAGAACGCTGCCACAGAAAGTAATACAGTGAAACCTCACACCAATCCTAAAGTGACGTGGAGGTAGTGATCTGAACAAAACAGAGGGTCACAGAAATGTGGAAGCTTGAAGTGATCGGCGTTGAGAGAGTCTGCGCCTGAGCCTTCACAACAGAACACGGGTGCTGTGCAGGAAGACCCGAGTTTGGCAATGTTAGGGATATCCGCAAGCTGTGGCGACGCCCTCAGATGAATGAGCTCATTGTATGAAGACATAAAATTCTACACTCGGCACGCCTCCAGTTTCATTGGCTTCTCTATATTCACTGTTGGGTTATCGTCATTTGGGCATTACCGCATGGTCGACGCTCTCACGGAGTGAAACCGTCGGTGCATTATTTCGTTTGTTTACTTTGCTACCCATCTGCATTGCCTGTGTGAGTAAATTACTGAAAAAAATTTTCTCTTAACGTATTCGAAAGAAAGGCAACGGTTGGCGTGAGAATGTGTTTCACGTCTTCGTACAAAAATTAACAGTCGGAAATAATCTTAAAGAGCACAATAGCACAATATGGCATATTCATATTGGCATTAGCACAATATGAATCTCCCGCTTTTTGGCCAGTTCCCCGCTTTAGGCCAATGTTCCGAAAGAAGATCCGCGTTGAAGGCCTTACTCGCGCTGGTAAGGTTCTTGCGGTCTACGGGGCTTAACGACAGACTCTAAGAATGCCGTCCCTTACCGCTCTGTGGTGTACGCGCTTTGTTCGTGCTTGTCTCCCTTTCTATCTCCCCCTTCTACTATGTTTCTCTTTTTAACCCTCTTAACCCTTCCCCCTGCGCAGGGTAGCCAACCGGAACTACCTCTGGTTAACCTCCCTGCCTTTCTCTGCATTATTTTCTCTCTTGGCCAGTTCCCCATTGTGGGTATGTGCGATTGTACGGAAATCATAATCATCAACAGCGAGCGGTGATCGTCTCAAAGTTAGTTGACTTTTTGACCAATCGCGCGCGCTTTATCTTGAAAGCGATCTGCTTTAAGGTCACAGTCTAGATGGGCCGACCACCCATACCTTTACGTGCGCTGCGTTCACACTGCTCAGTTTGCGTTCAAGCGATACACAGCACGAAGGTCACTTCGCTCGCTGCTGCTGCCGCGATTCCTCACGCCAGCGTTTTGACAGCGAGTGGCCGCGGTCGTCGAGTGTGAAGTGTTCATGCTTGCCTGTGCGCGCTGACACCATGCTAGTTAATTCAGTTGGTAAGCGAATGCTCACAAGGTTCTACACCGGCCACTGCTGCGTAAGGCGCGGCCGCGCGAGTTCTGCCTTGAATACGATCTGCGATGCGGGCAGTGTAGGCGTTTAGGCGCACCGAGGGCCGATATCCTCGTGTGCGCTATAGTACACATACGCTTGCGCGTCACCCACATTCACAAACTGAATCTTCACAGTAACCTTTTTTAATTGTACGCTATAGGACGTCCGAATGAAATATCGAATCCCAACAGACGAGATCCAGCGTTTCAGGCTTTTTACATAGCAAGCCATGTTCCGTTCATCGTACATATATTCTCCTTTCTTAAAGCAAGGTTTCGACAGGAAGAGTGCCAGTGCGCAATTTAAGTACGGTGGTTTGGGCGGCAGATTTGACTGCCATTTTGTTTTCCCTATTTAAAATCTTTTGCCCTGGGCTTTTCGAATACGATGAGCGGTAGATGGGGATAGGCAGCACGTTGTCAATCAGGTCCTTATAAAGCCGTTCGTTTGAAGCTGCACAGATGTTTTCCATGGAGAATTTTACCTTTACCATACTGTAAGCCATAACTCCTTCGAGGAAGTACACATCTTGACTAGAAGACACTACAAATTCGGGAAGAAATTCACGCGGCCATACTTGCATGCCTGTTCGTAAGAATTCGTCATACAGAAAAAAAAAGTTCACCGATAATTACGATACTTCCTAATGCGAAATTTCTGCGCAGCTCTGCAGAGTGGTTTAATTTCGCTATATATTGAGGCGAAGAATTTGAGAGAGACATGTAGCAGAGTCGGCAGTCGTCGAAAATCTGATCTGCGGGTCAAGCGGATCAACTTTCATACATGACTCGTCGAAGGTTCTAGCGTAATCGCTGGTGCCGCTTGGCTTCTAGAAAGTAATGCACAATTCGCATCCCGCATACAATCATATTACAAAACAATCGCAAACCATGACAATCGAAACAAGCGCGAACGAGACCAACCCATGCAGACCAAACAAGCGCGAGCGAGAGCTGACGTGAGCATACGATAGTACGGAACGTGTAGTCCGGCTGATACAAGGTAAGAGTACGCATGGAGCGGTCCAGTGGGTCCGCATGAAACCAGTTTCCCGCGAGCACGTCACTGAAGGGGCCGCTCTCATTGGTCTCCGCCGTTCGCGGCTCGCGTCTTTCATCTGCCGCTCCGCCGTTCGCTCTTTCAATTTTCGCGGTTGTGCTCGTTCGCTCGGTTACGCCGCCGCCGACGCCACTCGCTGCAGGAACGGGCCATTAAGAGCTGCGCTCTTAAAAGCAGTTGTGGCGTGATTCTCCTTTCTGCATTTAGGCCGCCACTGCTTTTTGCCCTTCAAGATAACATTTAGTTCAAGTGATCACGCCCTTAAAGGGCATTTACGATCAAGAAGAATGTCAGCCGGATTTGTATAAACTTTTGTTAGGTCTTTAACTTCTCCTTTCAAGTTCTCGTCTTGGTTAAGACGTTGCTTTATGTTGTGACGTTTTCTTTGTATGTACTGCTCATATACCTGTGATCGCTTATGACCTCCTGGAGCTCATATTATTGTAAATTGTTCCTGCACATGATCATTGCATTCATTGCAAAAAATACCATGTTTAAAAAAACGCACTTGTGTCCTAATGGTTGGAGCATCGGGCTGCTCCCCTGGGGTTGCCGAGGTTCAAAACCGGTCACTGGACGCGCTTCATTATTTTTTTAAGCAAATGCGAGTTTTCTCGGAAGGAACCCGACCAGCAGCTAACCCATGAAACCACGAAATGGTAGGCAAAGAAAGCTTCGTAAAAAAAGAGAAAAAGTTACGATGTTCGATGCAGGGGATCAATCTTCGGTCCTCCAGCCACAATCGGGCCTTCGGTCAATTCGGGCCACAATTGCCTTTCTTATTTATTGATTAGACCACGATCACACGTGTACTCATTTCTGAGGTACTGTTTAAAAGTAAATTGCTTCAGAAAATGCGTCAACTGCGACTGGTGCAATGGCTGGAGGCATGGTAGCCTCGCATTTTTATTCGAATATACGAGAAAACATAAATAGGTTACGCGGAATTTGAAAGACAAAGCCCTTTTCCAGCTGCCATTTGAGGTCTGTATGAGTGTGCCGCGGCCACTAGGTGGTGGTACCCGGTGGTACCGTTATCCTAGCATACATTCTCATTCTTGTAGGCCCTCCGCCTAGCGAAAGTACTTTATTGAAGTAATTTAATTTCTCAAAGTAAAATGCGTCAGAAAGATTGTAAAATACGACTTCCGCACTACTTACAGACACGATAGCATCTGAGTGTGATTCGAATGTAGAAGAAAACATAATTCTGTAAGGCGGAAACTCAAACACAAAGCCCATTTCCAGCTGCCGTGTTTTGGGTGCGCACACTACGAAAAATCCCGACCATCCAGAGGCTAACAGCTTCACTATAAAATACAGACCGCTTCAATGGGGTTTATTCGAGCGTGTAGATCTCGAAAACATCCGTTGGCACAAAGCGACATGAATGATCTATCCACGGGTGACAACTTTCCCCGGTGCGGGCCGTAATTTGTCAAGGATTAAACACCCCAGGCATTACAGCGTCCGCCATCAAATGTCGCAATCACAAGCTTTTGAACTTCCGTCATCCGGTAGGCTCGCGCGCGCACTGTAAATGACGAAAAGCAAGTAATTGGTGGCCATGAACTTTTCTCTGCTGATAAACCAATAGAATGAAATGTGCGGATGCGCGCAGTGCGGTGTTTGGAACCCTAGAGATTCCTACAAAAAATTTCTAGGGGTAACTCTGGCGCGTCACCCACCCATGGCCGTGTATCCAGCATGGGAATGATATTGTAGCGCACGAATTTGAGTAAACTTCGTCATTCCGGCTTCAAACTGATTTGTGACTTCGCGAATCGATTATTATCGACAAAATCTCGCATTATAAATGAAACCATTACTAGTGATAATCTGCGAAGAGTCTTGTGCATTGAGAAAGGTAGCATTGCTTCGAAATTTACCACAAATACAGGCAAACACAGAGTGGTAAATAAGGCCGCAATAACGAAGATCTGACAAACCCACATATATATATATATATATATTACTAGAGAGAACTCTGGCTTTGCGACGCAGTATAGTTCTGCTAGCATGGGAATGACGGTATATATATATATATATATATATATATATATATATATATATATATATATATATATATATATATATATATATATATATATAACGACTAAAACCTTTGCTTGCAATAACTGGGTTATCCACGGTGACACTGTACTGTTCAGCAGTATGTCGACAGTTTGATATCCTGCTGCGATGCATCTGCTTTTACCAAGCTAGTACGCGAACTAAACACCAGCGTACTGTAATCTGAACGCTCGTTCAAGGGGACTCCAGGTGGTTAGGCGGAATTCGAGGTGTTCTCTAGCTGCGTCTAAAAGGAAACGTAAACGTTATGTGTAGTAATGGCTTCTGAGCGTATGCAATTATGTGTGTTTGTTTTGGGACCAGTTATCATTGTTGCGTTGGAAACGTGAGTTCGCATTTTAGTATGTTTTTTTAAATATGTAGAAGCTACTTCGATTTTTATTTCCGGTTCCTACTGCCGTGTCATGTATTCTTTTTCATTGTCTTCAATTTGTTTTTCTTTCCGGTCTGTCATTCTTCTTCTTTCTTCTATCATTCCTTCCCTTTTCTTCGTATTCAATTTTCATGCTTATATCTCTTCCTCGCTAAAATGTGGGCAATCGTTCTGCCCTCCTGGCGGCCGTGGTCAGCCTGCTTCTTTCCTTCTTGTCCACTGTGCCAATTTTAATGCGAATACCATTCTTAGCCTACTTCAGTCATTTTGTTACTATCTTTCTAGCCTCTTTGGCAGCTCCTGAATAAAGAAAAAAAATCTTTCAGAATTTCTCAGACGCCTGGAAGAATCGAACCCGCCACACAAGCGTTCCTTTATGAAAGCAGCCCGACACTTCAGCGTTGCTCCGCGAATGGCTGCGAGCAGCCACGGATTAGTTGTCAGCGTTAGCACGTACCAACACGCCACTCATCTTGGAGGCCACGCAAACAGAGGGGGACTTCGCGGGCGCGCCGCTAGATGCCGCAGCGCGTCCAGAGGGAAGCGCGAAATAGGAGCCCGGCTGCAGTATATAGGCTCATGCATACGCGTTTCACCGGCGGCAATGTGGCGTTTTGCTCCATTCCTTGAAGGATAATCGCATTAAGATCAAGAATTATTGTGAGATACATTTTTCAGAATGTTTTATACGTTTTCAAACAAAGCACTAAATATAAATATTATCCTATGATATGGTTATCTGTGGAGATAACGAGGCAAGTGGTCTTTGAAAAGGTATCTCATATAACGCGTGTGCCGCTTCAGAACTTAAATCGTCTGATTTCAATGAAAACTCCCTTATGTCATTATTAGAAAAGCTCAAGACAAGGGCGTCAGCTAAACAGCGGCCACCGATGGTTCACGTGGAGTATCAGGCTCATCCGTCGATTAAGGCTGTATTGATGGGACACGGAACGCAGAAAGTCGTGCTTCCGTTTCTTTTATGTGAACATTTTGTACCTTCTCGATGTGGTTAGGATGCAAAACAAAGCGGCAATTCGTTTCACGTTCACGCAAACGTAACTGTGGAAGATTCCTACACAGTGGCATACCCTCGGAACAAGGATATAACCGCCTTATGCACGGCTTAAGTCACAGCTGTATCTGATGGCTTCCCCTACAATAATCGTGCATGGCATTCAAGTGCATATCCGCAGGAAGTCTGCTGAATGCAAGACGACCTCAATACAGATACAGAACTCCTACAACTGCCGCCAGGGAATCAAGCAAAGCCAAGTCGCGAATGTCTTACGTGATAAAGTATGCGAGTTCCATATTGGGTTCGGATCTATGAACTTCCGTCACGCTCTAGTAAATTGCATCGCCTCATCTTACATGCATTTCAATGTGAAACCCAACATACCTCTAACTGAAGCTCCCTTTCAAGAGATGTAAGTATACGGGTAAATTCCCTGCAATATCCAATTATTTATAGCCACAGTGAAAAATTTATCAATACTCGTTTTTTTTATTATTCGCAGCTGCTCACAAACTCAAGATAAGCGTCTATTTGCAAGAAATAATTAAATCACCGCGCATCTGGGGAAAAAGTGCATGAAATGCCACCTCTAACTACTCTATGCGATCATCGCGCGTAATACCAGCAATGCTTCGATCGTGAAGGAGCACGGGCACTTCACTTTCTAATTTTATTATTGCGATAGCAATTAAACGGTCATTCCAGGCGCATTTGTGCCATCCGCCTCGCCGTCGCAGTCATCGTGAGGTGCTGTACAAAGTCCAAGGGCGATGAAAGCGTCGCCGGTGCGCCATATGCTGTATGTGCGAGTGAAAGCTTGCGAGGCTGAGCCGGTGAACTCGGTTCAATCTCGCGTGCGCCAGAGAGGAACGGTGGCCGCATGAAGGCCAGAATACATGGAGCCAGCTTTCACGACGAAGTTCGGGCGGCAGAAAATCTGCCGCGGCGCGACGCCGGATGTTCGTCGGGCTGCGCTACATGGAGCGAAGACACGGCGGCCGCAGCCGGCGAGTCGCTGCGTTGTTATCAGTATGGCTAGACCAGGCAAATGCGCTGTAGTGAAACACATGACAAAAAAAAATTTAACGACAACTATTATCGATTTTGAATTGCGGAACACTCTAAAAACGCATAAAATTTTGTTTAGAAATGTCCCACAGGATGGCACGCTTCTGAATTAGCCGAAATTAATTTGTCGTTACATTCCAGCCGCGCCTCTTTGGATACCATGAATACGAAAAGCGGGAGACCAGCGTGAACGATAGAGCGGAATCGGGATACACGGACAAGCGGGGAAGCCAGGTCGGAAGTCGGGGCGGATAGTGAGACCTGATTGGCTCGCTTTGGGGCGCCGCTCGTTTGCCGCTTCCGGTATCGTCGACGCCCGACGAACTTTTCTGCGCCAGCTAGATCGGCGGCGAACGACATTTTCTCCGCCGCCGCGCGTCGCGTGTACGCCGCCGGGCGTCAAACGCCGACTATTCGTCGCATATTCGCTCCATGTATTCTGGCCTTTACGCATTCCTTCCTTGCCGCATGACGGGTTGCTAAATTCCGTAAATGAGTGCATTAAAGAACAAGTGCAAGAGTCGGCTTTTATTGACAGATGCGGTGTTTCCACGGGAGCTTTTCTAGAAATTCTTTCAATGTACTTGAAGTCGACGCTGATTGGGTGCAGAGATGGCGTTTTTCTGCAGAAATCAGGCATTTGTATTGGCTCAAAGGTTGCCCCTAGTCTTAGCAACATTTACCTGAGTAAGGTTGACAACTGCTTAGAGAAAGCCTTAGGTGAAAGCGTTATCAAGATGTTTCGTTACGTTGATGATTACCTGATTTTCTGCAATAGGGAAGAATTAGATTCCGCTGCTACCTCAGTAAGTGAGCAATTTAAACTTTATGGGGGAGGATTAAAGTTTACCAAGGAATTTTCTCAGCGACGCGTAATGCAGTTTCTTGACACTTCCTTGATCTTCGAACAAAATCGTGTTTGTTGGCAGTACACTCCAAGATCTTCGAAGCCGTTGCTAAACTTTGAATCCAAGCATTCTAAATTAGTAAAAAACGGAATTGCCATGTCGTGCCTTAAGTCTTCCCTCACAAGATCCTGCATGCACAAAATGAGCGCTAGTTTTAATGCGCAGGTCCGGCGCCTATTAGAAGCAGGTTATCCTAGTATAGCGGTGGCCACTGTGGCTGAGCGCCTAAAGAAGTCGGTTTCGAGAGGGACGGACGTGATTACAGAAAGAAGTAATAGCAGAAAAAAGAGTAGTGGCTATTCCGTATACTCATTCAGTGTCGCACAGGCTTAAAAAAGTTGCTAGGAGATATGATGTTAATGTTGCTTTCACTGCTCCCAATAAGCTAGGTAAGATATGCGCTGCCGTACAGAATAAAAAGGAGCGGGTAAAAGGCAAAAAACGAACAGATATTTGTCCACTGAAGCACAATAAGAACAACAGTTTTACTGAATATCGTATGGGTGTGGTTTATAAAATTCCCCTTAGCTGTGGCCAGTTCTACGTAGGGCAAACGGGACGGTGTATCAATCAGAGGCTATTGGAGCATAAAAGGTCGTTAACCGGTGGATCGCCTTCTAATATTTCGCTACATTGCCGAGATTGTAACTGCAAGCCAGAGTTAGATGAATGCGCGATATTGTACAGGCAGAAGAATGAAGATACGCGTCTTATGGTAGAGGCATGGCATATCTATAATGGTGGAAGTGCGTGCGTGAGTCAGCCTTCGATTACTTTACATAGGGAAGAGATGAAGTGCCTTAACAGTTATCTCTCACGTAGACCAGCACGTGTACCCGATTGACACGTGGTGTTACCATTGCTGAGCATGCGCAGATGAGTTTTGTGTCTTCTTTCTTTTTTCGCCTCAGTGCTCCCTTCAGTTGATAGTCGGCGTTCGTGTTGTCCACTTCTCTACTCTTGTGTCCTGTCTGCACGCCTCACTTCTATTTTGCATAACGATAAAACTACTATCCTTACTTCGCAAAGCTATCTACTGATTTGCTATCGCAATCGGTGCGTCGCCTTTCCTGCGGAACTGCAACTTCCTTTTTTTGTTATTGGTGCCAGCGTCTGTAGTTGCGGTTTCGTGTTTCGATTTATATTTTGGTTTTGAAGTGCTTCTAAAGTACGCGACATTTCAAACGTCAATAAGCTTCCTAGCAAGAGCAAAACTACTGCCTCTCCACCCAAAGAAGGGAAGTGTCGTCATCACTCACCTGAGCCGTTCAAGCAGCCACTACAGAGGCAGTGTCTTTTACGTGAGGCTTCTACATCAAGGTGCGCCTGGTCTGCGGCACAGGCGAGTAACCAATGGCTGCAGGCAGGAGGTTCAGTCTTTGACAAATATATAAAGCGTTATAATCTCAAAACTATTGAACTTGGTTTCAGTGCCGGCGTAGCCAATACAAACCAGGTTCGTCTGATTTCTTTTCTTTATAAGGAACGGGGATCCGGTTTTCCGGGAGCAGCTGGCTTACTCGCGACGTCAGTATATAAGCTACACCTCCCGATGGCAATTAATGACGACACTTGGCGTGTGAAGAGCTAAGCGGCTGAAATAATAAAAGGTCCCCAATAAACCATAATTGCAGCAGATGAATGACCCACGTTTGGCAAGTCAGGATGCGACACTAAAGCTTGTTGTTCCAGCATGTGTGTAAAGTCAGTCCTGAACCCCGACTTGATTGGCTACGTCATGAAGATCGGACGTGCTCTTCATCATGTGCGGAGAGCAGCTTACCGGAAACGAACTCGTAGGCAGAAAAATAGGACCAGAAAAAAAAAAGGAAAGAAACATTGCCCGTTTTGCGCTTGCTGTTCTCTATACAGAAGAATGTTTCCACTCAGCGATGCTCAGAAATCAGATATGTGCAAAAAGAATGGAGACATCTTGCGCCGAGCGCTAATTTAACAACCGGGATTAACCGCTGAAAGACTTGCCACTGCCACAAACGTAAAAATGTACACGTGACAATACAACCGTAGCGAATGCTGTAACGTTTGGCAAAATATACCAGGGTTCTGTAATGGTTGACAAAGATTATGCCACACTAGGGGCCGGCACCAGGGGCGTAGCTAGGGGGGGGGGTCTTATGGGGCTTCAGCCCCCCCCCCCCTATCCACATCTTGTATGATGCCAGGGTTAGCACAGAGTATGAAGTTTATTTCATTTCTAGCCTCGCCGTTCGGGCTCCTCAACGTCTACTTTCGGCTATCCCGCTTGCGGAAGAAGAGAGAGAGAGAGACAAAAGGGAAGGAAAGACAGGGAGGTTAGCCAGTGTAAATACCGGCTGGCTACCCTGTGCTGGGGAAAGGGGTAAAAGGAATAAGAGGAAAAGGAAGAGAGAAGAAAAAAATAGAAAAAAATGCACACAGTAACGCGATGTTACGCGCAACAATAGTCAAAGGCATTCGCACAATTCATTTGTCCTTAAGAACTTGAGCAAAGCCCTTAAGGCCTTGAGTGCCGAAAACCGTCTGGACCAGTGTCCTAGAACTTCCTCTTCTGTGAAGGGGCGATTGTCCAGTTTTTCGAGCATGGTCACAAGCACTTTTCTTTGCACATTGTAACGTGGACAGTCACAAAGGAGGTGCGCGATCGTCTCTTCGCAGCCGCAGGTGTCGCAAGCAGGGCTGCCGGCCATTCCAATGCGGAAGGAATAGGAGTTTGTGAATGCCACGCCGAGCCATAGGCGGCACAGAAGTGTTGCTTCCGCTCGAGGCAACCCTGGTGGAAGACGGAGTTGCAAACTTGGATCCAATCTGTGAAGACGTGTGTTCGTGAATTCGCTGGTGTTCCACAGAGTTAGCGTAAGCTCGCATGCGAGGGAGCGAAGACTTGTGGCTGCATCTGTTCTTGACAGTGGTATGGGCACAATCTGGGCACCATCATGGGCCGACCGGGCAGCGTCATCCGCACTGTCATTTCCCGTAATTACGCAGTGACCCGGTATCCACTGGCAGATGATGTTGTGTCCCTTGTCGATTGCGTAATGGTGGAGTAGTCGGATGTCTGCGACTAATTGTACATTTGGTCCGTGGTTGAAAGGGGACAGCAGACACTGGAGAGCTGCCTTTGAATCACAAAAGATGGACCAGGAATGTGGTGAATTGGGACCTATAAACTCCAGACCAGCACGAATAGCTGCGAGTTCTGCAGCCGTCGATGATGTAACGTGAGACGTCTTGAATTTGATAGTGACAGATTGAGCGGGAAGTACCACTGCTCCAGCTGAACTGTTACAGGAGACAGAACCGTCCGTGTAAACGTGAGTGCGGTCGTTGTGTTTTTCATGTAAGAATGAAAGGATGGTTTGTTTGAGGGCGATAGATGACATTTCCGTTTTTTTTTTGATGCCGGGAATAACAAGAAGGGCCTCGTGTTCGTGTTGAACAGACGAGACAAGATCTATGACGTTGTCTACCGAAGAGCGTCCGCGTCGGAAGCTTGCCATAGCGTCAGGGTATATCTTGTAGTGTTCTAGATACCACTCTAGACGTGTCAGCACCATCCTCTCCATCACTTTTCCTAGACAACTGGCCAGAGCAATGGGACGGTAAGACGCCACATCTAGGGGTGATTTACCTGGTTTGAGCAGAGGCACAAGGCGGCTGGACTTCCATGCAACTGGAACCACACCTTCCCGCCATGAATTGTTGTACACCTCTAGAAGAGCATGCCGGGCTGCTTGACCGAAGTTGCCAAGAGCTGCGTAAGTCACCCCGTCAGGCCCAGGCGATGAGGAACGTCTACACGCTGCCAACGCCGCTTGTAACTCTTCGATGGAAAACAGATTGTCCATACGAGAATCCCGCGAGATTGGAACGTCAAGGGGGTCATGTACGGGGAACGAGGATGGTAGACCAGCAATCCTTAGACAGAAATCCTCGCTACGTCGATCTCTCGGCAACCTTGACTGAGAGCCAGGCATTTGAAGGGGTGGCGTTGTTGTGGTGATGCTCGAAGACCGCGCACCGTTCTCCATATATGTGATAGGGGTTTATGTGGATCAAGGGAATCGCAAAATCTCTTCCATCTTACAGACTGCAGGGAGTTGATCCGACGTTGAATCTTCTTCTGTATGCGTCTCGCCTCCCTTAGGTCGTAGATGGACTTGGTGCGTTCCACACAACGCACTTCGTCGTCTTCTCACAGTCGCTTGCGGAAGAAAGTATTCATTATCCGCATATTATTCTGTTCCGCAAACTCTACTAATAACTCTCGCCTGCTATTCCTAGTGCCTATGGCATATTCCCCCACTGACTTGTCTCCAGCCTGCTTCTTGCCTATCCTGGCATTGAAGTCGCCCACCTGTATAGTGTATTTTGTTTTGACTTTTCCCATCGCCGATTCCACGTCGTCATAGAAGCTTTCGACTTCCTGGTCATCATGACTGGATGTAGGAGCGTAAACCTGTAAAACCTTCATTTTGTACCTTTTATTAAGTTTCGCAACAAGACCTGCCACCCTCTCGTTAATGCTATAGAATTCCTTTATGTTACCAGCTATATTCTTAATAATTAGGAATCCGACTCCTAGTTGTCGTCTCTCCGGTAAGCCTCGGTAGCACAAGACGTGCCCGCTTTTTAACACTGTATATGCTTCTTTTGGCCTCCTAACTTCACTGAGCCCTATTATATCCCATTTACTGCCCTCTAATTCCTCCAATATCACTGCTAAACTCGCCTCACTAGATAACGTTGTAGCGTTAAACGTTGCCAGGTTCATATTCCAATGGCGGCCTGTCCGGAGCCAGGCATTCTTAGCACCCTCTGCTGCATCGCAGGTCTGACCGCCGCCGTGGTCAGTTGCTTCGCAGCTGCTGGGGACTGATGGCCGGAGTTTGATTGTTGTGTTCATATAGGAGGTTGTGGCCAAGTACTACACCAGGGTGGCCAATCCTTCTTTGGTGAGGGAGTGCGTTACCGGTTCTGGTCACCGGGATCAGGTCACACTCCAGGCCTGTTTATGCAATTTTATCAACACGCGGATTTTTTTTTTAATCTGGTGGAAAATTGCCGGCACCGGGATTCGAACCACAGACTTCTTGCACGCGAGGCGGGTGTTCTACCTCTACGCCACCACTGCACCGCCACCGCTGCATTAACCGAATGCTCTCATACATTCGGTTAAACATGGTTGCGTGACATATTGCAAACTCCAAAAGTTGAACTGCGTGGTGCCGTGAAGTTTTTGACTGCTGAAGGTATTTCGAAAAAAGAAATTAGTCGCCGTAGGCTGCCGTGCACGTTGAACATCGCATATCATTGGCCAATGTGAAGCGTTTGATCAAATGGTACAAGGGAGGACGTGAAGGTTGCAAAGACGATCCAAGACGTGACTAAAGCCATCGTGAAATCACCTTTAACAAAATTGTAAAAATTGATCAGGGGATGAGACGAGAACGGAGGATAAGCATCGATGAACTGGCAGAGCGTGTGAATATCAGTCACGATTCGGTTCACGCCATAATTCTTGAACATCTCTGTCACCGGCTTTTTTGTGCGCAATGGATGCCCAAGATTTTGAACCACCGCCAGAAGACAGAGAAGTGGGGCGCTGCCTTGACTGGTCTGATTCGGTATCACAATGAGGATGACGACTTCCTCTCTGCAATTGTGATCGGGGACGAACCATGGTGCCACTACTGCGAGCCTGAAACACGACGGCAAAGCTTACAGTGGAAACATTCGAATTCACCACGTCCAAAGAAAGCAAAGGCCATCATTTCCATCGGAAAGGTGTTAACTTTTTTTTCGATGGTCAGGGACCAACAAGGATAGAATTTGCTAAGTCTTGAGAGGCTATCAATAATTGCTGATACTGTGAAACGCCGGAACGGCTGCGTGTTGCAATCAAGAAGAAACGATGTGGAAAATTGACGAATGGGGTCATCTTGTTCCACGACAATGCCCGTTCCCACATCACTGATGTATTTAATACAAAACTGGCAATGTCTAAATGGACATGGAGATTTCTTTTAAACAAAGTAAGCCGTTTGTCATATATTTCCATTATCTCACTTTTATTTGACTCAAGCTCGTATATTTTGCAGAACTCCTGCTTTTTATATGTGCTCTCTGTTGCGACTATAATTTCAGTGCAATTACTCACAATACACGACGGGTGACAGCTGCTCATGCACAATCTAAAATCTAGAAGAATACATTGTCTATCTCTAGTGATATATTATATCACATTTTCACACAATCTTTATCAACAGGACATCTTCCACTCGATTGGAAAGTTGGAAAAGTGATTCTAGGGTTTAAAAGCTGTAGGAATACATGGCGGAGAACTACCGCCCTATCTCGGTCATTTGCATATGTCGCAAAATGCTTGAACATGTTAGTGCATCAAATATTTATACCCACCTTGAGTTTAATAACTTCTTTTTTAAAAATTCGCGTGGGTTCCGAAAATCTTTTTCATGTGATAAGCAGTTACGGGAATACACCACTGACTTGCGCTTTAACGTGGATAATAACTTTCAAACTGATTCCATCTTTCTTGACTACTCAAAAGCATTTGATCGCGTTGCTCACTGCCGCCTCACCGCTAATCTATCTTTCTTACACTAGACTCACTTGGCTTCGTAACTTTCTATTTTTTGGCAAGTAGTTCACAGTCGTGAATAATTTCGCTTCTTCTTTTTCTGATGTCACATCCGGGGTTCCGCAGGGCAGCTTGCAAGGCCCTTTGCTTTCTTTAATTTATATTAATAACCTACCTTCTAACATTTCCTCTCATGATGACTATCTGATTCTCCAAAAGGACCTTAACCTTAGCCTTGTGTGATAACTGGCTTATCACGTCGAACAAGAATAAGTGCAAAACAATTTGCTTTACTCGTAAACCGTCAACTTCTGACTTCCCGCATTCTATAAACAACGTTTCACTGCCCGATGCGGTCTCATATAAGTACTTATCTTGCATCTTACATCCGACCTTTCATGGAAATTGCAAATCACCAACATATTTGCTAAAGCGTCACAAACAGTGGGTTACTCACGTCGAAATTTGCGTCATTGCTCAATCATACTTGCAGATCGGCATATTTAAGCTTCGTCCGCCCACAGCTTGAATTTGCTGCGCCCATCTGGTCGCATTATCAAGAGTATCTAATTTCAATGCTGGAAGCCGTGCAAAATAGAGCGGCTTTATTCATCTCGTGGAACTATAACTGCCATTCCAGTGTAAGAAAAATTAGCTAGACATTTCACTCCAGACGTTAAGTAATTGTCGTTCGTTTTCTCTTTTATGCCTAATGCACAAATATATTCACAGCGTAACGCCATCCCCACTGCCACTTGAAAACCCATTAGGCACATCCAGGCGCCTTCATAATCACCTCAGCATCAAATGCATATTTGGTAAAACTAAAGCTTTCAATTCTTCGGCTTTGCCACAAGCCATCACACTTTGGAATGGTCTTCCAGAGGCCATTGCTTCAATCACTAACCACGCACCTTTTCCCGAGCGCTTGTACGCCCATTTTACGATCTGAGACTGTATAATGATGCATTCTTTTGTTCCGCTTGCTCTTACATTTGTTTGTTCTTGTTCATGCTCATCACGTATTTTGTAGTATGATCCCCCATCACTCAATGCTCCAACCGGAGCCTGTGATGTACCTTTAAATAATAAGTAATAACAGAGAAGATTTTTGAGATTATAATTATTGAGATTTTTGCCTGACCGTTGCATTTGTACAAAATTGTAAACAAGGTTTTTGAATGACAAAGTTTCACTAAAATATTTCTCCTCAACTTCTTCATTTCATGGTCTTTACATTTTTCATATCAGCGGCACGCACTTCTTTGATGGTTTCGAACTGATATAGTTTTAAAGTTCGTGTGATATTTTGTTTACCTATTACGTAGGCAAAAAACATGAAAGCATTGATATCAGTTATTCCGGGTACAATTTTCGGGGCCATACGAGTATATTCTTTCACGGAAAAATACACATTTTACTTGTCTTCACAATGCGTAGCGTTCAAATTCGTTCGCGGGATCTTTGGCAGTGGCAATGCAGTTATCATTCATTTCAGTTATCGTTCACTATCAGTATCATTCAGTATCACTATCATTTCAGTATCATTTATTCAGTTATCATTCAGGCCGAGATGCAATGCGATGGCCGAGATGGCTGGTTGCTGCATATAGGCCGTCTTCCCGCGCCTTTATGCCCTGGAGGTGGCGTCATCGCGGGTTTCGGAGACGCGCTAAAGCGAGAGGCAGCAGAAGCGCTCGTTCCCTTCGGTTTGCGCTCTTCATCACGCCATCGTTAAGATAGCGAGCGTTTGCGAACATAGCAGTTATATACGTTCAAGTTTTATGTGTGTGCGGGGCAGCATGATTGTTAAATTAATTCGTAAGAGGTTGGCTACTGCAATTTATATGGTCGATAAGACTACTGAGCTTAATAGGGGCTATTGCCTGATACCATGCTATCGCTATAAATGCTCTGTCTTTCGGCCGAAACTGCAACTTTTATGTGTAATAAGTGCGTACAACCTCCCCTCTTGGAAGTGACCATCTGTTGAGTGAGAGGAGACGAAAGGTTGGCCAAGAATGAGCACGCTCCTACTGGCGCTTACCCACTGGCACATTTCATTCCCATCGGTACATACCCTGTATACCAAGAAAAAGGAAAATGAAAGAATCCGCTGAATATTATGCAATATTACAGAAATATGCGTGGCTTAGAAATACCTATGAGCAGAAATTATATGCATAACCTTTATTGCCTTATTATACATCACGGATATGCGCTCACTGGCACTGCTTTGTCGGTCAGCATTAAATTATTGCAACCTGCTCGACGCACGATAAAACCTGGAAATCAATCTTAATGAGGCTTGTCATTAAAGCTTCCGCCAGTCGAATTTACCATTACGGCGCGTACGACTGTTCGCTACTGCACGACGACTGGATTAGCAACGATGCGGAGCACTCTCAAGATTGGGAACAGAGAAAGCGTGCCCGAGCCGAACTCGAAAAGGGGGTAACCATCGAAACAGAAAGGACGCGCACACACGCTGGCAGCACACGGCTACCCCCTGTTTTCAAGTTCATCATGCACCAACTGGCACAATAGCTTGCGCTAATGCACCGAGCGGAGCGTTAAGCTGGCTCCTACTAGTTCTTGTTGGGCCCGTCAACCTGGCTCCTCTGATTGCTCTTGAATAGCAGCAGCCTGAGACAGCCCAGGTGACCGGAATTCGGTAAGGTCTCCAATGCGCTGCGATTTAAAAGTGAGTGCACCTCCAAGCACTTCGAACTAGTGCGGCGCTCGGTACGAACCAGGATAATGTGCTTCGTGCAGTCGATTCTAGCAGCCGAATGCGTACATCGAGCTAAAATGCGCGAAAGCGACCGTTTGAATGTATACCTTTGTCTCACTGCGTACTTGTTCTTAGTGGCCATGACCTCTGTCGTTTAGCGGCTGAAAGCTGCGACACTGTCAGTTAAAGTGGGTGGAAAACAGCGCGGAAAACAACATTGCTATTTTGGGCGGCTATCATCGTCCACCACCGGACGAGCACTTACGGCAGCTGTTGGATGGCGCTGGCATGTATTGGTTTTTATCTCTCGTTTCCCGGCTACGTGCGCCGGAGTGCGGCTGATCATCAGGGGCCAGACAGTGTCGCAAAACCACGCTGCTCCAGCTCGCGCGAGAAACCATGGCTAAGTGCTTCGCTGACCAGGTTCCTAAGCGAAATGTATTCGCTAGACCCTGTTATCTCATGTTCGACATTTCTTTATACATGAAGGAAAGCGCTATCGACCTTTTCAAACAACAAACGTAAGAGAGCCTACAGATATTTTGTGTACTTTTTAGTGGCTGCGCTTCCTTTTTTTTAGGTATATATATATATATATATATATATATATATATATATATATATATATATATATATATATATATATATATATATATATATATATATATTTACTATATGAGGTCTACACAGTGCCTGAACACAAAAGTCGTTAACAATTATTACTCTCCTATTCGATTTCGTTTATAGAGTTCTGATGAAATTGTCTATATATATATATATATATCGCTCGAGAAAAAGAATGTCCGCCCGAAAGGTGAAGCATCGATTGCTATAGCAAATTAGTTCACAGCTGTACGAAGTCAGGATAGAAGCCTTATCGGTAGTATAAGGTTGTAAGCATTCGCTTACTAGCTGAATTAACAAGCACGGTGTCATGCGCGCAGGTAAACATGAGTACATCTCGCTCGATGACTGCGGAGACTCGCTGTCAAAACGCTGGAGGGAGAAAGCGCGGCAGCAGCAGCAGCGAGAGAATTGACCTCCCCGCTGTCCCTCGCTTCAAGAAGAACTAAATGTCGAAAACACAGTGCATACGAAGCTACCGACCCTCGGCGCATGCACTTTGTCCCCATCACAGATCGCTTTCAACGTGGCATCGGCATATTAAACAAATACCTTGAATACACTCAGAATAATACAGGTTGTTTCAGTTAAATTGGGCCAAATAATAATAATTAAAAAAAACAGGGGCTACGCGTGTCGAATTGGCGCAGTATTGTTCTGAGCCATATGAAGCGCGTCGTGATATTTTTTGCAATCCGCCAAGATCGCTAATTAACAAGGATTGATTAATTACCTTTTTAAATAGTAACAATAGTGAAAAATCTTCAATACAAAAAGTGAGGCGCTTGTTCAGAAACACCGCATTATTTCGTCTATGCTAAGATAACTGCCCTATTCAATTTTTTCCAGCCTTTACTTAAAGTGCGCGACAGACAGATAGGCAGACAACTTTATTTAGATCCTGAGGTACGCTATACCGCTCAAGGCGGTGCAGCGGGAAGCTCCCACGTCGGGATGGGTTGGCCTAACCTCACCGCCGCGTCGCGAGCCCTCTGGATGGCCCTGAGTTGATGTAGAAGGTCTGAGCTCCTGAGCATGAAGCTCCATTCCTCTTCGGTCGTGCGTTGAGGACCCTGTAATGAGGGGCACTGCCAGAACATGTGATCTAACATACAAGCGGTGCCACAATCTGGGCCGCTATTTTGTAGCGATGCCTTATGCCTTATTCTGTGCTATTCTTATCATGCACCACACACGGCCGGCTGATCCGGTTTATAATGTGGGCAGACCGTCGCTCTGACCACTGGCCAAGTGCGAAAAGCCTGAAAAGGCATAGAATCGGAAAAGGCGTCGCTACAAAATACCGGCCCTGGGCATGTTGTATCAAGGCATTCGATGAACTGGCCATGGGAATAAAGAGTAGGGTATGACCACGTGACTGCCGATTAGCGCGCCACGCTTTTGGTGCCATTAAATGTAAGTTGAACGAATTGGCAAAGGCTTCTTCGCGCGCAGTGGTCTATTGAACCGGCCGTCAGTGGCTGCGATGGGCGTTGAGTGACAAAATGGGCGTGACAAAATATTTGACAGGAGGCAGCGTGGTTTTTATCTCCGTCCTGCAATACACTATCAGCCTCGGCCCCTCCGTCATGCTTCTTGATTATCCTGAAAAGAAGAAAAAACAACATATCGCATTCACACATGCAGCCGCTTTTATGTTCCATTTTTTTTTATTAAAACGGTACGCCCCTTTTGTCATTCAGTGTCCATCGCAGTCGACCACAGCCTGTTCAATCGATCGCTGGACATGGAGGAGTTTTTGCTAATTCCTTCAACTTACATTTAAGGGCATAAAAAACGTGGCGCGTTAGCCGGCAGTCAAGTGGTATTTTTTTTTTCAAATTCCGCGCACATTAAAGAAAGGCTGAAAAAAATAAGCAGGACAGTTACTTTAGCAAGATAAAATAATTCGACGTTTCTGAACAAGCGCTACAATTTTTGTATTGAAGATGTGTGGTTCTCCGATGATTCTCTGATATTGTGGGTGGTGTCCGGTATACTTGGTCATTGACGTACCCCCAGAGAAAGAAATCGAGGGGAGTTAAATCTGGTGACCATGCCGTCCAATCCGCTGCTGCGGGAATACTTCATGCAGCCATATTAAAGCTTTGCTGCGGCCGTGCACGGGAGCACCATCATGCTGATACTAAATATCCTTGATCCTAGCCAATAAAACTTCGCAAAGAAAATCCTCAAGCGCCCCATCAAGGATGTCGTTGACGCATCTTACGCCTGTAAGCATGTTATCAAAAAACGTAGGGCCAATGATAATGCCGCCATGAATGCCACACCACACATTAACCGACCACTGATATTGGTGATGTGGCTTCAAAACCAAGTGAGGGTTTTCTTCACACCAATAATGAGCGTTGTGGATGTTCACTTAGGCATTACGTGAAACGGTAGCTTCATCGGTACACAGTATTTCGGTGGCAAAGCCTGGGTTCTCTTCCATCTTGATTATAATCCAGTTTGCAAAGCCCTTTCGATTTTGGAAATCGCGGGGCTCCAACATCTGGTACAGCGGCACGCGGTACGGATGATGTTGCCTCTTTTTAAGTACTCTCCACACTGAAGACTTTGACACTCCAGCTTCAGCACCCACACTACAAACACTTGCATGTGGGTATGAAGAAAAATTTGACAGAATATCTGTCTCCACCTCGTCGCCCAGGATTGAACATTTATGTCGTTTCTCCGTAAAAGTCCCAGTTTGTCTCAGCGTCTCATATGCATGCGCACAATCACCATTGAGCTCGAACGCAAACCTGGATGCCAGCGTTGAAATAGCTCAACTGCGCGCCTTCTATGTGCACTTGACGTAACTAGAGCCAAAACCATATCCGCTCTTTCCTAATTGGAGTACGGCATGGCTGCTGCTTAACGTTGGTCACAGCCAAATAGCGTTACTGTGGAGAACACGCAGGGATACGGGCGCCTGAGGAGCACTGTATTGCAGTTCGGTGGGATTGGTTCAAACGATGCACGTAAGGTAAGATCTACATCTGGTAAACTGGAACAGCCTGCGGTGCACAAATGTGAAGCCCGACGCGGCCACCCGATACTGGGACCCCGAAGCGTTGTGCACATGCCGCGTGCGAAATCAAGAAAGAACGTCTGGTAGACAGTAAGTGTGAGAAGGAGAGCAGACGGGGCCAGTGCGAAAAGAGTCATCGTCTGAAGAAGGCATGCGTAATCTTCCTTGAATATAGCGAAGGTTTTCCTTTTTACCATTAGTTGGGTCCCCGTAGGATTTACCCACTGTTATTCGAGCCCTAAGGTTTAAAGTTGTAGCATCATCGTCCAATTCAAAAACTACTACAAGGTCATTTGTGTACAAAGGCAAAATTGTAGCAGCCGTCGTCGCCTTCCATCGTTCCCACACCCTTCACCCTTCTCTTCTTTCAAGCAGAATCAAATTGCTGCTTTCGTCTTTTCTTTTTCTTGGCCTTAGACGCTTTATCGCTTCGGCAACGCTAGACCAGCAGCACGCATTTGTACCATCATGCGATAAGAGCCGCATGCCCAGATACCTACACCAGACATAACACCTTGTCGCGGGCCAGTCTCGCTGCAGCCGACCCTGTTCATCCGTCGCACGCTTGAGAGCAGCGCAATAACAGTGCGCAAGCGCCCCATCACGTGGCATTTTTTTCATATTTCGCGGGCTTTCTTTGGAATGCGGAAAAATGGGCCACGTGAGATACATCGTGTTGGAAACAATTTATTGAGAAGTTTCTCAATGTGCTCTACAACTTTGCGTATCACACTTGGGGTCTGAAGCCCATACTTGAAACGTTGATAAGTATATATAACTAATCCGTTAGTTAATTGGAAAATGAAAAATAGCATGAGTAACTCTAGGCCAGTGTCAACATTATGCATTTTGTCCAACTCGCTTCCGGAGTGCCTTTCATTTTTAAAACTTTGGCTCAAGTTATGTGACACAACCTGTATATACACATCATTTCAAACCTGAGACGACGGATCAGAAAGCCAATGTCACAGCTAGCGCGAGCAGAGTTGGTAAGCGGACATTGGTGCGAACTTATGGTATCGGTATTGCTCATAAGTGCAACGTTGATAGCTAAAATTGCTGTAATCGAGTATAAGCAGAACATCGGTTTCTGAGGCGTACATCTCCTGTACCAATGCATTCTATATATACAATTGAGGTCGCCCCAAATTAAAGTACAATCGAGGAACCCTGCAAGGAATACGTAGTATCTAGAGAAACCCAGATAACCGTCTGGCTAGCAAGTGGTAGAAAGCCGCTACTATATACGGTAGTAGCGCGGTAGTAGCGGGTTTCCCAGTGTACGTTTTCTCAGCACAAATTTTGATCTTCGAGGTCCCTTTGTATTTTTCGTCGTTGCGTTCTGCTACAGCGAGGTGGGCAATCTTTTTTTCTTTCGTAGTGAGATGCCAGCACTGTGAACCTTACCACAATGCGTGTAGTATATTTAACATGCGATGTACGATTTCTCCGTTTCCTGTAGCACGAACGAGAAAAATGGAAGAAATCTTGCGCGCTTCTTATGCAGGCTCGGTATGCAGAGCCATAGCATCGAGGGCTATTGCCTGTTCTCCTCCGAAGACGGCGGGAATTTCGGGCACGGCCGTCTTTCGCGCTGTATCCCGCAGCCATTGCCACGGACTTCGCCGCTTAGCATGTTAGTTTGAGTAGGAGAAAAAAAAAACACACACGTGCAATTATGGCGAAAGCCAGCCGTCCGGTTGGCTTTCTCACATATTCTAGAACGCTCCACAGCGCAGCCCTCCACCTCGACTGCAGAAAGTGGGTGGCAGCGCCGCAGGGTGATAGAAGTGGTCACTACGCTTCATTCACACCCCACGGTCATTCTTGAGAGGCTTAGCATCTTCTTCAGTGGAGGGGCGGTGGTTAGTTCAAATAGGTGGAAGAAAAGCGGAGAAGAGAGCTACAACCGGAGTCATCGCAAGTGTAGGCAACGATGCAGAATAGTAACAGAGGTTTTAAATACGAAAGTTAAGATGGAGATTACATAGGCAAAGGGCTAGATGACAGCCGATGTAGTAAAACCCAGCTAAATCAAGCAGGCAACGAAAGTAACCTTCGTCTGCTCACCTGCGTTTTTGTGCTTTCAATTGTGCTTTTGTTTGCCATTAACAGGCTGGTGCCAACGTACCGTCGGGCTTTGAAATAAATAGTTGCGCCCTCAATCAAGCTGCTGTTACCTTCATGTTATGTGTCATTTCTCGAAGCTATCGTTCGCTTGCAGATTTATCGAAATGTGCTAGTCATTTAGGCTTCGTGCTCGCTCTATCGCACGCTGTTTTGTACATGTGACTCAGCGCTAGCCGATCAGTTGGCGGTTGTACAGCGGCACTCGTATAGTACTCAGTAATACGCAATAACGCTTGTGCACCCAGCTTTGGGCGCTCACAAAAAGAAAATGCAGATCTAACGCAGAAGTTGAAGTCTATGTGAAGCGAAGCTATAGCGAGGCGGCTAACTGAGTTCTTTACAACTAACAGCGATGCGTACGATTTCGTTCACTTTCACCCTCTTCAATGTGTAATCTTATCCAATGTTTGTGTTTATCCGCCGCAAAGGTCACAACAGTATTATGATGCAATTTTTATGTTGTTTTACGTGACCTCTTGCGTCACAGTGGCACGTACCCACCCTCGAGGATTGGGTAAGTATCGTCGCACACCCAGTGGTACGTCTACCAAATGGCGAAATCAAAGAAAATGCAATAAATCAAAGAAACCCTTTGGGTTAGTATATTTCGGAATATGTTTAGGTTTTATGTGGAAATTCCGTTTTATGTTACGCAGCACGTTTACTACGGCCAGTTTACTCGGACTAGTTTGCGGGTAAGCATACAAGGGTGATCGACCCCGTACGCTGGTTTATTTGCAATCGGCGCATTTATTTATTTACTTGTTTATTTATTTATAAATAAATAAATATTTATTTATAAATATAAACTGGGAGGTAAAACAAAGAAGAACTCAAGGGTCAAACTCATTCTGAATACCTCTGTTATGTCGTCTCTCGTAGCCCCCCTCTGCAGCTGAAACCCCACACTGCTACTGCTACAGTTTAGTGAACTTAGCAGCAGCGAATTTTTTTTAGGCTTGCGAACTGGGCGTAGGGACTGCGCGTGTGTCGAAGATATAGCACTGCGTTTTTTTATGCACAAATCTTCGCACCCGTATTTCTTCTCGATAGACTTTTCGTATCACAAACGCTCATGCGCAACGCTGACAGGAACTTTATTGACTCAGCCAGTATCGTACAAAGCAGACACAATGCGAAAGTCGTGCAGACTGATACGTACTTGCACAGTTTCGTTTAAGCATAAGGACTATTGGGAGCATGAAGGTATCTACATTGCCTTCAAGCATTTATAAAAAATTACAAAAAAGTACTCAGCGCACCTTTGGCTGCGCAAACGGACCTTGACGTCCCTAGCTCCTCCCGTTCTTATCAGTGCCGTGCATAACCGTGAGTGCGATCGACGAAATGCCGTGGATAACACGGCAGCTGATATTCGGCTGCAATGAGTGGGTTTATCTAAAGTACGACTAGAGGGGGCAGTGCCCAAGGGAGACGTCGTTTCTTGTCACTTCTTAGAAGCACCATGGTCCTTCAGCGGCACCACCCGGACTACGACGCCTTTCTTGATCTTCAGCACAATTGGATTCATATCGATGGTTGGTGGATCCTGCAACAGAGAACGCGTTTCGTTTATTCGAAGTAAAATAAATTTTAAATTTCAAGATGTGTCCAACATAGGGAAGGTGTGGTTTAATGGCGTCCGGGTTGGGAGCTGTACGCCCCCGGCTACGCCGATGCACTCACTCACGAAAAAAATATTAGTTTGCTTAAAGAAAAGAATTATTACCGACTCGCCCAGCTAGTTACCGTACCAAAAAAAAATGAATACATGGAACGACATTCTATTGATGATAATAACAAAGAGCGCTTTATTATGCGCAAGGAATAGCACGTAGGTGAGAAAAAGAACGCGAGAGAACAGCGACGAACAGTCACGTCGCTTTTAATCATTCCTGATGTTTTGAACAGGCGTCTTTACTAATGACGTCTACCAACTGGTCACGTTGTTACATTGATAATTATTTTAGAAATATTAATACATGGATATAAGGAGATATTTGGTATTGAGGTGGCTGCCCCCTCGTTCTATTCATTGGCCCGTAATCCGCATAGTAGCGATACACCGGTGTCAGCGTAGCAGTTTTTCAGGACAATTTTAACAGACAAGAGTTTTCATTTTTATTTGTTTATTACATACTTCAGATCCAACAGGCGGATTCAAGCAGGATGGACAAAGAAAAAAAAAACATTGACAACATTGCATTCAAGTCACAGAATGCGAAGATTTGATACTTACATTAAGCAAGGCAGTTGTCTACGTCTTATCTACCAGGTGTTTTTTTTTTCTTTACCGTACGGAATTTCTCAAATTTTCCAGTGACAGGTAGCATAATTCTAATCATTCAGCAGCATTACTCAAAGAGGCAGATATTATTTGAGAGAGAAATCGAAATGACTAATTGACAGGTTAAGAAAATTATCTAATATTGTTTTAATTGCTTTATAGCACGCATTGCCATTTACGAATTGTAGCCAATGAGTTCGCGAGCCGATCCACTTCAAAATTATTTTCAGGATGACACTAGTTTCCCGATATTCATTCACAAAGTGTGTGAGGAACTACAAGGGCGTTCCAGTTACTTTTGTGCTTCAATGCATAAACCGGCGGTTTGAAAAAAACGAGGAAGTAAGCGGAACAATAGCATTTTTACCTCAAGTTTCACGGCGCATATCTCGAGACCCGTGCTATTCTTAAAGGTGGTTCTCCGTGGATATGCCTTGCAAACTCACAGGCTACAAATCGTAAATTGCAATATCCGCCATGAAGTAACTAACTACATAAGTTAACTAGTCAATTTCGCATTTCGATTTCTCGTGCCTGTAATCTCTGCCGCTTCCGGTAATCTCGTTGAAGGAGCCCAGTCACGCTATTTTCTACGAACAATTTCTTAAATTATATGCGGTCTTAAAGAAAACACCCCGTACAGGTGATAAAGTCCTCAATGAGCTCAACCTAGCAGCGTTAGTGAAGCGCTAGGGCTACTCCGGACCAAGGGGCTGCGCTAGCCTCAATTTGGTGGATTCGAGAATGTGCTCCAAAGTTGAAGCGTGTTTGTTAGCACGAAGAAGGATACTTGGACTGCTGGCAGTTTCACTCGAGCTGTTGTTTCTGGGACTGAACCATCATTTCCAGCGGAAAAAAAAGAATGCTTGCGGAAGAAATCAGGTAGACAAGAAATAACGGTGTTCCAACGAAGTATTGCAGCAGTGGGCAGGAAAGAAGGCGAGAGGACCACAAAACCTAGCATGCAACCAATTAGCAAAGGGAAAATCAGACATCCACCCGTTCGTAGCAATTGCTACAAAGGAAACCCATACGGGTTCCTGGAAAGAAAAGCCTCGCATGTCTTTCGAGGAATCCGTGCGGGTTTCCTTTGTAGCAATTGCTACGAACGGGTGGATGTCTGATTTTCCCTTTAATAATTACTTCTCTCCACCTTGCGGGGTTCCCCGGAACTATTACGGCTAGCATGCAACCGTTCAAGCCGAATTAACGACCCACTTTCTTCGAGGTAGCAGCTTTTGGCAGGCTCATGCAATAATCCTTTTCCTTTTGTAAGCTGCAATTAATCTGGATATCTATGGTCCATTTGAGGATTTAGGCCCATTCGAGGAAATGGGTAAGGGGAAGAGCGATATGGCTAGTGTTGGCTCACTATGGAGGTTTCATATGAGAAGCTCCATAGTGACTAAAGTGCCTCTTTCACTTGAGCTCACGGTCGCTTCTGGTTCTCGAAGAACGACACCGCCCCGGGCCGGTATTTTTCCTGGAATGCCTTTAGTGCTGCGATTCCCACAGGAGGGATAAACATTTAGAGTCACCTTCCTTGAACGCTCGTTACATTTCATCTGCGGTGGTGATTGCAGGCTGTTAGGGTCATTGCGTTGTCGCCGCTACTTCCATATAGAAACTATGTTTTGCGCAATGGCGTAATCAGTTGTGATCTTGGTTACGAAATCATGTGCATACCGGAATAACCGCTCGAAAACACGGCGAAATAAATGACCAATCAACTAGTCTGTCTTTCAGCTTTAAAATGCTGTTTGTAGGCTTTTTTTCCGGCCCTCTATGGCCTGCAACTCCCGCGCACTTCTCGCTCTGTCTCCCACAACTTCTAGAGCCACCTCGTGGTGCTCCGATGTGTTTTAAAACTTTTCCTTACGAACCACACTGGGTTTCATGACCGTGGGCAGTGCTGCCTGGCTATTGCTTTGCCGAATAGGCGAACCAATCACAGTGAGCACGCGTACCGCCAGATGCAGCACCAACAGATGGCGCTCGCCTCTTCACATTCGCGGCAGGCGGCGGCGCCGGCCGCGCGGCGGTAACAAAACAAAGGTCGCAGTATCGCGCGAAAGGCGAAGCATCGATTGCGATAGCAAATTAGTGGACAGCTCACTGTACGAAGTAAGGATATTGTAATTTTATCGGCCGTATGAACTTTCAAACATAGGCGTACTAGCTAAATTAACAAGCATAGTGGCACGCACACACAAACAAATATGAACACATTTCACTCGATGACCGCGAAAACTCGCTGTCAAAATGCTGTAGTGAGGAAACGCGGCAGCAGCAGCGAGCGGACTGATCTTCTTGCAGCCGTTCGCGTCAACGCGAACTAAGTCGCGAAAATGTAGCACTGCATGGATTCTGTACCTGTCGCAGGCGGCTCTCAAGTTGCAGCAGCCCGGCCGGGAGTGCACGGCCGCCGGGGCCACCCGGAGTAGGACGCGCCCCCTTCTCTACCCTCCCCCCGAAGCCTTGCGCGCGAAGGAAGGCGCGCGCTTCCTCCCCTTTCCCTCTGTTGCGTGCGCGATATTTAGCTGCGATCGCCGTCTCACCCTCACATGCTTTCACTCGCACATGCAGTATACGGCGCGTGGCAACGATTTTGTCACCCTTGGACTTTATGCGGAACCTTACGGCAACACCGACGCCAGAAATGCGCCTGGAATGTCCATATAGTTGCTATCGCAATAAAAGAACCAGAAAGCTCGGCCTGGCGCGTCAGCGCCTGCACGGTAATGAGGAAGTAAACGCTTCTTGGGGATATAATGAATTCGAACGGGGCTGTGTACGTATGCGCATGCTGCTTCCGGAGCCATAATGCATTCAAAGCGTCCGTCAATCAGCAACTCTGCTTAACAAAAGGCTCGGTATAATTTGTGTGCGCCCACGCTTCTGTGCGCGTGCATGCGTGCGTAGGTGTACTCGCGTTTCGACTCTATATGCACTCACGCAAAGCTTCGCTGTGTATAGACTCCAATTCGTTAGATCTGCTGGATTTTTTTTATACTCGCGTTTTTCGGCGTGTGCTCTCATGCAATATTTGAGCGCAGCAGCGCGTCGCTTCCATGCTCTGAAGCAGTAGTGCATGTGAAAACGCTGAGTTTATCTGTGAGCTATCTCACCTTTTCGCTGTTTTCAGTCTTCTCGAACCGGTACTTCCGCAGTATGTGAGCGAATGTGTAGCGCAACTCCATGTAAGCGAAGCGCATTCCGATGCAGTTGCGGGGGCCGTTTCCGAAGCCCTGCCTGGCCATGGAGTTGATCTTCGACTTGTTTTCTGGCAAGAACCTGGTGGTAAATAAGAATATTTGTACAGCATGCTACAGGGAAGGAACCTTCAGCGCTAAAGGCCCGCATTGGGGTAGAAACCTGGTACCTTATCAAAAATAAATGTTATTTTTCAGTGTTGCATATTTTTGTGGTAAGAGCACGTACACATTCACAACTACGCAATGCAGCGAGCCTATCTGGCCACTTAACGCTGAGGCGAACACGTCCGCATCCATGCTTTACGGCAGAGCTGTAAATGGAAAAACAAAACTTATGTAAATATAGTTATGAGCCGTCTATCTGACGGACGAAGAGCAAGTGACTGCAGAAGGAAAGAACGAGCTGTGTTACGGCCCGCCATCTTTGTTGTTGTGGCGCCACTCGTTGCCGCTGAGTAAATCTTGTACATAATACATTTTTGACATTTGCCGGTATATTTTTAGTGGAATTGCGAGGTATATCCGAAGGACACCACGCGGCTTCCCAGTGGGCATCTCGCGGAGTGTGGATTATTCGACATGTCGACTGACAGGCTCATTGGCTCTGTCTCGGCTACCATAGCATTGGTTGTCCCGACTCAACCTCGAGACGCTGGCACCTTCCCGGGTACTGACGCCATGGATATACAAAACTGGTTAACCGAATACGAGCGAGCCAGTAAATATAACCAGAGGCACTCAACCATCATGCTTGCTATTGTCACCTATGCTTAAAGGAAACGGTCCGTGTTTGATTCCAAACACACATGAAGTAACTGACCATTTGGGACACCAGCAAGCAAAAGCTACAGGCGTTCTTCTGGAAGCTAGTCGGGCGCCAGAGAGCCACCAAGAAAGAACTTTCGTGCCGGGCCCAAACATCAACTGAACGAATGTCGTGTACATTCAGGGCGCATTAGGTGTGTCGGCAGGGCGACGACGAAGTGATAGAAGCTGACAAAGTCAAGCACATTCTTAAAAGCATCGCCGATGACACTTTTAACTTACTGGTATATAAGGATTGCTCGACTGTTGAAGACATCGTTAAATAGTGCCGTCTCTTTGAAGAAGCGAAGAACCGTCATGTAACGCAACAATTCATGCAGCTACATAACATCGCCGTAACATAAACGTGTGAGGATTTCCAACCACCTCTTGCATAGCCACAGTTTGTAACAATCGCGTATAAGTCGTCAGAACAAGAGACCACTGGTTATTCGCCTTTCTCTCATTCAGCCGAAATCCTACGTTGCCTATGAACACGTTGATGCCTTCTTCCGCGTGCTCCCCTACTGAGTATGCCCGAGAAGCTATTGCCAATACCGACCATGCACGTCAAGTTGCCCATGCTCAATTTTGCGCGTCCCAGGTCCTCCAGCAATCTCGGTACAATAGCCATCACAGGACTATCCACTTTGCCCCTGCATACTACCCTTGTCCTCCTCCGTGTCTTGCTTTCAGAAAAGCTGCTGTTCCCGTACGCCGGCTCTTATAGAGTGTGCCTTCGAGCGACAGACGTAATATACGAAATGGCTCCATTGTATTCGTCACCATGGGCTCAACTCCGCACCGGTATTGTGCACGTCGTCCACCTGAAACCCTATCCTGCCCCGGACACTGAGTAACTGAGTGTGCAGTGAACGTTTTCCATGGTATCATTTCTGACTGCACCGAGTCGGTGCTTTCAGCACCGTAGGATAATGGTATGAGCCACCTGTCCAGCAGACGAAGTAGTAGCTGCAGTACAGTATTTTGCCTTCTGTATTGGAATAACTGACAACGCTACCTGTGATAACTGTGGTCTCGAGGAGACAGGGATACATCTTGCGCAACTGCCCTCTATACAATTGCAGAGCACGTGCTGGTGGGCGAGTTGGTTATACATGATTACGTGGTTGCGCTCTGTCGTCTTCCTTCGTCCGTCGTTTTATTTGGTGCCTTCGTCGTAATAATGTGCAGAGACAAACGCTCGCGACTGCGCTAACTCCAGTCGACGACATACCATTGTCAGCACAAATCATTGTAGAATACTGACCTCATAAATCACAGCAGCAGAGGGCTGCGAATGCATTGTTGCAGTTCTTACGGACAACAATCCTACACGGGCGACTCCACCACTGATTAGTGTTAAGTGTTATCCTGTGCTGTGATAGCAGTGATTGTGTGCATATGTTCTGTTTCTTTCTCACTTTCTATTTCATTCTTATCTTTGTATGCCCCCTCCACCACCCCCCAGTGTACGGTAGCAAACAGGATTTTTGTTCTGGTTAACACATCTGCCTTTCGTTAATTTCTATCTCTCTCTCTCTCTCTCTCGCTCTTGAGGCAACTTCATTTATTTTGGCGCTGTCAGGTGGCCAGAGGCGATCATTACGCTGCATTTCCCCGGTGCATTACCTTGGGCAGGTCACCCTGTCAATGATAGCCCCCCCCCCCCCCCCCCACGAGAGCAGCAGTGGGGCTGTCAAATGAGGAACCACATAATTCGACACACACACACACACACACACACACACACACACACACACACACACACACACACACACACACACACACACACACACACACACACACACACACACACACACACACACGCACACGCACGCACACGCACACGCACACGCACACACACACACACACACACACACACACACACACACACACACGCTACGCATGCTGTGCAAAAATTGCATACTATGCGCGCGTTCTATGCAAGCGTGCTTCGCTGTGCGAAAAATCGATGTCGCAGGCCATGCGGCACGAATGCTGTGCGAGTGGCGGCGACGCACTCATGCAGCTGCAGCCCTGTTCACAAATTTCTCGGAACGTTGTCACAAAATTACACAATATGTTGTTAACACCATATGCAGGCAGCCAGATGTTGACACGGGCACTGTGCCGTAGTGTGAGTATGTATAGCTACGCTGCTTCTTTCTGAAGTTAGGCTGTGTGATCAGGATTCTAAGAAGATTTCTTTATCTCTTTTCTATGCATGTACGTACATGCATGCGTGTTTGGAATAATGCGTTTGTATGTGTCCCTATGAGAGAGAAAGTGCTTCGTGTGCAGAGGACTGCAGAGCCCCTAACAAATGACTTATGTGGACTGATGTGAGCTGATGTATGCCGGTATAACGTGCATGTCCTGCCGCGGTCCCTAGAGCTTCTGAGCAGATGCTCACATGGGTTCAAAATGATGCAGAGGGCATCTAGGCGACAGCCCGGCAGCTCTCGATGGAACGGTTCCTACGTGCGAAGAAACCATAACCTTAAAAGTAAGTGTGCAAGCATTTTGAAAAGCCAGGGATGGTTAAAATTAGCCCTCTACTGCGGCATCTCTCGTAGACGAGGTATTCCTTTCGGGCATTAAAGTTTAATAATCAACTGATCGAGACAACATACGCCGCGAGGTCAACTCGTGCTTTAATAACATGGTGTGGATTCTGTGCATCCACTCTTCCGAAAAAAGAAATGAGAGGTAACAAATGCAAGTAATCTTCAACATTTGCGGTTATCCTAGTGCCTGTTCCCTGTCTACTGTTGTACTGAATTCGCTTTCTCTGAGATCAGCAAGGGCATAGACTGCCATGGTCAGCCATATCGACCACCACGAGGGTATTGCAAAGGCAAGCTATTACTCGTAAAACAATTGAAATGCACCACTTTGCCGTAGAAATTGTGAAAAACGCACCTTTCCGCATCGAATTCGTCCGGGTGGTCCCAATGGCGAGGGTCTCTGTGAATGTACTCTGTTGCCGCCATGACAGCAGTGCCAGCGGGAATTCGAAACTTTCCATACTCTTTGTCGACGACAGCCTCACGAGTGACGAACCTAGTCACGACAAAAAGCAGTTACAAATGACGATTTTTCAAAGATGATTGCGGTATTGACGCCGGTGCCACAGTAGTGAATTGAAAAGAGCTATTTATCTCGGTCAGTTTCTATCGCCGTTTTGCTGTAAGCATGTGTGCGCGCTTGTCGCTTCACTCTTAGGATCGATGCCAGACTAAAATGTTTGCTCGCTGCAAGGAACCCTTACATAGCAAATTATTGGATACAACCGCGTTGAGGGCTTTTCATGCTGCCTTTATCAACTGTATATGCTAATTATACAACAGAAGCATAAAAACAAGTGGTGGTGTATCTTACAACATTTGTTGCTTCTTGCATAGCTGCTATGCTGAGTCTACGGGGCGTAAATGTTTGACTCAAAACACTCTTGAGTGGTTGTCACGATGTTGTCACAAAATGTTTAAATGTCTTACACAGATGACTGTTTAGTGTAGATTTTTCACTAACTGCCGATGTTTGGCGAATCTTACAGTCTCAGACACTTTTGGAAGACGCGTTAACAAGTGTATCGACATTTCCGTGCGCCCCTTATCGCAGTGTCATAGACGGAATTGCCTTACTGGTTATTTGCATTGACGCCAAAGCCGCAAATTTTCGCTAGGAATCCTTGAATATTTATTTGTAGTTTCGACAAATAGGTGACAGATTGTGACGTTACATCTTCCAGAAAAAAAATAAACGAAGCAAATTCTGTGCGGGCCACAGGATTCGAGCCTGATGCGAGTGTATAAGAACACTGATGATTTTACGCTAGTCGATCAGACCGCCAACGCATATTGCGCACCGACTGCCAGGCCTTCTTATGGCTTGTAACGAAACTAGTGGCATACGTCTCATTACTTCTCCTTTTTGTGGAGACCAGCAATCTGTTTGCAGGTGAGTAAGGGTTACACTTTACGAGGTGGAATGTAATGATTATTTCTACACATAAAACGGGAAATACGCAGAAAAAGCCACGGTGCTGTCAGAACACTGTAATAAAAATAAAAGAACAAAACAATGATGGTGGGCATTGGTATCGTAGCTCGAAAAGCGCAGAGCTCTCAAATGTTGCTTGCATGAGTATCAGAACATTCAAAGAAAGGCGTGTCGATACCATGCTTCTAGACCCTGGCCGGTAGGTTGTCCCTTATCATTTAGATAGGTAAGACAATACCAACGAATGCGTGGGCATAGCAACACGTAGCGCAAAGGTCGCAGCTTTGTCTAGGCTCTTCTCGATGAACCAGTTTCGGCAATGTACTCATTTTACACACGCGACCTGTAGCACGATTCTTCACTACAGCCATGGACTTTCTTTCAATGTACTCTCGAGCTTGACAACTTGAAGAATAACGCTAAGTAGATGAGTGCCGATCTTTTCGTGTCTGTCTGTTCGCTCGCTCGACCAATGAACACGCTTTCAGGACGATATCACTGAAGTGATCGATTGAGAACATGATGCTATGTTCCCTCCTTTTCTCCCCACCGGCCTTTGTAGCTTGTGTGCTCTATTTTACAGTAATTCAATAGCTGGAGTCGTGTTTGCATCTGTGCAGTTATACAGGTACTATCTGACACAATTAAACAGAGCTGCCTAAACGGACACCTTGGCTGCACTCTAGTAGCCTGCAAGTTGTGCTGCTGCTTCGTGTTCGTTTCTGCGCAGTAAAACAAGTTCAGCAGGTATGCAGGGGAGAGGAGAATCTTTATAAGGAACGTGCGAGTGTCGACATGATGCTTCGAATGCTAAAATAAAGCACGCGCTTCCCCTAGCCTAACAAAAAACGCGGAAGGGTGGCACGTATTAAGTGTCACTTGGTCTGCGGTGGAGACAGCAAAAAAAAAAAAGAAAGATACAACCAGTTTCGCAAGGGACATCGCATGGCGATTTTCTTGGACAATTTCTGCGTGAGCGACGTTCTGAAGAGTTCTTGAATGGCCTGGCTACTGCTGATGATGCGTTTCCAGGATAGGACTGTGCTGAGCACCATTTCATTCAACGCGTCTTCAAAATCTACTCCGTTAGACTGTATTGCCTTTCTGGCCGACATGGAGAGCCCATGAGCGCAGCAGTTTGCATCTGCGTCCTAGGATAGTCACTTGACTTCTCAGAGGTCACTTTGTAGTACATCTCTTTACGTTCAACACTCTACTTTTAGGCAGAAACTGTTCTTCTTCAATGAATCAAATGAAAATACAATACCACATGCAAAATTTCAAAGATCTATCGTGATTTATGCCATGAGATTCACATAACATGTTTTTTGAACTCTGGGTCTCAGGTAGTTAGCAAACAGTATAGTGTGGTATACATAAATCATTAAGAGACTACCTTCAGATTGCGCCTATGCATTTAAAACAGAACGCAGCCGCGCGTCTCAGTGAGCAGATGTTTTTTGCATGGATATCATTTAAAACTCACGCGAATGCCGGGGGGTAAAGCCTGATGGTCTCTTGAATGACACTGTTCATATAAGGTAGGTTCTGAACGGTGTTGTAGGTGATGTCTTCCTGTAAAGAAAGCATTTGCATAAGAAAGAAAAAAGTATAAGCTACATAAAAGTACGAGTTATTTAGTTGTAATATGATTCAGTTACATTTTTAGATTTTTTAATAGTGAGCTTTAGCTCGGGGACTTATATCTAAATACATGGGAAAGCAGAAATCTTTTTTCTGAGCAACAACTGCACCAAATTTGATGAGGTCTGTTGCATTTAAAATAAAATGTTATATTCTAGTGCGTGATGGCAAGAAATATTTCATTTTGCCGTCAATTTTTTTAGTAAATATTGTTCAGAATAGCTTATATCTAGAAAACGAAACTCACAACTCTGTAACTCAACAATGACTAATAATATCACAGTTCTGTACACTGCATATAAGACCACATATAAAGCGGGCAAAATTGATGAACTGATGAAATTGAATTGATTGAAATAAATCACTAATACGTGAATAGGAGTTTTCCAAAACCCTTAAAACAAAGTAAGTTATTCCTGTAAGATATGCATTCATACATCAAGTTTGATCGCTTTGGAAGCTTTAACGAATGCTGTTTACAGAATTGCGATATCAGTTCTCGGTTCCAATTTCCATTTTCCAATTAAAATATTTTTTTAAACATTCAGGCCTTATATAGAAATTTCACTTCTACCGTCATTAGAATGCAACTTTATCTCATATATAAAACAAACTTCATTAAATCGGCTCAGCTGTTATCTAAAAAAAACGTATCAGCGTATCCATGTATTTGAATGGGCGGCATCGGGGCTGGGCCTTAGCTAAAGCTTGCTGTTATGCATACGCTGAACATAGTTAACCATTTGTGTTTCTCTACCCTACACCTCCAACAGGAAGTGTTGCAGAAAAAACAAAAATAGTGAATCTTATACCAAACATATTTAAGGAAAAAAAACATGGGGAATAGCTTCTACAACTTGTGCCTCGTTGTCGTTACTGGCCAAACGTGGTAACGTTCCTCGGTAAAATGGTTCGCTGAATTACTGCGCGACTGAACTCATTTATCCATCTAAATATATATTGATGTCATGAAAACAAGATAAAAACCAAGTTAAGGACTCACTTTCCTAGTTCCCGAGTTTCTATTCAACGCATTATGGCGAGCGCGCGAACCAAAATATACATAGTAGTGTTACGCGAAAACTCAAAAATGTCCATGGCACTGCAGTCGGCAAAAGTATCTTCATAAATGTGAGCCGAGTTGACAAAAAAATTCTATCATTTAGCACCATTTGTCGAAAAATGTTTACTTAGTTTTATTGTAATGTTATCGGTTCAGAATTTTTGTTATGCCGAAGAAAGAATGTTCCTTCTTACTCAGTTCGGTAATTATCAAATTCCCAGTTTTTCACGGTCTAATAATGAGCCACACTGTGGAGTGGGAGTGGGACAAACACACACACACACACACACACACACACACACACACACACACACACACACACACACACACACACACACACACACACACACACACACACACGCACGCGCACACACACACACACACACACACACACACACACATTGATTATCTCGTCACCTGTGGGAAGACACACACACACACACGTGTTTGTGTGTGTGTGTGTCTTCCCACAGTTGACAAGATAATCAACGTAGACGAGATTTCGGTCGTCATCATCATCATCATAATCATAATCATCATCATCATATCAGCGCCTGCGAACATTCAAATGGGATATTTGTTGCCCGCTCTGCAAGTTGCGTCATTCCACAGATTTTCCACCTTACTTCTCCAAGCATGACTTCGCGCCCTATGCCAGCGCCACCAGACAAGCGTGAACGCAGCTCAGCACGTACCTCGGGTCCCACGACTGACAACAGCTCTTCCCGCACTTTCTCCTGCACTTCCGGGTGGTGCACAAGCATGTGCGTCACCAGGGCCATAGTGTTACTCGTCGTCTCGAACCTGAACGGGTAAGTAAACGCCGTCAAAGTGCTATACGCGAAGCACATTGGGACATCTTTTTAAAAATTTTTTCGCGTGTGTATCTCGTCACTTGAGGATGGTTATGCCTGATATATACAAACTGCCATTAAGGGCATTTCACGTGGTTTAGACATTTTTCAGGGAACAACAGCAAACGAATATTTCAAGATCGTGCTGTATTGCGTGGTCCTCTATGCGAATAGGGCATTCCTCCAAAATACGAACATCACATGCTATCGTGTATCACGGTGCTTACCCTCCGACAAGAACGACGAAAGCGTTCTGCGTGATGTCATCATCGTCCAATACAGCTTTGTTGAAGACAGACAGGTCGCGTCTTGCATTCACTGCAAAATAAAAGCAAGTCATAATTGGTGCACAAAAAGATAAACATATGTGCGTTATGGGCGCGTAAGGTAAGACCTAATTGCCATGTGGTAGCCCTGAATAAGCCCGTGAATGCATATATAGCAGATACTCCGGCGGCGGTGTGGGATTTTTTGGAGGTGTCACCGCCATTCGTCTTCCGCTTTTAAGCCTTCTTTCTGGACTAGCAACCTTCAGCTGATGGTGAAACTGTCTTGTTTCGACTCGAGACATTCAGTTTCTGGACTCCAAGTATTTAATAATAAAGACATTCTTCCTCTTTGGCGATTGCCTCATTTAACGTTGAAAGGAAAAGCCTGACCATGCAAGAAATTCTGCGAGTTTCCATCGCCCCGTAGAGCTTGTCTCTTGGCGACTAAGTGTGGCATCAATTCCCTTGAACTCGGGCTCATGACGTTCCACCAACATTGAGCATCAGTGAATCTGGGTGGGCGTAGCTGGCGGTGACCTTCTTTCGGATCACCATTGCAGAGACGTGGTGTATAGTTTTCAGTCTGCACGGCTGTGCCTGTTTTTTTTTTTTTTACATAACGCATCGGAGGTTTCAGTAAGGACATTTAAGCCATTTTGAAGAACGAATCAGGAGAGAAAAAAAGAGCTTGGTCTCTTTTTCAGCGAGACATTATTCAAGTACATGCACATGAAAACTGTGAGATAACTGATCACCTTTTGACTTGATTTTGTCTTCATTTGTAACTCAATCCTAATTTATTCATAAACTCATCACTCGGTAACCTGAGGGCAATATTTCATTGAGTATTAGCAGTCACTGAGTGTTCAAGGCAAGCTAACAATATCTTTGAAATATTCGTCCACAATATCTAGCCCACAATACCATCCACAATTCCACGTTTTAACGTTTGCACTGCATCGCTTGAAGGGCCCCTCACCAAGTTCCATAAGAGATTTTGTTTGATACATTGGAAATTATAAAGTGCCATGTACAAAGCTTTCGCCACAAGAATTTTTCAAAATGGTTCGTTATTACAAGGAATAGGAAGGATTGAAATGTCGCGTCATCATGGTGTCATCAGGCGAGCTTCATTTCCAACATGGACACCCTTCTTTTGCCTCGACCACCATAAGCAAGCATTCACGTCCCGAGACCCACCTCCATTTTTTTTTTAATGGGACGCATATCTTCTCCTAGTCAGAGCCAAGGTCCAACGCCAGGCTGTCCAAAGTTAAAGAGACAATCGAACTTGCCAAAGTCGCGATCTGATTATGAGGCACCCCGTAGCGAGGGACTCCGGAGTAATTTGTACCGCCTGGGGTTTTTTAAACATGCACCTGAATCTAAGAACACGGGTGTCTTCGCATTTCGCGCGAAAGAATTCGTCGCCAATGTTTGCGAAGACAGATAGTCATAGGACTGGGACGCCAGCACATCCACTTGGCAAACCTGCTTTTACATTGTGGAAAAAAGCCAGTCAACTCCCCGTTACGAAGCTGTTAAAACTTGTATTAGTTGCCTCCACTAAACCGAGCTCCAAACAATGTCCCCGAAATAACAATCTTTCCATCTTCACTGCAGTGCTGTAGGGAGTAATTGCATAACCTTCACGAAAACACCAGTCCTGTCGTATAACAAATGCGCGTTCTCAATCTAATTGCCAACTTTTCCGTGAGAAGCAGAGCGGCATTCTTCCGGCATTGCACTGGCCTCCGAACAGCGTGCTAACTTTTACAAAGCGCCTGATTGTGCAAGCGCTATCCGCGACGATCACGCGGTCACTGCGTTCCCGTACCAGTCAACTGGACAAAATAGATCTGGACAACAGTTTGCCAAGTTCGCTGGAGAAACTACCTATGCTGTTTTATTACCTATCTCGCAATTACTATTGCGAAAGCAATTATATGGACACTCTAGCCACATTTTTTCCGTCGCTGTCGGCGTCATCGTCGCCGTGAGGCTAGGTATGAGTGAAAGCGCGTGAAGATGAGCCGGCGAACGCGGCTCGATCTAGCGTGCGCGAGGGAGGAACGCGGACCGTGCCCTTTCCTTTCACGCGCGAGGCGAGGGTGGAGGAGCGTTCGTCTCCGTCGGCTGCTAAGGTGCCTCGATGTCCTCCTCGCTCACCGCTCTGTACAGACTGGAGACAACCGCGGCGTCTACTACAGCGTTGGCCGCGCGATACGTGGACGCCGTAGTAGACATCTTTGACGGACGCTGTAGGGAGGCGTTGCCGGAAGGGAGAGAAGAGAGAGAGTCCTCACTCCAGAATTTTCTTAGCGAGTTTCCGCGCTCATCGAGCGAGAGGTTTTCATGTTTACCTGGGCGCGCTTGACACCGGGCTCGTTAACTTAGTTGAACACGTTGGCGGGCTAGCTTGTTTGAATCGATGATAGAATATGTAAGCACGACTGAACAAGGACGTAGAAATAAGCAGACACGCAAACAGAGCGCTGTATCTGTGCGTCTGTTTCTTTCTACGTTCTCGTTGAGTCACGCTTACACATTATATCATTGCTAATTTAGTTAGGAAGCGAATGTTTACAACTTTATACGGCCGATGAAACTATATCGTTACTTCGTACAGCTATTTACTAATTTGCTATCGCAATCGGTGCTTCGCCTTTCGGGCGGAACTGCGAATTTTTATAGTGTTATAATTATGGTCCGATTTAGAGGCTAGAGGAAAGAAAAGAAGCAGTCGTTCAAAGATAAGGTGAGTTCAGCAGGATACGTCTGGCCTTTGATATACCGAATTTTGAGCTCTGAGCATTCTGTAGAAGCATGTCCGTGATACTGCGCGTAGTGGGTGAGCCTTACCACCAGCGGCCTTGTTTTGCAGCAGCTCTTGGTCGTTGTCTTCTCCGGCTGTTAGCTGTGCCGACGTGACGGTGTCCAGGTCGACGTGCGTGTCCTTCGCGTCTATCATTAGCTGCAGCAGGTCTTTCTGGCGAAGCTGTTCGGAGCACAAAAATAGGGGGGGGGGGGGGGGGGGGGAACGTCGAAAAACTTATGAAGTGACGGTAAAGCACAGCTGAGGAAAGCAACGGCGATGCTGATGGAACTGAAAGTGTGCGAAAAGGTAACTTGTAACAAGTGGGAGCAGAATCCACAACCTCCGCATTACGCGTGCGTCGCACTACCAACTGCGCTACGGCAACGGCTAATTCGTCAGCTAACTTGGTTGTTTATGTTTTCTAGATCTAGCCCTAGGAGAGTTAGCCAGCGTCACTCAGAGCCAGGTTGGGCGGATGCGGAACATCCTTTTTATTTTTGCCCGATGACGTCACATAACACGTGATCCTAGGAGAGCAGGCACGCGGTTAATAAACCCTCATATGCTACCTTATGACATCAAGGCAGCCAGATTCGATACGCTCGCAGTGAATAAACAAGAAAGGGGGAACCGAGGGGCTCGATTTTGTTAATCATGACCACACAAAGCCAAGACAATGAAGCCATGCAAGGCAAGCGTTGAGGAAATTAAACGGGGTCGAAAGTGGGATGTAGGAAATAATGAAGAAAAAGGGAATGAAACTGGACGAAAAAGTAAATTGGAGACCAAGCCACAGTCCACCTAAATTTTGTTATTTAAATAAGCAATTCGAATTACCGCGTGTGTAATGTCCCCCTCTCTGAGCAATCCAGTTCAATTATTTGAATGGGCTATCTGCCACAGTATTATTTTTTTAATCATAGTTTCGGAGTGAGGGATGGTGTGGCTACATACAAATTGCATCATGTGTGTCTCGGTGAACATCCATTATTTATAGGCGCACACGCTGCAATTACTTTTCATGCTAAAAGTAAGTATATAGGCCCCGCTCTCAGCTCTAGGGAACGGGCAGCGCTAAGCAATGCTGGTCGCAGAAAACTGTGCCTTATTCAACGGATTCACGTGTACCCTATAGTTAATGAATAATTAGTATAGCTTAATACACTTGCATATTTTACATAGCAGTGATGCATAAAATTCGTTCTTCACTATGACAACTAATTCTACAGTTATACGTTTACGAGAAACTAATGAAGACAAATCTTACTAAGTGAACAAAAAAGTAATACCACGACGAAGTGCTGTTGCTTCAAAAAGTATCAATCAACTTCCTTGATGCCTGATTATGCCTGCGGAAGCACAAATACAAATGAACTAAGCGAAGTGAACCTTATCAGAACATCGGTGTATTTTAGGTAAGCATTGAATTTCTCCTCTATTTCACATATGTACGCAAGATACTTTTCACTGGCACATACTTCAGCTATCTTCAGGAAATTCTAAAGAAAAATTTATGGCATGCGGGAAATCTAGGCTTTCTTATGATGCTGACGTAATCGTAATCGCGTCATGTTTCCGAAGAAACATGATGCAATTGCTCCTGGAGAACCGGAAGTCGACGACACGACGTGTCATCATGACGTAGAGCTAGTGAAGGCGGAGCTTAGCCCCGATCACTTGGCGAACGAATTGAGGAGAAAATGCATGACTATGGAGGAGGATAACTTCCAATCGTCCGTAGCTCTCTTAATATGAGATGCCTCACACAAATTGTCCTGCAAATGATTAGCTTTAGCTGTACCCTACGCGTCTACAAAATTTGTCCAAGCCGTTTCAGGGACCCTTTAATCGTGATGCATGGGCGCGATTCACAGTAGCCGCCGGCAACAGGCATCTGCTTATGCAGCGTTTTGTTTCCATATAGGCGACGCGCGCTACTCTGGCGCCATCTCGTAGCCATCGTCGCCTTAGAGCCCGTCGGGAGCCTAACTACGTTTTTCTTCTCACTCTTTCGCCATACCCTCCTCCTCCGCTTTTCTCCTCGCGCTCTCTTCGCGGTCGCCGTCTTTCATCCACGCTACATTCACTCTTTCATCCGCTTGCTGTGCTCGTTCGCTCGGTTACGAGGACGCCGAGAGACAACGCCGACGCTCTACAGAAACGGACCAATGAGAGCTTCGCTCTAAAGAAACATCACTTTCGCGTGCTGCTCCCGCTGTTCTGAGAAGGCACTCCCAATCGGCACTTCTGTTTCCTTCGGCGTGACGCCGAAGAAAACAGACGTGCTGTTAGGAGGCGCTGGCCGACCTGAAGGTTAGGGGACGCAAGCCACACACTAGCGTCGGAGGACGCAAACGCCATTGTAGGCCCTTCGCGCTCTTCTGTGCTCGGTTTGGGTTGTTTTGTACGCCCAGCGGTCATAGGACCGGCTATAGTTCCCGACAGAATTTTTACTTCCCTCTGGCTCCAAAACTTCATACCGAGGAGTCCTTTTGTCGCTGCATGACGATGCGCTTGCACTTCTCTTGCACGTCGATGAAAGGGTGGACACCGCCGTTCTGATATCGAAGCCAATGAGAATTGATGAACCTGAGAGGCGATTCCCAGGCTGGAAAGGCATCTGCAATCAATAAAAAACGAAAGTGGGGGTGGGAGAATGCACGTGAATAACGAGCACTAGGATGGGCTATGAGAATGAGAACAGACGGGTTTCGCGGCGAGTTTTACTACGCTATAGGTGCCGCAAAGGATGCCGTTTGTGGTAGTCCTTGGCTTGCTGAGAAGCAGCAATGTTATGAAGCACTGTTTTTAATGCGAAGAACTAGCTGCCAGATATTCTTTCTTGTCATCCAGACTCCAGGTAGGCTTAATCGAACACTCCGCGCCTTAAGAACTCCACGTCTTGAGAAATGGTTGGATTCAATTCGCGAATTTCAATATGTGCCTCTAAGTAAGCAGTTAGACGAATATTGGATAAATTTAGTAATTGACGTGTTCTTTGATGAATTGCAATATGTGCCATTAAGTAATAAATTAAAGGGGTGTTGGATAAAATTGCTTAATTATGCTAATAAGTTAATTACGTAGTTCAATTTTTTTAGCAAGTAGTGTCCAACTCTTCGAGAAGTTCAGCTTGAAGCTTAGAATTGTAGCATCGGCCACAGGCGATTTTTAAAGATTCCTCCTTGAATAAATTAAAGCATCGGGTATGAGTGGAACGGCAGCACTTCTCATGAGGAAATACATGATCTCCGCTAGGACCCCGTTAACCTGCAACTGAGACTAGTTTCGAAGGCCAAGTAACATCTGGCCAAGTAACGTCTAGTCGACTTTAGCGGAAAGAGTTCAACGTCCAGCGGACGCGCTTGGCGCCGAACTCACTAAGAATGACGGCGATGAAGGAGAAGGCGCAGCCGAACAGCATTCTGCAGAACAGCAGAAAGCCGTGACGCGGGTGATCCTGCAGGTTGTAATCGATGCCCAAAGCGCTCTTGCAGATCACGTCCAGGGCCAGGGCAGCGTACATCTCGCCCGCTTCGAACTCCTCTCCCGTCTCTGCTTTTTGGCCGATCTTGCAGACCAGCTTCTCGACGGCGGAAATGATGCCCGGAGACATCTGCAGCACCGAACGGTAAATGAGGGGCATCGTCAAAAGCAGCCGGTATTTTTCACAATAACTGACAGTAAAGAGACGAAATACTGTGAGGTCAACCTAATGCACGCCCGGCTTCCTACCTTTCACGGGTGGTATGGGTACGAAGTGGCAATAATGGAGAAATGATGGATGAGGGAGCACTAGTTGCATGCGCATGTGAACATGCGCTGCAAGTCGAAAACCGGTTGCGTAGAGATGTCGATTTGTGGTACTGCAGTAATGTTCTCGTTTCTATCTTTGTCAGTGACGCTTACGGCCATGATCCAAGGATTTTCGTTTCCGAAGTGTTTCTTGAGCTCAGAACGTTCAATGACGTCCAGAAATAATGTCGTACCGAGGGAAAAGGCACTAAAGGTGTTAAACATGGTTTATTGGCATCCACAAGGGCGCAGCTGAATAACATCAACAGCCATGCCATTCTCAATACATAGTACGGCTATATTGCACGAAGAATTTACTTCGCCTTCATTAGCTCATCACTGGCGGAATCCGTCTTCAATGTACTGGACGTTGTTCCGCCTTCTGATTAGTACAGTATCTAAGCGAAAGGCATAAATTCATCACGGTGAGGCTGTGTGCCTTGTTGCAAGTACTAAACGTCTTTATCGCGTAGGTGCACGTTTCTGGGTCGCCTTGTACTCTTTCTTTCTTTCTTTTTTTCTGCGCGGCGGGCATTCCGAAGTCAGCTTCCGTACCAACATGCGGGACAGCAAGTTTTTCAGGGCACCTAAATTGAATGTCCGAGTTTATTCTACCGATGTCAATGAGATCCAGCCCCTGAACCCTAATAATTTACACGAAACCACGCAAGCCGGTGGTTCTCTGCCGCTGGCGCACGCACCATTTTGAGCTTGCTTGTCGTGAACGAAGGGGTGAGCACGCTGCGCACTTCCTTCCAGCGAGTTGAGGTGAGCTGCAGGAGGCCTTTGTTCTGAGGGCTGGGAGGCCTCTTGGCCTGGAACAGGAGCTGAGAGAGAGAAATGAGCGGTTCGCAAAGAAAACATCGCACAAGTAAGAATGTTACGGGTGTGCTAACATACAGCGTTTCACTTGTGAAAGATAATAAGCCTACATGAAGAGGGGGGGGGGGGGAGGGGGTATCTTGATTGGAACAGCTAGGAAAGCCAACCACGATATCAAAGCCAAGATAAAGGGAGCGCGTGTATTGAATTGCTAGCAATCCTGAGGTCGAATGTTTTTCGTTATATTGGCACGTATCTTGCAAACTGTTTTCTTTTTACAGCGCAAGCTGTATATGAATAACCTTCCGTAGTTTTTTGGCGTTTTGGGTTGTCATTTCCTTTTAGGTTGGTTTTTACTGTCGCATTTTTGAATATTTAAATTTATAACGTGAACTACAATAATGGAGAATTTTGAAAGGCGCTTCAATATTGCTGCCGACCACCAAATAAACGCTGACTCAATTGCAGAGAAAAGCAATATTGGTAGTAACTAACTATTAGTTAGTTACTACTGCTATAGTGTGCAACGATCCCCACTACTACCGGTTGAAAGCTTATGTGGCCCAGGTTTAAAGGGTTAGTAACTAAAACGCTGAGGGTCGTCACAAATTCGACGGTTTGACATCATTAGGGCAGTTCGTGGATTTTCTCTGTTTTCTCGCCAACACGGACTAGTGGGTTTTCTACGGTCTGATAGAGTAAGGGGCTGATGTGATGAGGAAACCGCGTTCGTAGCCTATCTGTGAGACAAGTTGTGTCCCAGCTATGTGGCATTGCGTATTTGCCTCTCATCAGTTGACCAATTTAATGCGAACGTGTTTTACTGGGTAAATGTCACTGATTATATGTCGATCTTTCAAAAAATCAGCGAAACCTCACTTAACTGCGTAGCCGAAACTAGTTATGTGCCACAATTCAATGAACGTCTATGATGTGCATCAATGTCACAGAAAAAAATGGCTGTGTTCTTTCGCTCCACTTCAGCAATGCTGGCTCCCCCAAATTTGCATCACTGCGTAGGTGAAAGCAGGCTAGTGCCACAATTGAATTAGCGTCTTTGATGAGAAATTAAGTCACTGCATAGGTGCCACTGGACATATGCTTCTCTTCAGCCAACCTAGCTCATTTCAACTACCATAACTGGGCTTGCGAAACTAGGCGTGTGCAACGCTTCAATGAATTTCCGTGACAAGAATCGGGTTCACTGAACATGGGCCACAAGGTATGTGCACCTCTTTAATAAACCTTGTTGACACCAACTTGTATCGCTAGGTATGAGCCACATTTCAATGTAGTGAAATTGGAAGGAAATCAGTCGAGCAGTCTATTATAGAAAAAAAAAGGCGTTCAGGAAACCGTCGGTATATCGCCATTCCGTGTGCCCTCACGGGTATGCAGGATCATTGATAGTCACATTGGCTATAAGCTGCGGAAAAAAAACGACCTTTTTTTTGTAACTAAACATTGAGAAAAGAAACTTGTTCGAAAAAATGGGCGAGAGTGACGATAATTTTATAGCCAATAGTAGTTTTACGTCCCACGGACGCCGTAGTGGAGGTCTACGGAGAATTTTGCCCAACTGGGGATCTTTAACGTGCGCTACGATGCACACGGGCGTCTTCGCAGTTTGCCTCCATTCAAACTGCAATCTCCGGAGCCGGGGATTAGCCCGCAATTTCGAGCCGAGCATACTAGCGCCTTAGGTACTCGGCTACCCCGAAGGGTGATAGAGTAAGGTTATACAGGCATATGAATGTGATGAGTCCAGGTATGTGCGCAACGAATCCCTAATACTGCCGGTTGAAAGCGTATGTGGCCCAGGTTTGAAGAGTTAGTAACTAAATACCTGAGGGTCATCACAAAGTGACGGTTTGACATCATTAGGGCAGCTCATTGATTTTGTTTGTTTTCTCGCCAACGTGGGCTAATAGGTCGTCTACGGTCTGATAGAGTAAGGGGCTGGTGTGATGATGAAATCGCGTTCGTAGCCTATCGGCGAGACAAGTTGTGTCCCAGGAATGTCGCATTGCTTGTGGGCGTCTCATAAGTTGACCAATTTAACGCGAACGTGTTTTACTGGGTATATGTCACTGATTATATGTCCATCTTTCACGAAATCAATGTAACCTCACTTCTTTAACTGTGTAGCTGCAACTAGGTATGTGCCACAATTCAATGAACGTCTATGGTGCGAGTCAACGTCACTGAAACTCCCTGCGTCTTCTCCGGACCGAATAAAGTTCTTTCACGCATTCACTGACTGAAAAGGTGTCATGTTCTAATACTAGTAGTGACAAACATAGTGAATGCTTTGTCGCATTGATGCGGGCACCGGATAAGGCAAACCATCAAGTCGTCTAAATAGAAAAAGCGTGATTGAGGGCAGTGCTGGGACCGGCGCAAACCCGCGGGCGTTAGGATAACTCCTTGCTCTTCATTCTTCCATTTCAAAGCAGAAAGAAAGCCTACGCAATAAGCTTAATTAGGTGTTTTCGATTATGGTTTATATGTCGACTTTTCATATACACATGGTTTAATATAGTAATATTTGAAAGGTTCGCTAGTTAGTATTATGTGAGGTATAAATAGATTCATAAACTAATATCTAGAGTTGCACCAGGTTACTGTTAACAACTTCTCGTCATCTTTATTCCTTTCGATTGCACCGGCAATTCATAAGATCCTTTATGACATTCACTAATACGCACTGCACATAAGTACCTAGAATGAAAGCAGAAATTACGAATATACTGCCCCACACATGCATATTATTTCTTTCTTTAACGCTATATAGCCCTGATTTATTAACTGTTTGAGATAGGTGGATCTATCTCAGCAGTTGTGCCGCTTGTGTACGTTTACTAAACAACCAAAAGAAAGTAGTGCCAGAATTGCTCATTCAAGCACGGTAAAATTTCCGCGGAGCTAATTACTCACAGCTCGGTCCGTGAAATCTTGGAAATCTTTAACCTGAATGCTCCTCAGCAAATCCAGGTCTGCTACAAGCACCACGGGTCTGTAGCCGTTGAAGTACCTGAAACCAGCGGCACGAGGGCAGTATTTCTACGGCTCTACCCCACAAGGACGAAGTTAGTCAGAGCCCACATAAAGCTCTTGAACGGGCAGAATTGCGGAGGCGCTGCGTATAGAAGAGCAGCCTATTTTGCGCCCCGGAAGGACAGAAAAAAGCGGTGAACCAAATGCTACTAACTAGGCAGCTCGGCAATGCTGTCAACCCTCGAAAGGCAGCAGTAGAATCGGCACTTACAATACCACAAGAAAGGCACACAAAAATTTTCTAACCCCATTCATGACGCACAAATTCATGCAACATGTGCTGAAAGTGCATTTCCCTTATCTGCGTTTTGAGTAATTTAGTGACTCAGACATTTAGCAATGTTGGAATCGTGTTCTTAAGCAATTTTTTCCCTTCGTGTACAGTTCCTCTGCGCGTTTCTAATATTTTATATGTTGTGTGTAAATTCTCGCTATAAAGTTGTAGCTGGCGAGGACGCATTGCTTGTGGAAATAGTAGCAGTATTACTACTTGCCGCTGGGCTGGTTGGTTGGTACATTTACGGTGGTGCAGAAAGCCGTGACACTGAATCAAGAAATATATTATCAGGACACGAATGATCGTCCCTCGCAACTAATGGCATGCGAGTACTTAAGGAGTCATTTCTGAGTGGTCTGGCAGGGCTAAGAAAGTTATAAAAAACAGCGTTAAAGCTTTATTGCGTGTATAGGCCGGTGTAATGTGGATCATTAGGCTTCACTATCGCAACTGCAACCCGCTTGTGCTCGCTGAAAAGCTTGTTTGCGGCCTTACCCGACCTTTGTTTATATATAATTTTTAGTATCATTGTTTATTTTGGCAGCTCTAAATGCACAAACACAAAGAAAAAAATAATTGCGTACGCACGCATACATGATACAGCCACACGTATGTGTATCCATGTACATCTCTGTCGAGGTATACGCGAGTGAAAAGGCTTCACTGGAGCAACGTCAACTCGGATCCTGCCGCATTCAGTGCATTGCAATATTAGCTCAATAGCGGTAAAAGCATCTTGTTTCAAGCATGGATATAGTTTTCTAAAATTGTATGCAACATTGTAATAAAATGCACTCCGGATACATATGAGGTTACGTAAAAAAGATAATTGTAGAATATACGCGCAGAACTAATACGTAGCAGAAGGTAATGAGAGCAGTGTTCATAGAAAGCTCTAAATTTATTATCAAACATTAGGCTCAGACAAAATTTGCTGGAATGCTCTAAAATGGCCGGCTGAATATTCTGCATGTTTATCCGGGGAGAATCATTCACTTTTCAAGTATGAAGCCAGGGTGCTTGAACCACAACGCGAACCAAAATAAGACCGTATAAAACGGGAAATGAAGTCGCCCCAATATCCTGCTTATGCTAAAAGAAACATCAATGATTTGCGTTCACACCTTTACAGGGCCACCGACGTATCACTGAAGCAAACGCCCCGTCTCCTTTTTTTTATGTAGCAGGGTTCCACTAACCACATGACAAGGGATCTCCGCGTTATCCGGAGTTCATATGTTAGACAAACTTTGCTCGGAACTTGAAGCGCATCAGAAAATGTGCAACAATCATTTTTGCAAGAAGTCCTCGCGTTCTTGCCCTCTCTGTCATGACCACAATGGCCGCTCAGGTCAATAAGAATACTACCTCGAGTTAGCGTATCTTCATGGTTCAAGCCCACTAGGCTGGGAACCTACGGCCTAGTGGTACAAATAACACTAATTTCTTATCTCCCTTAATGAAACCTACCATTATCGAAGATATAAATGAGTGAGAGCGATGGCAGTTGCAACGGCCTAACCACAAATTGATGGCAGTGGCTACGTGGCTAAGGCTTTCCGTGGCTAGGTTTTACCCCGAAGTTTTCTATTCCGCAGACATGCAGGTGTGTTCAGACGGGAAACTAGTGCAAAAGTGGTCATAAACTAGAAAGATTCAGGCATACAGTTAAGAAGCCGGATTGGTAATAGAAGGTCTAAGGTATACGGCTAGATATTGTACATGTTGAAGGGAAACGCTGCGGTGATTTGGAACTTGGGTGCTCGCTTTTTTTTTATCTGTTCATTTTGTGCTTTCCCACGTGCCTAGTTTCGACATGGTGGTATAAAAAAAATTATATGCTTACTGACTGAGTACGATAAACAATTGTCAGTACGCGCTTGTCCAGGTGTCGTGTTTGTCTTTTCCGTGATTTGTTCTTGTGGCTCAGCAGCGCGTTTCAAATAAAACAAGGTGGCAATAATTCGTCCCGAATATTATTAGTAGTACTCGTTGTATTCGTACTAGTAGTCAGGGCTCGGCAAATATATTTTGCAGTTGTATCACGATACGATACAAGACACTCCGGCAACAAGTAGTTGAGCTACACATACAAGATACTACCGCAATTATTCCAGCCGATACGATAATTTCTATTTGTGCCTTAAGATACTTCGATACCTTCGCAAATTTCTTATCAAACATGTGTATAATTTAGCAACGAACGCGTACGCACAAGAATGTTTGCTTCGAAATTTTTAAACTCTGACCAACCTTCGTTCAAATGAATGAAGTATCTGTTAGTTTATGAAAACTTGCGTCTTTCTTGCTCAAAGTATAATATTTTCACTCCGAAACAATGTGTGACAGCCATAACTAGACGCGAAGCAACCTCCTTTTTGCATTCTTCAGATACGTAACAAAGCACCACGCAAGATAAGCTTTCATAACGACGCTATAGCGGCGTCAGAATTTGTACGAAAGACACCGCATGCATAGGCGTACGCAGCACAGTACGGTGGCTACGAGCACGTGTCATCGCACCGACGCAACTAAAGTTCGGCTGCGTGCATACGTCCGCGCGCTTGTTTTTGTCGAGACGGTGCGAGCGCCACCACGTGACTCTGCTCCACCAATAGGGACGCGCAGACCTCATTGCCTGCCTCCACTGGAGGGCTCTGGAGGAAAGATAAAAGGATCTCGCTGCCTTTGGTTAGATTTATTTAGGTGGCTTAGCGGCAGAAGTATCAGCTTGAGAAGCGGAGTTCAGCCAACGTTTATAGTTTCGCACGGTTATGTTGCCATAGCTCTATCTTGTACCATAAGGTACAAGATAGAGCTATGGTATGGTATAGATACCATACCATGTATCGGAAATGCAGATACAGATACACGCCTACAAATACAAAGTACCCAAAGAGTATCTATGATAGCATATAAGATGCAGGTATCTTCGATACTGCCCAGCAGTGGTAGCAGTACTGACAACCCCTTTCATCGATGTAGGTTGGTTTCGATATACGTTGGTATCGATATGTTGATTTAAGTACCACCATTTAGCATTCCATCTATCTCTACATTATTTCACAAAGTTGTGACGACTGCTCTTCCCTGCCTTTTTTTTTCACCATGACTCCCTAACAACTATTGCTGATTTCAACCACGGACTGCAGTGGTTCCCATCAATCCCGTAAACCCTATCATTGCATGTCGAACTCGGCAAGATTGAAAGGCGGGCTCTCCCTTATGTGCTGGCTGGATACCTATACATCTTTGCATTCGAGTACACCGCGTTCCGGATTTTGCTGGGTTCTATACTGCAGCGTCTTCGTAACTGCAGTGTTTATTTGGGCACTGAACCCCACGAATGAGTCAATCTTTCTGTCAATCAATCAAATCGCCTGTTCGCAGGTGCCATAAATATGGTTTCTCTTGCAAATGCGCTTTTCTACCCTCCTTTCTACGCCAGCACTCGTGCAAAGCCAGCTTTATCAGAAAAGAAATTACGGACTCTTAGAACCAAATTGTTCCGGTGTTACTTTTGCCTCTTCCATGATACAGGCCATCTTCCTGTTTCTGTCCCAGTTATCCTGGCTTTCATTTCAACACTGACAGCATCCCTCGCAAAAGTGCGGCTTTGAAGATATTTCTTTTTCTTATTTTGTTACAGCAAACTGTTTCATCATAGACATGAGCAAAATTGCAAAGAAAAAAATCCGCCAGAGTAGAAATACACACCCGACAACGTCGCCGTATTTGTCGATCCATTCGCGGTAAGCCTTGGTCGGCGACTGCATGAAGAAATAGCCAGAGATAAGGAGCGGGAAACAAAAGAGTTAACGCCAGCACAATTTTTGAAAGAGCTAGTTTTAGCTAGTATATATATATATATATATATATATATATATATATATATATATATATATATATATATATATATATATATATATATATATATATATATATATATATATATATATATATATATATATATATATATGCATGTGTGTGACACATCGCCGTAGGTGTTATATTTGCATACTTCCAACGTGCTCTTGAATTTTATTAAGGCGAGAGGATTACTTGGCTCATTGTGCGAACCTGCCGTCATCAGACAGCCGTGGCAGAAAAGCAGCAGGGAAGTTACATCATCTTCAACAAGGGGTCCGTAGCGGTCTCGAAACGTCATTTTATGTTTTGTTTCCTTTTGAACCTTAGGTCAGCGCCAACTTATTTGACAATGAAGTACCTGGTGTTGCAACATTCCACACAAAAACGGATGGTCGTGGCCTCGAAAGCAACACAGGTGAGAAATAAATAATTTGCCTGACGAAGAGGTGGACTAATCCTAGGCCACCACATTCAAGGGGCAGGAACAGATTATCGTGCCACATCGATTCACAACTCGAGCTCCAAATAAATGTTGCAAATACGCGATGCAATGCCTGAATGCGAAGTCGTGAGCAGTGCAGTACTTGCAGCACGTACATAAGGCGGGAAGCTAACAACACGTCGAACACTTCAGCACGACTACATTGACAAATTCCGCCCTCGCCACTTTACGTTAAATTTTTCCAACTTCTCCCTTGCAATGAGTGTTGCCCTAGTGCGAACTGAAAACCTGAACATTTTTCAACGTTAACGCTAACACCTGAAGCGGCACAAAAATCTCTAATTCCAAGAGCAGTCTTTTGACTCTTTTTATCAGTACAAGAAAGGACACGTCGTCTGCATATGCATGAACCCGAATCTCACTAGACGGCAATTTAAACCCTTGGAGATATTGCTCTTTCAGAACGCTCATACAAAGTGACTCTAAATACAAGCAGAACAGAAGTGGTGACAAAGGGCATCCTTGTCTTACTGACGTTAAAAGCCTAATCGGATCGTATAGAGATCCATTCACTGTCAGCCTCGTTGAGCAATTAGCACAACATATTCTGACGCCTCTAAGGAGCAGGGATACGGTATTTATATGCTCTAGTACAGTAAACAAGAACGAGTGATTCACTCTCCCGCCACGGTTGCGTTGCAACAACGTTGCAACAGTGGTGAAAATATTCGTGGCTGCGCACGTGGGTGGGCTACGGACCACAGTGGGGCTCTGCCTGGCACGCTATTCACTAGACGGCGCACGGTGGGAGTGGCGCAATTGCCGGCGCTACGGATTCTTCAACGTCCGATTTCGTCTACACCACCAGGCGAGACGGCAAAGCGTGGCCGGAGGTGCCACTTCAGTGCCGACGAAGTACGAGATGATTGCAACACAGCGGAATGGGCGAAGCGAGTACAGCTGCAGCGAAGCCAGTACTGCTGCAGCGAAGCGAGTACTGCTGCAGCGAAGCCAGTACTGCTGCAGCGAAGCGAGCACTGCTGGAACGAAGCGAGTACTGCTGCAGCGAAACCAGTACTGCTGCAGCGAGGCGCGTACTGCGGCAGCGAAGCGAATGCAGCTGCAGCGAAACGAGTACTGCTGCAGCGAAGCTAGTCCTTCTGCAGCGAAGCCAGTACTGCTGCAGCGAAGCCAATACTGCTGCAGCGAAGCGAGTACTGCTGCAGTGAAGCCAGTACTGCTGCAGCGAAGCGAGTGCTGCTGCAGCGAAGCCAGTACTGCTGCAGCGAAGATAGTACTGCTGCAGCGAAGCGAGTACTGCTGCAGCGATGCCAGTACTGCTGAAGCGAAGCCAGTACTGCTGAAGCGAAGCCAGTACTGCTACAGTGAAGAGAGTACTGCTGCAGCGAAGCGAGCACTGCTGCAGCGAAGCTAGTACTGCTGCAGCGAAGCCAGTACTGCTGCAGCGAAGCTAGTACTGCTGAAGCGAAGCCAGCATACTGCTGCAGCGAAGCGAGTACTGCTGCAGCGAAGCCAGTACTGCTGCAGCGAAGCGAGCGCTGCTGCAGCGAAGCCAGTACTGCTGAAACGAAGCGAGCGCTGCTGCAGCGAAGCCAGTACTGCTGAAACGAAGCGAGTACTGCTGCAGCGAAGCCAGTACTGCTGCAGTGAAGCCAGTACTGCTGAAACGAAGCGAGTACTGCTGAAGCGAAGCCAGTACTGCTGCAGCGAAGCGAGTACTGCTGCAGCGAAGCTAGTACTGCTGCAGCGAAGCCAGTACTGCTGCAGCGAAGCTAGTACTGCTGAAGCGAAGCCAGCATACTGCTGCAGCGAAGCGAGTACTGCTGCAGCGAAGCCAGTACTGCTGCAGCGAAGCGAGCGCTGCTGCAGCGAAGCCAGTACTGCTGCAGCGAAGCGAGCGCTGCTGCAGCGAAGCCAGTACTGCTGAAACGAAGCGAGTACTGCTGCAGCGAAGCCAGTACTGCTGCAGTGAAGCCAGTACTGCTGAAACGAAGCGAGTACTGCTGCAGTGAAGCCAGTACTGCTGCAGCGAAGCGAATATAGCTGCAGCGAAGCGCGTACAGCTGCAGCGAAACGACGTTCACATCCCCCGAGGTCCCGACAACGCGAAATTTGGCAGAGTGAGCAGCGTGCGTTGTTCTGGCGCACAAGGCGAAGTGCAGCGGCTGCAGCGAGGCAACGTGAAAAAAAATATGTGTCGTCGAGAAAGCACACTCAACGCAGTGCGCGTTGAAGCACTACTTTAACGATAACTCCACAAATATAGCTCAGCTGAGAGATCGCAGTATATGGCCGGTTGGTCGCCTTGCGTTGTTGCGACCTCGCAAGCAGCAACGTTACTACTCGGAAACATCACGCAGTGGCACCAAACTCGGCGACATTTCGCCGCAATGCTCAACTCAGCGACAAGTAATGCTCTCAAATTTACGCGCGGTAAGAATTGCTGAGGTGCACTCATACTTCTTTTGGTTCTGCTACCCAAAACATCAACATTGTAATAAGAGTGTTGTGAGTTCGGCTCTCACCGGCGGCAAGTACTTTTTCGTCCACTTTGACTTATCATTTTTACACTTTAATTCAAAACTACAAATAATTTACTCCTTATGCTTTCCTTGGCCTCATCATCAGTAGCCTTGGCAGGGTTGCGACCAAGGAAAATCAGGCACATTGTTTCGCATGTCTTCCTTCATAAAATATTAGGAGCATATTGAATTATCCCATTCTTTGATTTTAACACATTATGCCTTATAAAAAACTGCATCGGTACCGTCAATGATTTTAGTAAAGCTGAAGCTTTACGTTTATTGCACATAGGTATATATTCTTTTATTTTCATTTCAAGAAAAAAAAAACACGGAAGCAGGTGGTCAAGTTTTGTGGCGAGGCCATATCCCAGCAAAAGACGAACATTCTAGAATGTCAGAACGTACAGAAGCCAAATAAAACATACATTATTCCCGTGACTTCTATTCATTTTCTTCTTGTTATATGCCGAGTGTGTTTGTACGTTTCAGATGGACTAAAGCAAATGCTTTCTGGTGTAACAACAAATAAACCCGTTTTTCATGTCCAGAAAATTTTACTTTTCTTCAAAGTAAAAAAAAAGGTAACAATAAAGTACTGCCATATATGTTGTTAAGTTTTTCCGATATCATTTTTCGTCGCTTTAGATTAAGCCATCTACAATCCCTCTATCGGCGGTAACGACTTACAGCATACTAACTCTAAGGCACCCTTAAAGAACAGATCGCAGTACCGCCAAAAAGCCGAAACATGTATTGCGATAACAAATTAGTAGAAAGCTATACGAAGTAAGGATAGCAGTTTTATTGGCCGCATAAGCTCGTAAAGAATCGCTTACCGACTGAATTAACCAGACACTCGCTGTGAGAACGCTCGTGCGAGGCACCATCCGCGCACAAATTGACCTTCGGGCTGCTTCTCGCTTCAACGGTACGTAAGCGGCGAGAACACGGCGCACACGAAGCTACGGATCCTCGGCGCGTCCAGACTCGGTACTCACACCGCAGATCGCTTTCGAGATCGGGCCTGCGCGGCCACGGTCAGCCACGTCATACGCAGACGCCGGAGTCGAACGCACCCCGGCGCCTTGCGCGCAATGGAAGACAGCGTGCTTCGTCCCCGCCTTCCTCCCTTGCGCGCGCGAGATCAATCCACCATCCTCGGATCACCCACGCACGCTATCACTCGCACCTACAGTGTAAGGCGCGCGACCACGGTGTTATCGCTCTTGGACTTCGTACGGATTTTCACGGCGACGCCGTCGGCGGTAATGCGTCTGTGTTGTGCATACAATTGCTGTCGCAATATAATGTGGTTTTTAAATACCATCAGTGTAATAAGTTGACTCTACTTCGAAGGCATATTGTCTAGTGATAATTTTCGCAAGAGTACAGTCCTTACCTTCTTATACATCTCCAAAATGTTGCCGAAAAGAATGCTTGGCGGAGGGCCAGGGATGCCGCATTTCTTGAAGAAATTGAAGTGATCTCTTCTTTTCCTGTGAACGTTGAAGATAAATTAATGCCGAGAACATCATATTTATAGTAATTTAGGGGTGTGCGAATATTCGAAATTTTGAACACGAATGTAATGGCCCTCGCTGTTGGATTCGTACTCAATTCGATAATTCGCTATTCGAAACTGTAGAATATTGCTTTCTGTTCGAATGTGAAAAATAACGCCACTCATTCAAGTCTCTAGAAAGAAAGGTTGATGCGATCAAGGACTGTTCCGAATGAGTACGCTACAGGAAAGGCGCCAACAGAAAGGAGGCAGAAGAAAGCAATCGTTTCTCGTTTACAACCTCCTTAGTTCACCTAACAGCTTGTTGCGAGTGACACTACGTGCTTAAAATAATGTAAATAAGTCTAAAATTATAGCAAACATACTCCACAGATACGTTATATTTTTCATTTGTTAAACATAAAGTATTCTGCATTCAATTGGATACATCGCATTGCAAAAGCACTACTGCGCAGCCACATACCGTTTTATATTTGTTCACGGGTGCACTCGTATCCTATATATAAATTGTTCACTCACATGAGCCAGCGTACGACGAATAGAAGCAAGGCAGCAATCACTAACTCCAGCATGTTGCGTTGATTTTCTGTCGCAATCTGCACGTAAATTAGGGAAGGTAAAGAACAGTGTCAATATGCAGTGAACCAAGAATTCACTCTATAAATTAAACAGGTCCGAAACTGTTTTTGCCAGAGTTGTTCTCGTACTACCGTGCCCTTGAAGCAACAAAAATTCTGCAATAAATATACGCAAGCAACGCTGCACTTTAATTTATGATTTTGTCGCAGTGTGAATGAAAATACCACACATCCTTGAGGATCAGTAGGAGGAAACAAAGGCAGGAGGCAGGTATGTTAACCATAAATACGTCTGGTTGGCTACCTTCCGCTGGGTGAGCGAAAACGGAGAATTGAAAGATGACAAAGAGAAAGAAAGAGAAAGGAGGGACGTGGTGTGGACAATATGGGGAGCAGTGTTGGAGGGCTGTAATTGCTGAGGTACTACGTAAAGTATGGCGGAATAAATGGAGATGGTGCAAGGGTCTTCCTAGTTAGCCGCTTGGCGTTTGTTCTAATAAAGTGAGTTGCTTGGCGCATTGCTTGAAACTCGATGATCAAGTTTTACTGTTTCATTTGTTTTCTCTTTCTCTTCCATATTTTTTTTTCATTCCTTTCATTTCGCTTCTACTTAAGCCTAAAACCCTTTCTAAGGGTGCTCGTATAACACCCGTAGGGTGCCCGCCTGGCGATACAATGATTTACGACCTTGTTCAAATGTTTAGTGTGTACGTACCTCGTATGACGCATGGGAGTAGGGATAAAATGAGGGTTCAGTTTGCATACAACGCTCTTCTTTAAGCCAGGATCGTGAAAGTTCTGCCACGCATTACACATGACATTCGCCATATTCAGCTGAAATTCAAGCTGGTGTCTTGCCCATGCAGTTGCTTCAGGACTCCGTAAAACATTGCGGAGAACGGTAGTATAGTAATCTGGAATGCTTGAATAAGTAAATTTATACAAACGCTGTAATTACCCTCCACAAATTAAACATTTATCCTTTGTCGCGAACAAAATACTTCATACTTCAACGAAATATAAACACCGTGTCTCGCATAGTTCACCGAAGAGGTGGGGAAAGAGCAATAGCCTCTTAAAGAGTATAAAAATTGGGAGAATACGAGTATTTATAATTATCTTCAGAACACTTAATCAATCTATACATTTGAACTTCCAATGCACGTCACTGATATGGCAGCTCCGATTTTCTCTAAATATCTATTTCTTATTTCTTATTTATGCTCTTAAAGGGTCCAAGAACAGCAGTACGCCTTAATTTTAGTGCACTTGTGTTCCACAAAGAACACAACACCGAAAGCCAAAACAGAATATCTCAAACAACAATGGTACAAAGCACAACAACAAAAAATGCATTATTCAGTGACAGAAGTCAGACTATGAGCAAATATTAGAACTAAATATATCAAGATCGTCACGCAAGTTATTTTCTTATGTTACAAGACGTGTTGTAGCGCTAGAGGTGCAAGAGGAATTCACGTAGAAAATGCTAGGATTACCCAGGTTAGGGCGAGGCACGCAGAACTTTCCAGCTGACAGCAACCGCGGACAGGAGAAGGGTTTGTGAATTATTTTATACAAAAATAAGTAATCACGGTATTTCTGCCTCATTTCTAGGGGTCTGATAATAAATATGCGCAGTACACGCTCATAGAAATAAGTACACGGCGTCCGAAAACTCCATCGTACAGGATACGAATGAAACATCAATGAACGCATTCAATTTTTGCAACAGTGGTCAAATTAATACAGTTCCAGACAAACGAACTAAACTCCAGCTTCGAGCGGACAAATGAATAATGCGAGAGAATAACGCAGTTCACGTTCGTAAACGTTTTAGCCATCCTTGTTATGAGGCATAACTTCCTGTAGGATACATTAACGATGCTTGAAACATGCTCTTCCAAAGTTAGGCGGGAGTCAACCAATATTTGTAAGTCGCGCGTACAACTCGCTCTTTTCAGAGGAATGTTGTCAAGTGAGTATTCGTATAGTAAAGGGCACATTTTGCGATTAAAGGAAACCAGAAGTGTCTTAGTTGGAATAATGCGCAAAAAGTTGGAAGCACACCACTCAGGAAACAGAATTCACACCTTCCTGTAATAATAAAGACTCTTCCGTTCCCACTCCTCTCAAGGAAGCGGGGAAACCTTCTTTAGCCTTTCATGTAACGTCGCTAAACAAACCGAAAACGACGGTTTAGCAATTCATCATTTAACCCTATAACTGACCCACACACCTCGAGACTTGCCTACACATTGCTCCTAACATTCCCCGTACTTCGTCAAGGTATAGATTTCGTGAATTCTAGGTTTTCTTTCGGCTTAAATGTGAGAACTCGCGTGTAATGTCTTTAAGCGCTTTTAGTCGCATTAACAGCTGCGCGATGAAAGGTGGCATTTTCACGCGAAAGGCGAAGCGCCGACAGCGATAGCGAAATTTAGCGTGGCTGCTGAGCCTCGTGAGAAAAGTGGCCTGTCCATACGCGAAAGCGACGTGGCCCGACGCAGTGCGCAAAGCAACGTGGAAGGAACAGCACCCCCTTGGCACTTACCAGGCGTCTCAAAACGCAGGCGCGATGAGAAGCGTCGCCAGCGGCGTAGCAGGATACGCAACCTCGATGAAGCGCAAGGTCGGGCCGACGGGAAACCGTGGGCGTTAGTCACCGACAAGTGAAGTATTTTATCGATTGAATTGACGTTAGCACGACGTTTACTGCCATCTCCGCTCACAGCAGCGCGCACACCCAGCGGCTCAGCGAGAGTGCTGTGCTTTTATGATGGCGCGAGTACAACGACTCATGCGAGCAACGGAAGGCAGGACGCCGTCCTGGCTCCGCCAACCGACGTGATTATACGTGTAGCGTCGACGGTGCGTCGACTTCGCTAGGGTGTTGTTGCTGCCAGACGCGCCAAGCGCCTCGAGATGACGGCGCATGAGCCGTCAAACGCGACTGCACGACAACGGTGGTGGCGGTGGTGGTGAAAAGCATTTATTGGGCTATATATACAGAGAGGTGCTCGGGGAAAGACCTCTTGTTGGTCGCGCCCCTTGCAATACTGGGCGGAGTCTCTCATTCCGGGACCCCGTTGGTCTTGACCGCTACGCAGGTCCGCCGAACTAGGGCTTGTTGGGCCGATAGTTCCTGGCAGCCAAGTAGGGCCGCCTCCCAGTCCTCTCGGGAAGGGGAAGGGGTGATGGGGGAGAGAGAAGGATTTTGCGTGCATGCCCAAACCATGTGGAAGGTGTCGGCCACTTCCCCACAGAAAGAGCAGCGGCCGTCAAAAGAAGGGTCAAAGTGCTCGAGAACCGCCGGGCACAGCAGGGTGTTTGTAAAGAGCCTAAGGAGGGTTCGTTCGCCAGCTTTACCCAGTCCCTTCATAGGAACCGGATAACGGCGGTGTTCGGCACGGTAGTGCTCAGTAATGTCTTTAAAAGAAAGAAGAGGGCTGTGATCTGGGTCAAGGTACTCCCAAGTGATGCCTGGTGCCCGGTAAGTGAGTGCGCGGGCTGCCTCATGGGCGGCTTCGTTACCTGGCATGCCTTGGTGGCCGGGGACCCATATTATTGAGCGATGAGTTGGATCGCAGTCGCCAATACAGCGGCGAAGAATTTTGTCGGCGAGAGGGGTGATCTATCCCAATTGAAAGTTATGACAGGCTCCACGGGAATCTGTGAGGATGAATTTAGAGTCGGGATGGGAGGCTGCGAGGGCGATCGCCACCTCCTCCGCATGCGTTGAGCTGGGTGCTTTGAACGAGAGGCCGTCCACTTGTCTTTCCTCGTGTATGATTGCAGCCGTGTACCATCCCCCTCTGGAGTGGTTGGGGCCCCAATATCGACGTAGAAGACGTGTTTCTTAGAGCCATAGTGGCGGTGCAGGGCATCCGCCCGCGCCTGGCGCGGGCCATTATGGTCCTCCTTGTTCATCTTAGTTGGAAGGGGTCGAACGTAGAGGGCGCGTCTCCACAGTGCGTGCACTCGAACCCTTTCCATCGTATGGTGGTCATGTTTAATATGTAACCGGTCTAAGAGGCGGCGACCGGACACGGTCTGGGCGAGACGCGTGTATTGGTTAACGAGATGCGCCTCGCGAAGTTCCCGATAGGTGTTTACCACACCCAACGCGAGAAGACGCGCGTTGGAAGTGGAGATCGGGAGGTCGAGGGCTCTCTTGAACATTTTGCGGAGTACTGCCTCCAAGCAATCTTCGTCATGTTTCCCTAAGGGTAGGTATGGGGTCGGGTACAGTACTCTACTAGTTACGAAGGCATGTGCGAGCCGCACCGCATCCTTGCTTCGAAACCCTCCTCGCTTGTTGGAAACGCTGCGAACCATCCGGCCCACCTGGTCGCCGATCTTGCGGAGTTTGGCAAGAGTTATGCCTGCCTTGCGGTGTTGATTAATGAAGAGACCAAGTATTCGAATCTCCTCCACTTCTCGGATGGGGCCACTGGCGAGAGAAAGCTGAACCATGATTTTGCATTTCGGGGAAGTTCGAATATGCACAAATTGAGACTTGGACGGGGAGCATTGGAGGCCGCAGTACGTGGCATAGTGGTCTACTATGCTCGCCGCTGCTTGCAGGCATTCCTCCATCTCTCCTATGTTTCCCGTAGTGGCCCAGGTGGTGATGTCGTCAGCGTACAGCGCATGCTGAACACCGTCCACACCCGCCAGCTGTGCCGGGAGGTGTGCCATGGCAATGTTAAAAAGAAGCGGGGACAACACAGCGCCTTGTGGTGTGCCCCGTGTTCCCATCACAAATGGGCCGTACTCAGTCTCTTGTAGGCGTATATAGGCCAAGCGGTACGTTAAGAAATGTTTGTCTCGCTAAGGTGCTTTAGTATGACGGCGTGCTTAACATTATCAAAGGCACCCTTGAGATCGAGCGCCAGGACTATCTTGTCGTTGTGTGAGTGTTCTGTGGGTTCGAGGATCTCGTGATGAAGCTGCAAAAGGATGTCTTGTGCCGACTTATGAGGTCGGAAGCCGAACATGGTGTCGGCGAAGGTGTCCTTGCTCTCGAGATATTCCGAGAGGCGGTCACAGACCATCGTTTCCACGAGTTTCCGTACACATGAAGTGAGGGAGATGGGCCCGAGGTTGTCTATGTTTACCGATTTCCCCGCCTTCGGGATAAAGGTTATCAAAGATGTCTTCCAATCGGCTGGCAACGAAGTGTCCCCCGTCCAAATGGCGTTGATGTATTCTAGCAAGGTTTCGTACGCCCGATCTGGAAGGTTTGCCAATAGTTTGACTGTTACCTTCGGTGGTGGCAGCGGCAGCGCGACGGCGTTTTTGGATCACGAACGTCCGTATAATTGCTTTGCAATAAAAGTATTTCAAAGCAGCACTAAGTCGGTCGGTCATTAGGAACGCGAACTTTGCAACGTTGCGGCCAGGTGCGACGTTTCCGTTTCGATAAGCCGGATTGGTAGAGCTCAGCGCTTCAAAACAATTGACCAACTGCGAAAATGTTCTGCGCATGAGCAAGAAAGACGTTTTACAACCAAAGATGCTTGTGATAGCACATTTCCCCGTACGGATACATAGTCGACGTGCGTCTTTGTGCTACTGCTTTTAGAACACAACATGGATGCCTTAACAAATTGTGCAAGAAAAAAACGTAAGCAATAGTCAGCCGAAGATAACGCTGTCGTCAGGAACAACCAGCTTTTGTTTTCTAAATTAGCCTAGAATTGATACTGACATAGCAAAAGCACTTGATCTTTGCGCGGACGCCAACTTAGCTGGCCGAGAAGGCGTGAAACATCCCCGATGAGAATAGCGAGGAGGATATGGTTTGTTTTCCAAGCCGATTTTACATTTCAGTCGCTCCACAGTAAAGGGCCCGCGTTATTTTAAAGCGATAGCTTTACGGGCCCCGTTACGCAGAAAATCCGGCGTTGACCGTGCGTTGACCGCGGCCGAAAATTTTCCACCAATCACATCAAGACGCGCGCCGCTCGGTTTTTGTAGCGCCACCAGATGGTGCTCGCCCCCGCGCGTCCGGGGCAGCGGTGGCGCAGTCTGCGTGGGGGACAGAAAAAAAAAAGAACCAGAAAGCTCGCCTTCATGCATGGCATTCGCCGCAAGCGTTTCCCAGTAGAGATGTGGTTGCACAAACTGTAGTTGCCGGGACGCGTGAGAAGCAGTCGGAGACCCTTAAATACTATCGCGTTCGGATCTTAAAGGCGAAGCTTAAGTGTCTCCCAAATTTTTGGCAAGTCATCAATTGGAAGCCGCTTAATATATATTATGTGTTCGCAACTGCCTAACCTTGACCCCTTGGAAGTGAAGTGTCGCTCAGCATCATTGTTCAGGACACGAGCTTATATGTTGCTTTGCGCGGGTCTTCTACGAACAGAAAGGAAGCGAGAAACACATTGCGAAACGCAGAGTTGTGCAGAGTGATCATAAAAATAATATTTTTTTTGCAGCAACAGCTGGCTACTGATAAAGGCACAATTATACCAGCGGAAAGACACCGAGTCAATTGAAGGCTATAACCAGCGAGGCGGTATGGGGGTACTCAGAAGAGAAAGGTTATTAAATTTGCGTAAAACAAGTTCCTATGCAAGTGAAGCTCTAAAGGGACACTAAAAAGGAACAGTATATCAGGTTAGGGTAATCAAGTTTTCTTTTAAGACTATTCTATTGTTAATTTAGAGCTAATAGGTTCATTATTAGGAGTCAAAAATAAACTCCAAGTATCATTTTTTTAAATGTAGAGGTGCCGAAACTCCAGCGCCTTTATATCAGGAGGACGTCACCGATTTTAAAGCATTTTCTTGTTTCGGCCATTGTGGCTGAAAAAAAGAATGAATAAACTCTCCTGGATTTGTCTAAGCATGCGTAAGCATACCCCACACCACCAAATTTTAGTTGGCCCCCCTCCAGATTTCAAGTTGGCCCACCGCAAACTTAAGTTGGCCGACCCTCAAAATTCAAGTGGGCCCACCCCAAAATTTAAATTGGCCCACCCACAATACATTTTGGCTCACCCCCAGATTTCAAGGTTGCCCACCCTCAATTTTAAGCTGGCCCACTCCTAAATTTCAATTCGCCCATCTCCCAATTTCAGGTTGGCCCACCCCCAAATTTCAAGTTTGCCCACCCCAACTTTTATGTTGGCCCAACTCCGAATTTAAGTTGGCCATCCCCAAGTTAATGTTGGCCTACCCCCAAATTTAATTTCGCCCATCCGCAAATTTCAAGATGGCCCTCACCCAAATTTCAGTTGGTCCACCTCCAAATTTGAAGTTGACCGAACCCCAACTTTCAAGTTGAACCACCCGCAAATTTCAGTTGGCCCGCCCCTACCATAAACTTCCCCATGTATATTGTAAACAGCCCTATGTATATCCATGGTTATTCCCTTTCTATCTATATATATTTTTGTTTAAATTGCTCCTTATAGCCTATAAAGCTACCAATCATCTACATTTACACTATTATAATGATTAAATGTCAACTTTGCAAATTACGCATTTTTGTACAAATACAAGGCATTACACTTTTCGCGTGCCGTGGCTAGGATACTGGCCAAAAAATTCTTACGCATTAAAATGGCTTTGAAACTTGCTTCCTTGAATGTTTGGCTACTTCAGAACACAATGTGGTCCCTATTTGACACGAAAGAATTAACTAGGCTCAGCATATACCACGAAAGTTGACGAAGTCCCAGCGAGCTAGTGCAGCAACTACGCTGTGGGGTGGACACCCGTCTTTCGATATTTCGTATTCTTGGCTCGTCAAGCCTATCCTTACGGCGAGATTGAATTTCACGGTATTGTAGACGCTATTGGTGTTTTTGTATTGTAGGCGTCCACGTCTGCATGACCACTCGGCCATTGTCAAGTAAACATTATGCAGACCCATAAGTATTATTTATTTATTTATTTATTTATTTATTTATTTATTTATTTACAATACTGCCAGTCTCTGCTGAGACCATAGCAGGAGGGCACTATATATATGCACATAAACAAAGAACACTGATAATGTTAAGTATAAATACATGTATAACGCCAGTTTTGCACCTTAAAACATAAACAATTATTTATGCACATAAACAATTAATTATGTATCATGCGTATTGAACAGGCTTAGTTGTTGATCATCATCATTATCATCATCATCATCATCATCAGCCTGTTTTATGCCCACTGCACGACGGAGGCCTCTCTCCAATTACCTCTGTCCAGCGCCAAACGATCTCAACTAGAGCCCGCAAATTTCCTAATTTCATCGCTCCACCTAGTCTTCTGTCGTCCTCTATTGCGTTTCCCTTCTCTTGGTACCTGTTGTGTTACCCTAATGGTCCAACGGCTATATAACCTGCGCATTACATGACCTGCCCAGCTCCATTTCTTTCTCTTGATGTCAATTAGAATATCGTCCATACTCGTTTGCTCTCTGCTCCAAACCGCTCTTTTTCTGTCCCTTAACGTTATGCCTAGCAATCTTCGTTCCATCGCTCTTTGCGCGGTCCTTAACTTGTTCTCAAGCTTTTTTGTCGGTCTCCAAGTCACTGCCCCATCTGTCAGCACTGGTAAAATGCACAGATTGTACACCTTCCTTTTCAATGGTAATGGTAAGCTTCCAATCAGGAGCTGGCAATGTCTGCCGTATACGATCAAACCCATTTTTATTCTTCTGTGAATTTCCTTCTCATGATCAGGGTTTCCTGTGATTAATCGACGCAGGTAAACGTACTCCTTCACATACTATAGAGCCCGACTGGCAATCCTGAACTCTTGTTTCTTTGCCCGGCTATTTATCATTATCTTTGTTTTCTGCATATTATTCTTCAATCCCACTCCTGTTAAGGTCCTCAATCATTTGTTTTAACTCGTCTGCATTGTTGCTGAGTACAACAATGTCATCGGCAAACCGAAGGTTGCTGAGATATTCGCCGTCGATCTTTTCTCCTACGCCTTCCCAGTTTAATATCTTGAATACTTCTTCCAAGCACGCAGTGAATAGCATTGGAGAGATTGTGTCTCCCTGTCTAACCCCTTTCTTTATAGGTATCTTCCTTTTTTTCTTGTGTAGAATTAAGGTAGCTGTAGAACCTCTGTAGATATTTTCCAAGGTATTTACGTAAGCGTTCTGCACTCCTTGATTACGTAATGCCGCTGTGACTGTTGGTATCTCTACTGAATCAAATGCCTTTTCGTAATCAATGAAAGCCATATAGAGAGGCTTATTGTACTCTGCGGATTTCTCGATAACCTGGTTAACGACATGGATGTGAGTAACCTTTCCTGAAGCCAGCCTGCTCCCTTGGTTGGCTAATGTCCAGTGTTGTCCTTATGCTATTGGATATTATTTTGGTAAATATTTTATATAGTAATGGGAGTAAGCTAATGGGCCTAAATCTTTTATTTCTTTAACGTCGCCCTTTTTGCGGATTAGTATGTTTGCATTCTTCCAGATTTCTGGGGCCCTTGCAGTCGATAAACACTTCGCATAGAGAGCTGTCAGTTTTCCTAGCATTATGTCTCCTCCACCTTTGATTAAATCCACTTTTATTCCATCCTCTCCTGCCGCTTTTACCCGTTTCATGCCTTGGAAGGCCCTTCTGACCTCATCGCTAGTTATAGGTGGAGTTTCTGTATCCTTTTCATTAGTGTGTTTAATTGAGGTATCCTGACTCCTCTGGCTACTGTACAGGTCAATATAAAATTATTCCGCTGCTTTTACTATATCTTCGAGATTGCTGATGATATTACGCTGCTTATCTTTTAGTGCTTACTACTTAGTTTGTCCTATGCCAAGTTTCCTTCTCACTGATTTCAGGCTGCGTCTATATTTGACGGCTTCTTCATTCTTTCTCTCGTTATAGTTTCGAATAAAACTTATTTTCGCCTTGTGATCAGTTTTGAGAGTTCCGCGAATTCTATCTTATCTCGAGTTGGACACTTTCATTTTTTCTCGTTTCTTTATTAGATCATTTGTTAATTGGGAGAGCTTGCCTACTGGTTGCCTTGGTGCCTTGCCTCCCACTTCAATTGCTGCCTCTGAAGCCAACCTAGTTACGGTTTCATTCATTAGCTCTATGTCATCATCATCTTTCTGTTCTAAAGCTGCAAATTTGTTTGCAACTGCCAGCCTGAATTCGTCTACCTTTACCCTTATTGCCTTAAGATTGACCTCTTTTTTCTTGACCAATTTTGCTCGTTCTCTATTCAAATGGAGGTAGATCCTAGCCCTCACTAACCTATGATCACTGGACTTTACCCTACCTATCACTTCTACATCCAGCACTATGCTGGTATCAGCAGAAAGTATGAAGTCAATTTCATTTATTGTTTCACCATTAGGGTTTTTCCAGTTCCACTTCCTGTTGCTACGCTTCTTGAAAAAGGTGTTCCTTATTCGAAGCTTATTCCTTTCTGCGAATTCTACCAGCACCTCTCCTCTAGCTTTCCTAGAATCGACGCCGTAGTTGCCAATTGCTTGTTCCCCAGCCTGCTTTTTCCCCACTTTTGCATTGAAGTCGCCCATTACTAAGTATACTGAGTTAGCACTTTTCTCATCACTAATTCAACATCTTCATAAAACTGATCTGCTTTGTCATCATCGTGGCTGGATGTTGGAGCGTAGGCTTGTACTACCTTTAATCTATCCCTCTTATTAAGCTTGATTACGACTACAGCTACCCTCTCATTATTTGCTTAGTCATTATCGACTAGTAAAAACAGGCTGATATCTCTGCAACGTAACGGTGGAGCCATCTCTCAACGTGCGGCGTGTTTCGCCATGTTTACGTAGAGCTTGTATGGTATGGATGGGCTGGGCTCCTCTTGAAATGAACGAAGCGCAGAACGAGATTAGTTTTTTATCTGCATCCGTGGACGGAAGTTTACTGAATACCTCTAGAAAAAGCGCTTGTGTGGTTGCCGTAGCTATCTACGCGCACACTCTCTTCTTAAAGTTCTTTGCAGAATAGCCTCAAGAAATAGGTACGTGCATGTGTATATACTGAGTCGCTTGTGCTACCTAACTACTTGGGCTATCCCTGAATAAGTGCCGGTGACCGGCTCTGTTCTATATAAAATGAGATGAAACGACAAATAATGCTTAAATATCAGCACTGCGACCAATATGCCCCTTGAAGCGCAAAACTAATTTAAGAAAGGGAACCTCTCGTTACCTCCCTCCCAGAGTTATCGTGCGTCTGCTTTGTCGGTCTCTTGCCGACTACAGTGAGCTGATCCTGAAGTCAAATCTAAGTGTGGGCTTTTTCTTGCCAAAATCACGATTTCATTATGAGGTACATCATAGTGAGGGACTCCGGAATAATTTCGACCACCAAGGGATCTTTAACCGAATGCACGGGACACGGGCGTTTTTGCATTTCGCCCCAATCGAAATGCGGCCGCCGCGGCCGGGATTTGATCCCGCGACCTTGTGCTTAGCACCGCAACACCATAGCCGATAAGCCACTGCGACGGGTTGGACTGATCCTGGAGACAGTGCATTAGTAAACTGGGCTGATCCCGGATATCGCATAATGAAAGATGGGATGATTTTTATGCGAAAACGTGGAATGGCCCACTGAGAGAAAAATCCGGCGTCCGAAGTCTAGCACTGAAACGGCACCTAAGTTCCCATTGGCCGCGTCGCTACGTCACTAAGGCGCCTCGATGCGGCGCGCAAGAGAACACCTGCTGCGGCGATAGCGCGCCAGGTGTTGCCTGAGGGGAGAGGGCATTCTTGTAGACGCCACGTCATGCTCGCTCTCGCTTTCGGAAGCCGGGGTGCAGTCAACACCCTCTAGGAGGTGTTGCTGCAGTCCGTTTCTCTCTCTCGCACCCCACTGCGCTCAGATACTGCACGCGCGTGCCGGCCTTGGCCGCTGCTGCTTCCTCGGTCTCTCGTCGCACAGCACGTCGGTGGCATGCGGCGCGGGCACCGCAGGCTGCAGCTGCTGCTTGCTGGCTCGGGCAAGACGTAACGCCATGGTACAATACTAGCGACGCAAAAGTCGAAGGACCTCTCAGCGTCGCTCAATTGGACATTAATGCTTACGCATACAGAACTCGTAAGAAATGCTTAGGTATCCTCAGATTTTTTTTATGTAAAGGAAGTAGTAGGGATGTGGTGAGGGAGTTGTAAAGATGTGAAAGGAGGAATCTGGGGAGGGAGAGTTGGAGGAAGGGCCAGGAAAGGTTGCGTGCTGATGGCAGAGTGTCAACAGATTCCCATCGCATCACAAGAAACCTAACGCTGTCTTTGGCAATCATTGTGTGAATCATTGTAGATGGTTTTTTAGCGTATTTCTTTTCGTTATGTGTACTGAAAGTTTTGCAGCCCGGACGAGTGAAATATGCATGAACGAAAGGCTGCATCCACTTCGTTTTTCAAAAATTCTTGAGACGTACGTCACAGTATAGCGTGAATAGCCATAAGGCACAGTTAGAAGCGCACTAAACTTGTGCCATTAATTCGACCTATAAGAAATGGGCAGCGACCGAAACATTACGCACTTCGTTTTCGAACCAGGTAGCGTAAGGTTTCAAAAAGAGAAATGCATATGGTTAGGGATGTTCGATCAACTAAACTTCGTTATCGAATCGTTTGCGAGTATACGGTAAAACAACCTCTAACAATAGATTCAAATCTCGATTTTCTTTTATTTCTTAAGAAACGGAAATATGAAGATTGCGTGATGTCCATTCCGTAAATAAATATGTTTATTACATTATCCGACACATTTAAGTACTATCTTTCGAACTTGGACGTCCGGACAAGTTAGGGACTTGCAATTGAGAAACAACAGCTTTCGGTTACCTGCTGCACAGCGACCTCTGCACTAAAAAAAATTAATTCTGTGTTTATACCTACCAGACCCACGATCTCAATATAAGGCTCGCCATAGCGGAGGACTTCTTGTCAATTCTGACCATAAAGGGCTCTTTGACATGCGCCTAAATTTGAGTGCGAGTGCTTTTTTTTTTATTTCGCCCCATCAGAATGTGACCACTGCTGCAGGGATCGAATGCACGACCTCGAGCTCAACAATACAACGCCATACAGCCACTGGGAAGCCACGGCGAGTAACAGTGGCCGTGACGAAGGAAGAAGCACGTGACCAGTTCGTTGAAGGAGAGAAGTGCGATACTGCAACACTGCTCACTGTTTTGAAGGGGTGCAAACTTGGTGAGTCTGGCCAAATATTAAGTCTAGACAACCAATTCGTATCGACTGTCTAAAAAGCGAGCCATCTTTATTGACTGACTGGAAGTTATTCTACGGAAGTTGTTTGTCACGTCTGCTCGTTCAGAAACTGGTGTCTGCGCAGCAAACTCAGCTTTCCTGCTGCATTGCCATTGCGTAGAAATCCACATTTCCATCGTTTTCTTTCCCTCGAGGTTCAACTAAGCGTTGTTATCCCTTGTACACGAAAAAGAAAACACGAATACTTGACAATTTCACGTGTATAAAGAGCTGTACAGGTAAACAGTCAAAAAGAATTTAGGTATTTTATTTGTAAACAAAGTGCCTAAAACAGAGCTTCTTTCTCATTGTGTCTTTTTCAGAGACTCTCTCACATTTACAATACGTAGACACTACGATGTCTCTGGGGTTGCAGTGCGGCCATCCACAAATAGCTTTAGATTTACGCAAAAGCCTTGGGGCGCATTATATCGCCGCCGTGCTGTGGGCTGTTGCAACAAAAAAAATATAACTCGGGCGTGTACATCCGCCGCCAGCATAAAACATTGCTAATGACAAATTCGTTCACTTGGTACCCACGCTTAAAGGCGTCCAACACGTGATATATAAATGTCACAGAGGTCATAAAGAAAATTTGAGCGCGGATGTGGATGGGAGCGGCATCCTGTCAAGGCGCGTACTAAAGCACGTGTCGTGATACTTCCACAAAAGTTATCAAGTGGATGTTGTGAACCCAGAACGCAGCAAGATTTCCGGCAGCTGCGTGTCATTACCGCTGGGTTAAGGAAACATCAAGCATTACCTACTGGACGGCAACGGCCGGGAGAGGGTACAGGCCGCAGTAATGTTAGCGTGAAGCCGAACTACATCAGAAGTTCACAAGCAGCAACTCCAACCCGCCTTCACCCATCCTTTCTGAATAACATCCCCGCCCCCCGAGTGTCTTAGCATCACTGCTTGCTCACCTGCAAATACGCGAGTATGGTAGTGAGCACGTGCTGGTGCGCGAGTTTGTTATACATGATTACAAAGAAGGCGCCAAATAAAACAACGGATGAAGGAAGGAGACGCTGGTATGGAGTATGGTGGTAGATGCAATGGCATACTTCCAAAGATCAAGGCGATGAGGATGGTGTAAAGTAAACACAGTGACGAAGGAAAGCTACCTCGAAAGTTACGAGTGTTGTCAGCGAGAAAAATGTAAAATAAGGTAGCACGTAATAGCATAAATGATTAAAAGGGGTGAACCGAGCAGTCATAATTGCAGTGGCGCGTCATGACCAGATCGCGTGTATATATATACTAATCCACGATGGCGTCGTTGTAGTACACGATGTGAAGCCAAGAAATGAAAAATCTGACGAATATGAGCGATGGCTTGTGTGGGACGTATTTCCTAATTCATTGCTGTGGTATCTTTGATTTGATTGGATTCCCACACTATGCCACATGGCCGCGTTGGCGAATAAAAAAAATATTGTTACGTCCTTAATGGAACGGCTGTTTTTACTTGCGCGGCTGCTTTGTCTGTTACCTGCAATTAGTGTCGTGTTGCGAACATTGATTCTGATATGCTCGTTTCCCGGCAATAGCAGTGTGTACGAGTGTATTAGGGCACAATATCATCTTCAACCTGTAAAAACAGCAGTCGGTGTTGTATACATCATCGCTCCAGCACATTCCTCATCAGATGTCAATAAAAAATAAAGAACCAGATGTTGAAGTAATCGGAGCCACTACATTTTCGAGAAAGATGTTGCTCAGGGGCGAACATCGGCGAACAACAACACTTTTTACAGCTTGTTCAGAAGGAAATCACGTTCCTCTGGAGTTTAGTACATTTTCCTCTGTAATTTAGTACATGAAATTGATTCCCGTGGAATTCCGCGTTCCCGTGAACCTCATCACGATGGTGTCGTTGAGATGCACACGCTTCGGGGTCACCTTCGGTAATCAAAGCAGGAGGAATGTTTTATCAGCTTATAAGACAGGACGACAACGGTGGACGTGCGATTGGGTCTTTGCTTACGTGGCAGTGTTTGCGTTTCAGGGCTACCTGGAACAACGACAAGCACTGTGGTGAGGAAGCTCCTCACTGAGTTTGCTGACAAACACCTCCCCCCGGCGGCCTGTTTACCATCGGGTTTCACACCCTCAGCACTTTCAATCTCAGCTTTGTGGTGTTTAAAGCAACCTCAAGCGTGTCTAATGGTTCGAGGGATAAGAAAGAAGACTGACCTGCCTACCTTGGCCTTGAAGCAAGCAGCTCTGGATTGTTTGCACACTTTCTACTTTGACCACATTCTGCTTTGATATACGGATGGCTCTTTCACTCAGACCAGCTCCACCGACGCAGTGGTTATACCATCACGATCAATAACCGTCCGATACAATATTTCTCACGCGACAACATTGACCTGTTCGGAGCTTGTTGCCCTCCGAGGCGTCGTTGATTATATTGACAACCAACCGGCTAATAGGTGGGCAATATTCTGCGACTCGAATGCGGCCTCACAATGTCTTCTTTCAGTACTTCGTCGCGGGTCCTGTGAACAACTCGTGTCGTAGATAAGAGAAATGCACCATCATATGATTGCGAAAGGACACGACGTCCTGTTTCAGTGGCTGCCGCGCCGTTGCGGTATCTCCGGCAACGACCTCGCTGACGAAGCGGCTAGGAAAGCACTCTAAGGAGCAACCCTTGCTTCGGTACCTTTATCGCGGACTAATGCAGCCCAACACTTAAGAGGAAGCTTTAGCTCGGGCCCAACTCCGACGCGGCCTATTCAAATACATGTAAAAACGCAAAAACGTTTTTCTGAGATAACCCCTGGACCGATTTTGATGAAATCTATTGCATTTGAGAGAGTAAGATAAATTCTAGTGACTGTTGGAAGCAGAATTTTGATTTAGGGCTTGAATTTTGTTAGAAAGATTTTCAAAAATTCAGAAGTTTGAAAAAAAATAGAAGCATGAAGTTTACAAAGAACAGATATCGCGGTTCTGTAAACGGCATCCATTAGATCATTCAAAGCGGACAAATTCTGCATGTCATTTTACATCTTACGTGAATTTGTTACATTGTTTACGAGGGTTCTGCAAAAGTTGTAAATACATATTCACACATTTTTTAAGATTCATGTGTAACATATCAATTTTGTCCGCTTTAGATGTGCTATCAGATACAATTCACAGAATTGCGATATCATTTTTTTATTGAGTTACAGAGTTGTAAACTTGATAGTTTCGTTTTCTGAAAATTTGCGATTTTCGTCAATTTTTTATAAAAAATTGACGACCTAACTCAAAAATTCGAAACAAACAGTCACTAGATTTTAAGTTTTTCTTTTAAATGCAGCAAACCCAGTCAAATTTGGTGCAGTGGTTGCCGAGAAAAACGAATTCTCCTTTTACATGTATTTAGATAGGAGCACCCGAGCTAAAGCTTCCTCTTAAGAGGAAGCTTTAGCTCGGATGCTTCTATCTAAATACTTGTAAAAGGAGAATTCCTCTTTCTCGGCAACCACTGCGCGAAATTTGACAAGGTTTGTTGCATTCAAAAGGAAAACTTAAAATCTAGAGAACGTTGGTTTCGGTTTTTTTTATTTAGGTTGTCAATCTTTTATTAAATATTGGCAAAAATCGGAAGTTTTCAAAAAACAAAGCTCTCAAGTTTACAACTCTGTAACTCAGCAACAAAAATTGATAATACAATCTCGTGAATTGCATATAATAGTACATTTAAAGTGGACGAAATTGATATGCTACACATGAATCTCAAAAAATTTAATAATATAGAAATACAGCTTTTGCAGAACCCTTGTAAACAACGTAACGAATTCACGTAAGATATAAAATCACATCGAATTCGTCCGCTTTCAATGATCTAATGGATTCCGTTTACAGAACCGCGATGTCTGTTTTTTTTTTTATGCAGAGCTATGAATCTGTAAGCTTCGTGCTTCTATTTCTTTGAAACTTTCAAATATTTGAAAATCTTTTTAACAAAATGCAGGACCTAAATCGCAATTCCGCTACCAACAGTCACTAGAATTTAACTTTCTCTCTCAAATGCAACAAATCTCATTAATATTGGTCCAGGGGTTGTCTCAGAGAAATGTTTTAGCGTTTTACATGTATTTGAATAGGCCGCGTCGGAGTTGGAACCGAGCTAAAGCTTTCTCTTGAGCAAGCTAGCACACCGTATGACATTGGAGAAGTGGCACACACGGGAATTCAAACAACATTGATTGCATTCCCTTGACCCTTCTATGCAACTGCGACTGTTACCTGGGCTGCCGCGAAATGAGGAAACAATGCTGTGCCGCTTACGCTTGGGCGTCGCATTCACCAATGCATATACGTGTTTGATTGGAATGGCTGATAGCGCCGAGTGCAATGCCTGCGGTGTCGAGGAAACCATAGAACACCTACTGTGCAACTGCCCATCTTTTGAAAATGAAATACATGACATCTGCACATCTCTAAATCAGTTAGATAGAAGACCGTTCACCTTGAAGAAGATCTTGGAACCATGGCCTCGCATATCGCAGCTACGAAAGGCCACAAAACCGCTGCTGCAATATTTGAAAGCTACCGGATTGAGTCACCGTCTATGATTCGGACTGAGTGACCGATCGATATCCCGAGTGGGCTTTCTCTTCTTCTTTTACTTTTTCTCTCCTTTCTTTTCCTTTCCCCAGTGTAGGGTAGCCAACCGGGTTCAGTCCTGGTTAACCCTCCTGCCTTTCATCTATAATTTGCTCTCTCTTTACTGAGTTTGATGCCTTTGTTTCTTCTGCATGCACAGAACGCACAAAACACGCACATATTTACGTACTGTCCCATGGGAATGCGGTTACCAGTTTCGGTTATAGAACGTGCCGCAGTTTGACCACCGCGTGCGGAGCCAGGTGTTACGTTGACGTCCAGTTTATATAACGAGAGTATGGACGTATTCATTTCTTGAATCGTTGCTTTACTGCGGCGGCATCAACTGGGTGTCGAAACGTGAATCAGCGTTCAACATGCGCCCGTGTGGAGGCGCGCACGGTTGCGATAAATTCAGCTTACGTTAACGCGATAGCGTCAAGGGCCCCGTGTCGCAGAAAATCCGGCGTCGGTGTCCCGCGTCCAGCGTTGACCGTCGTTTCGGCAAAGGTCATTTCGTACTACGCATACCCAACCACGCAGGCCCTCCATGTAGCGCGAGAAAGTTACTGAAATAAGTGAATTTCTCAAAGTAGAATTTGTCAGAAAAATTGTGCAGTACGACTTGCACGCAACCAACAGACACGGTAGAGTGGTACTGTAATTTGAATATACGAGAAAACATAATTTTGTTGCACGCTTCGGCACGCGCAAATCTCAAAGGCCGTAAAGCGTTACGCCCGGTTCCTTTCAACACCTCCAGATGGCGCTCGCCTCCGCCATATCGCGCGGAGGCGAACGGGAATTCCACGGGGATCGACGGCATGTACTGGATTCCAGAGAAAACAAATTGGCTCGGAGAGTTTTCAGGTATTTGTTCTGGCAAAACATTGATTCACAGAGGAGAAAAAGAACTAGCAAGAGCTTTCCAGCAATTATGCTACCTGTATGGTGAGCAAAATGGCAACAAAGACCGTAAATCGGAAGATGAGAGAGGCTGAGATTATCTCATGGGTGGAGAAGCGAGATCAGGATGCCTTAGAAGATGCACTTATAAAGCGAGATATAAGAAGGAAGAAGAAGCATGTGCTTGCTGCGGTAAAGCTAGGGAACTATGGAGCATGTTTTATTAGAATGTGAAGACGTCTGCCCAGCGGTCGATTTCAGTGCTTCTAGCCTCCTTGAAGCTCGTGGGTTCAAGGAGAGCAAGGGGAAAGTAAACATGTCCGCAGTAGAGATTAGTAAGAGGCAATTGGAAGATTGGTTGAAGTAGGGAAGCGACAAACAATGGAGTCGTGCAACAACAATGGTTTTTTTTTGCCTTTTCCTTTTTTTTGTCTATTTTAACATAGGTAGAACGTTATGCAATATAACAGCAAGATCTCGGTTGTGCAACCCGCCGCACCGTTCCAAAGGTGCACTCACAGCATCCATCCATCGCGGCCCACACAACAGGCCGCGTTTCTATCAGAAAGCTCGCCTTCGTGCATAGCGTTCGCCGCTAGCGTTTCCTGGTAAAGATTACGTTTGCATAAACTGCAGTTGCCGGGAAACGTGAGAAGCAGTAAGGGATCTTTGAAAGCTATCGCGTTCCGCTGTTAATGGCGAAGCTTAAGCGTCCTGCGAGCTTTTGGCGTGCACATCATAAAGATAATTGCGCTTACCGCTACTCTGTTCTTACTCAAATTCGGTGAGATTGTATTTTTGGTGATGGTTCAATGTAACACTTGGCACAATTAGTTGCTTGTCTTTTTTTTTCGCCAAGTTTCCTTCGTGTATGCTTCTAGCCTTAATTGCATTCAAAACATGACAGTTATGACATCACCTAGCGGCTTCCGTCGTTTGATGTACCACTAAGCATGACATTCGAGATGAGTTACCACTACTCGCTGGGCGGTGCGATGTTAACGCCACGAAAGTGGCATGCGAAGGCAAATTGACATTTGCTTGTTTTGAAAAAACCAGACAAGTCTCAGTATTAAGTGTGTGAACAATCCTGACCCCAAAATGCAATCTTGATGCGAATTTTGAGCAAGAACAGAGCAGCAGCGAGCGCCATTCTTTAAATTTTTTATGATGTGCAGTGGAAAACACAAAGATCTCCAGTTTCAATAGAATAAGCTATTTAATGGATTCAGTGAGACATGCACCGCACAACTGGGTCCTTAACAGTTGGCTATTGAACATCAGTTGCGCAGCCTATGCAATAGCGTGTTCGGCTCAACCTGTACAATTTTCATAGCAGGATCAGCTTGGGGTCTAGCAGTCGGATTGCGTGGAGGGAGAATCATTGCGCACTTAACCACGCATGTGAACAAGGACGCCGTTATCGGTTCATGGACTGCACATATCTTTGTCAGGTTAAAGAGCCGCCAGAGCGAAAGATAATTATACCTGCATTAGCAATTACTTTTATACAATAACAAAAAATTACCCACGATTACGTTACTTCCTAATGCGAAATTTGAGCGCAGCAAATGCGAGCCTTTGTTTGCGTTTGGCCTCGGCCTCGGCCGCGCGAACGGTAGAGTCTTCTCTGCGACGGCGATGAGCTTCTGCTTCAGCCTCGCTTACTGCTGGTTGCTCTCGACGGCGGCGATGAGCCTCCGCTTCGGCGGTGCAAACGGCAGGGTCTTCTCGGCGGCGGCGATGAGCTTCTGCTTCAGCCTCGCTTACTGCTGGTTGCTCTCGACGGCGGCGATGAGCCTCCGCTTCGGCGGCGCGAACTGCAGGGTCTTCTCGGCGGCGGCGATGAGCTTCTGCTTCAGCCTCGTTTACTGCTGGTTGCTCTCGACGGCGGCGATGAGCCTCCGCTTCGGCGGCGCGAACTGCAGGGTCTTCTCGGCGGCGGCGATGAGCTTCTGCTTCAGCCTCGCTTACTGCTGGTTGCTCTCGACGGCGGCGATGAGCCTCCGCTTCGGCGGCGCGAACGGCAGGGTCTTCTCGGCGGCGGCGATGAGCTTCTGCTTCAGCCTCGCTTACTGCTGGTTGCTCTCGACGGCGGCGATGAGCCTCCGCTTCGGCGGCGCGAACGGCAGGGTCTTCTCGGCGGCCGCGCGTAGCCTCTGCTTCGACGACGCGTACTCCTGGATCATCTCGACGGCGGCGACGGTAAGCTTCTGCTTCGGCGGCACGCACCTCTGGATTCTGACGGCGACGGCGCTGGGCCTCTGCTCTGGCAGCTCGTTTAGCAGCAGCAGCAGCAGCAGCAGCAGACGGAGGACTTCCATCGGTCGTCTCGCTCATGGCTCAGAAAGAACTGGCAGATAATTTCGCAGTGGCGAACGGCAGCGGCAATTTCGGCTCGGGCGGTGCACATATACAGATCCGCCGCCACCGATCTGGCTCTCTGATTGCCACCGCACAGGGCGAACGGCAGCGGCAATTTCGGCTCGGGCGGTGCACATATACAGATCCGCCGCCACCGATCTGGCTCTCTGATTGCCACCGCACAGGGGTTGCATTGGAGGAGGAGCGAAGAAAGGAATTAAGTTCGAGCCGGCGCTTTGACAACCGGAGACTCGCAGGAAGAGGGGGGAGGGGGGCGGCGTGTACACCCAGCGGCAAACGATGGGGGCAGAAACGCGCGCAGCAAGCGGACAACACGATAAAGGGAGGAGGGAAGAGATAGCAGCGACTGACTGATGCCGCTGACGCCGATAGTGAGTCAACCCCAGCTGCGGAGTTGGTTTCAGGGACAACGCCGCCGATGCCGACACAAATATCCCCTTCAGCGGCGGTGTGTACATTTGTACACATTAAATTTGGCGCCACGTCGCGCGCCCACCTTTCCTTCAAATTGGATAACCCACCACGTGAGCATTGAGACATGCTTCCTTAGTGGACAGCTAGCGCCATCTAGGTTTTTTACGGCAAAGCACAAGTCAAAACAAACATTCAAGATGGACGCCTCTACCTTTTACGGATCGGCACGCGAGTGCACTCCGATAATTCTTGTTTTTTCTCGTGTAAAGTTTGTTTACAAAAATGATATTCATATCAGCTTAACACATATGGTTATGGCTTGTCGCAAACAACGATTTTTTTCGGTTTTTGTTAAGGATGGCTTGGTGCCGTGCAGTCAAATATGTGTGTGTACAATTGTACACAAGGCGCCTCAAGGCTGTCTCATCAGATCACTTTACCTGGACATTTTATTTTGTTTCTAACGGTTAATGCTGAACTTATACGTATCTTTTATGCATTATAGGTCTTAGAGATCATTCAGAATGCCGGCAAAAGGCATCGACGACGTCGGCCCAGGCTCTTTTGGCCAGAGTTGCTGACGGGAACATCTCAGATGAGGACTTCTCAGACGATGAATTCGAAGAATCTGCCGAAATTGTGGTAACTTTGGCCACTACTCAAAAGAAATTTTATATTTTGCTGTTATTTAGTTCTATAACTTTTTCGTCTATAACTTTTGTCGTCATTGTTCGCTGGCACGACAATGGTCCAGTCAACATGGTCTCTACAGTTGTAGGACTAGGCAACATCACTAAGGTGAAGAGATGGAGTGAAGCTGCCAAGGCACATGTCGACATCGATTGTCCGCAGGTTATCGCGGACTACAATCAATTCATTGGTGGCGTCGACAAGCTGGACTTTTTGATGTCGCTCTATCCCCTCAAAGCAAAGACGAAGAAATGGCCAGTAAGAGTTATCTCCCACTTCATTTGCTTCGCAGTGTGCAACAGCTGGCTTGAGTACATTCGCGACGCGAATGCAGAAGGACTGCCGAAAAAGGAAGTGAAAGATGTTATGGCATTTCAATCAGACATTGCACGCAGTTTGATTTCAAGCAACAGGACTGCGCCAAACAGGAGGGGTAGACCAAGGCCCAGCTCTCCAAGTCCTGTCCGAAAATCACATGTCGGTATGCCGCTGCCAACAAATTCCACAAGGTTTGATGGCAATAACCACTGGCCTATTCACATCAGTGCCAACTTCCCGCAAAGGTGCCGAAACACAGGCTGTGCTTCAAAGTTTCGAGTTTGCTGTCGCAAATGCGGTGTTTTCCTCTGCCTAAGTGCCACAAAGGATTGCTACTATGAATTTCACGTCAAAAAGTAGGATCCGTCGAAGCAGGCAAGCTGAGATGCATTGTAAATACACTCTTAAGTACTTTTGCCAAGTTACCAGCACCTGACAACAGTTACTCCTTGTGTAAGTGGCCGTCAAGATAATTTACGTCCTGGAGGCGCCATGTGTACAAATGTACACATCAGAAAAATTTTTTGTTGGCTCAATAAACACGTTTTCATTCATACCACTGAGTTTGGGTCGCTATTTAGAGGCAATATTTGAAGTAACCACAATTTTCCTTCGTGTTTCTCTTAATTCGCGCCTGAAGGGGATATGATACCCTCGCTTCCGCAGCGCTAAGAACCAGGTCTAGCCGTGGGGAGGTGGTCACGTATTCGTCGACGTGCCGTGGCCTACGTGAAATAACCGGCGCGTCGGCAACTGAAGAGCACCCTATCCGCCACACAAGAACAGGGGGGGGGGGGGGGGGGGGTACCCTTTCCTCCTCTTTCTGCATGGCGGCGACGGTGTTCTATGCAGTCACGTTATCTTGACTCTCTAGCGGCGTCAGCGGCATCCAGCGGTATCAGTCGGTCGCTGCTAGCGCTGGGGGGATGAAAGGGGGGCGGAGCTGGTTACGAGGCCGACGACAACGCCGACGACGACGCGAAACCCAGGAACGGACGCCAAAGAGCTGCGCTCTAAAAAAAACACTCTTACAGTGCAAAGCGGCTTAGTTACTCACAAAAGGCGCAAGACAAGTGGCGGTGCCGCCTCGAGGTACCTGGGCCAGCTCATCGCGACGTCACAGATTTCGGTAACGTCAGCTCGGGCCTAGCTAAATTTTTGTTGGCGAAAGCTGGACTACGCTGTACACTAAAGGAGCCTGAACTCGGCGACGGGTTTCTAGAACTTTTGCTGCGCCAGAAGAGTCCAAGTACAAAAATATACACTTTGCGATCCGTGACGTCACTCTGACGCACCGGCACTGGGATTCCGGCGCGAAAATTTTAAAAAATGCAACTTTGGTTTTTATTTTCTCTTCTATAGCAATCAATTTGCCGCATAAAGGTTAACGAAACTGGTGTTTTGAAGGAACAGAGTATCATTATAAACGGAAGTGGTGTTTCTCTCCAATGTCTCTTCAAGATAATACGTACATTTCCACCCGACTGTCCGTACTGCGTCTCAATACCTGACCCCCCCCCCCCCCCCCTGCACAGAGTAAAAGGCTCCATGAAGGGATGGTGCTGTAGAAAGAGTGCAAACGTGAAGTGACACTATACTTCCTTATAACGTCCCACTATCTGAAAAGGACACTAATGCAAAATATGAAGCTGAGTGATACCAATAGATTATTCATCTAGAAGTGCATGTATGATTGTTTTCTACGCGCCGGTATATCACTCGTTTCCGTAGAAAACTGTCACCGAAGATCTCGTATTGCTGCTCCTCCATTTCAATCGCCCGCAACGAAACGGGCCAGTTTGCGTATTCCCCACCTGACCTACATTCAGCAAAATTTTAAACTGCACGAAGACGACAGGACATGAACAGAAACATAGACGCACACACAAAGCGCAGCCTTCCAACTGGAAGTCTGTGCTTTGTGTGTGCGTCTATGTTTCTGTTCATGCCCTGTCTTCAACGCGCAGTTTAAAATTTTGCTGAATCAATGAACCGACTGGCCCAACAACATGCCATAGTGATCTACCTCTCTCCCGTTCTTTGTCACACAACCAGTGCTGACGTCACATGAAAGGTACCATAGTCCAAAACAGGTGGCGCTACTACGATTCTATATTTTCCTCATTTCCACGCCCAGAAGGTCTCTGTTCTCGCTATGAATGGAGAATTCATTGCAATGGTAGCCTAGATTTTCAGTGTAGCCCAACCTAATATTTTCGTTTCGTGTGTGCCTTTAACAGGAAGCTCAACCTCAAGACCTTCTATTTAAATACATGTGAACGGAGAAACCATTTTCTCGGTATTTAGAGCTGTAAATTTGTTTAGGTATGACGTCATTAGATTAATGACGTCATTACTTACTTTATAAAATATATAGAAAATAGCAAAATTTTAAAGAAAAAAACCTCACAATCAACTTTTCCACTCTGTGACTCGAGCATATAAAATAATATCGTAATTCTGCAAATTTCACCTACTAAGACGTCTAAAACGGACTTAAGTGATGTGTGAAAGTTCATTATATGCTTTGAAATATAACACTAACTTTTGGTTAGAACTTTTGCAGAAGTCCGGTAAACACTACAATTTAGCCCATGCTGTAAACACTTCAACAAATATATTGTATTTGTCCGTTTTAGATGCTTCAACAGATTCACCAGAAATTTAACGAGAAATTCAAAGCCCTAAGTCAAGATTATGCCTCGTGCAGTTCCTTGAATTCTGAGTTCCCTCTTAAATTCAACAACTTTCATTCAAACTGATTCGGCGGTAGTGTAATGAGAACGTTCCTGCGTTTTTACGTGCATTTGAACGGGGAAATCGGACTTGGCCCCGAGCTTTTCTTTAGAAAGGCCAGCCACCTCTATACCAGTTTGCCCAAACCAGAAGCTCCTGTGGCGAAAAACGTGCCTTGATGTAATCGACTACTCAGACTGATCGGAAGCATTTCTGGTATACTGTGGGACGAATTCAGCAAGTATAGCCGTGGGCAGATGGGAAGTCGAGATGTGGTCTCTCCCCGTGACTGCTGCAAATACTCAACCGGACGAGCCCAATCAGTCGAGAAGTCGAAAAATAACACGGACGACTGGACAAGTTGATACGAGCAGGACGCACGCGCTGCAGGCGTACATATCCTGTTGGTATCACTCGCCGCGTCATGTCTTCATTCCGCCATGTTGAAGTCAAAGCTGAGCATCCTCGTGCAGGCATAAAATGACTGCTTCCCCGTCTATTCACCGCCAGCCGTCCACCGTGAGCACCGAAAATTCTCCTGGAATGCAGGACCTGGGGGTCACGCTTGCAAGCGCATGATCGAGATCGCGCGACGGCGATGTTGACCTACCGTTCGCAAGTGCCTCTCCGAAGGAAGGGGGCCGATTGAATGGCGGTCCGCGTCCGCCGTAGCCAACGGAGTCCTTGATGAGAACCACGCCGCGTTATAGCGAATGCATCTGCTGAAACGAAGACGGGTGAGCGAAACGCCGTCAAGTACAGATGGCAGCGCTTTCACCACCTGCTCCCTCTCCTGGCCGCGTCAACTGCGAAAGCGCGACGACACTTAGACGATGGGTTATCCTTGCCACGCGCATGCTCGGTCACCGGATAAGCGTGTCCCGTCATAGGAAACGGGGCTGCTGATGGTGCGAAAAAAATGTGTATCCGGAAATTAAACGAGCCTGCAGTAAACACCGCATGGCACGACCGGGCAAGTGAGTACCGGATGCGAACAATCTAGATTGTGAGGCTAGAACCGTAACTGCAATGATTGTCTGTAATGCAGGCGGATATCTGCTTGCGCTGTTCAAAGGAAGGACACGGTGATTTGTTAACTGAAGCTCACCGCAGATGTTGCACGAGTTATCCACACCAAGGTATTTGGCGAGCGTTAAAACAGTGTGTTCCTTCCTTTTGTTCGGGCGTTAAGAAAGCCAGTCCGTATAGAGTATTGCATGCCGTCGTAGAGTGAGAATAACTCATACCTACTAGAGACCGGATTTTTAGGCACTTGATACCAACTTGTGTCAATGAGTATGTGCCAGTACGTACAGGCAGCTCTTCAATGAACGTATTTGACGCCAATTTGGGTGCCCAGATAATTGCCACTGCTACGATGCCGCTATGTACAAGGACAAAAAACATTATTTTAGTGCTCGGAGCGAACCAAACCATCGCCGAGCGCGAACTTTACGACGACACCGCTAGATGGCGCAGCGTGTACAGCAGGAAGCGCGGCAGAAGAGCCCGGCGGCATTTCGACCAGCCGAATGTGCAGTTAGAAAAACCTTTAAAATTTCTGACATGACAAGCAGCCCACACTTTAGCGAGCTGCGCCACAAGAGCACTGAGTATGTGTCACTTTTCAGTGAAGCTCTCACCAACTCGGTTAACCGAGTCTGTGGCACTGGGTGTGCCGCCAGCGACGAGGGAACAACTCTCAGAGTGCGAAAGCACCGGCGTACCTCGCCTCTCGTCTCGGAGGCCACGCCAGAACTTCTGGCAGCGCCACTAGATAGCGCAGCGCGTCCACGCACACACAAAAAAATCGCGAGAAAGGAGGCCGACTCCTGCACGATGCGTTTCTCAGTGTTCGCACACACCATCACGCCATGCATTTCAGAGGCCACATGCAGGCTTCGCTGTGGTGCCGCCAAATGGCGAAGGAGTGTTCATAGGAGAGCCCGAGCGAGGAAACCAGCTGTATTATACGCCTCATACATAAGGCGTTTCGATGGTGGCAATACACTGCGTCGCTATATCGCCTGAATGCTTAAGGGATTACCATCGACAATGATCATGAGACGAGTTCTACCGAATTTTTAAAATAAAACGAGCGGAAGAGGGTGGTGCGAATGACAGAGTTTATAGCTGTACATTGAACCACTACTGGCTCATTGTTTCTCTGTAGCCCCATGTTCCGCCGCTGCAAGAAACTCATGACTGACAGAGCAAGGTTGGCCTATCAATCTACCGCTGCGGAATATAAACGTGCTCCCATCGGTGCTAAACAAAATTATTTTCATTCAACCCTTCCTTCTTTACTTACTTCAAATCCACGCAAATATTGGAATGTTATCAGCATGCGCGAATCTGATGAAATTCGTTTGAAGAATGATCGAAGATTCTTTGTCTTAACTTAACAGTGCTGCATCTTACTCAATCACACATTTCCATAACCTTTTTCACATATTGCACCAATCCCCGTTCCTATTATTTCTTCACCTGACTTTTTTCAAATGGACCCTATCCTTTTCAACTGGGTAGGCATTTCTAAACTCATTCAAATTGCGAAACTTTCATCGTCAGCTGGTACCGATGGTACTAACTACAAGTTTTTGAAAAACACCGAGATTTATCTATCCATTATACTGTCGTATGTCTTTTCGCACTCATTGCAGAGTGCCACGTTGCCGGACGACTGCAAGGTGGAAAAGGTGGTTCCGGTGCATAAATCTGGTGATGTTCCTACCCCCCACAACTACAGGCCTATCTCATTAACATCAATTTCATGCAAGCTACTTGAACATATAATATATTGTAACCTAATGTCGCATCTCGAATCGAACTGTTTCTTCACACTTAATCAGCATGGTTTTCGCAAACACCCCTCCTGCGAAACTCAACTGGTCGCGTTTACCAATGATTTGTTTTCCGTTTTGGATTGCTCATCATTTGTGGATTCCATTTCCTTTTTTTAGGATTTGCGAAGGTATTTGATACTGTGTCACATCAACTACTACTTTTCAAGCTTAGTAAGCTAAATCTTGATACTAATTTATGAAGTGGATCGAGTGTTTTTTGCAGGGCCGTATTCAATACTTTTCAATTAATGACTGTTAGTCACCTGTATGCCCCGTAACATCGGGAGTTCTCTAAGGCTCCGTACTAGGTCCTCTGCTTTTTCTAATTTATAATAACAACCTTCCTGACTCAATTGACTCACAAATTAAACTCTACGCTGATGACTGCGTATTATATAGACAAATATATAAACCTTCTGATGTAGCCACTCTTCAGTCCGATCTGGATAACATCTCTACTTGGTGTCACACCTGGTTTATGAAACTAAATATTGATAAGTGCAAAGCAATGACAATAACGCGGACGCCTAACCAGTGTTCCTACACCTACTTCCTTAATAACTCTTCTTTAACTTCAGTCTCTTATTATAAGTATCTTGGTGTATACATTACTGCCAACCTATCATGGAAAACGCACGTTGAACATATCACTAATAATGCTAACCACACTTGGTTTCCTTCGCGGTAATTTTTCCCTGGCTCCTGTGTCCCTAAACCTACTTCTATGTAATACTCTTGTGCGCCCGAAACTAGAGTATGCATCTTTCTTTTGGGATCTCCACACCAAATCACTCATACAAGTCCTCGAATCTGTCCAAAATCATTCTGTTCATTTTATACTTTCTAATTATCCTCGTTCAGCGTAACGCTTATGAAGAAGACAATAGATCTTCCTGGCCTTTTCTTACGCCTTCGTATTTCTCGTTAACGCCTCCTTCACAAAATATATTTGACCAATGACACTCTAAAGCAATCACTTTTCATTGTTCCCACTTACTTTTCATCCCGCGTGGATCAGCGGTTCGAAGTTGGCGTGCCAAGCTGCAGGACTAATCTTTATTTTCATTCGTTTGTTCCGAAGACAAGCGCGAACTGCAACCACCTTCCTGCCTCCGTTGTGTCCATCGCAGCACCCGAAGCCTTCAAGTCTACTGTATATGATCATCTTCATTAACCTGCCTATTACAAATGTATTCTTGTATACTCAGTTGCATTCTTGTATTCTTGTATACCCACTCCTCTCTGTGTACGCCGAACGGCCCTGAGAGTAAATAAATGGACTGAAATTAAATAAGCGAAGGCGTCGAACAAGGCTACGCCGTAACTTACAGTCCAGAGTGCTTCCAGCGAACTTTGCATGCTTCCGCCTAAAATACGCACAGCGCACTCTACATTCATCACTTTTTGCAAGCTGCAGCCAACATTCCGCGAAATGCTGCTCCTTTTTCTCTCAAATACCCACCTGCAGTATTACGTAGAGTTGCGTGACCACGGACGAAGAACCAGTATTTTCGTAATCTTCAGCTTTACCATTGTTAAACAGTGTCAAGCATGTGATTAGAGGCGCTAAAATACTCAACTAGCGTTGACAACAGGAACTTTTGATAAGCCACATTGCCAAGTGTGCTGCGATTAGCGACAGCGCCGGCGAGTGCTGTCAGGTCTTGTGGAATGAAGAATGCGCTCTCAAAACAAAAGGAGCACCCCAAAAAAAGCATTTTCAGACGCTTTAGTAGGCACAAATAAATAGGCACGTATACAATTACGATACACGAAGTCGGGCGGAAAAACTGCATCCCTGTTCCACGTTCACTCAGCACTTGACCGCCAGAGAGACGCTTACTCCTCAACTGTAAGGCACAAATTATGTTCGTCTTCCCTTCGCCTATCGCAGCTTTTACAGGCTCCAAATTTACAGGTGTGCCTAGGAGTTCCGCAAGCTACATCCAAGTCACCTAACTCTTGCAGAAGCGCGGGAGCCACGTTTCATCGTGATACGCAGCCTGGAAACATATGCCGGCAACTCTTCATGCTTTGTACTCAGCATTCTGTGCTCCCACTTCTGTCAGGGATAGCGAGCCGCCAGGGTGCACAGATACGGCATAGTTAGCAGCTGTGGCAAGGACTGTATACACTCAGCTGATCCTCACCGACCATTCGCACTCGCGAAACCGCTCGGCCCTTGGCCATGGAAAACAACACGGCGTATAGGCACGTATGGGCACGAAATGAGCGCTGACTGGCACAAAGGGCAGATATAGGCGCACATAGGAAACCTCAAACCAGCGCTAAAACACTGCTTAACGAGTGTAGTTATAATTCTTTATATATGTCGCTAATGTGAGACAAAACAATTCCTAAATTACCGTTAAATTTTCCGCCCCCTAAAATTGCCAATAGTCTTTTAACTGTAAGTGCCATAGGCGTCTTTGAACACTATTATAAAACCTAACGCGGCGTAAATCATTCACCAAAATGTCTCACGTTTGTATGGGGTGGGGCCCATGCGGACGAGGAATAAACAATATATTTTACCAGCAGTGTGTAGTGGCGTTTTACTTTTATAATATATTTACTTAACAGCAAGCAATCACAGGTGAAATTTGGCGATTACCTTAGAATTGTGAGGCAACAAATGCAACACGATTCCGAAAAAGCACAAGTAATCTTATCTTCCTTGCACGCCGCGGCACATGGTCCCCCAGGTGCGTTTTGGTTTCGCACGTTGGTTTCGTAAAGAAATAAAAATAAAAAACAGGAAACGGTGTTCTGAGCACATTGTGGATTCTGTAAAGGTCACCGTGCTGTGAGACACAGTGTGATGATCACCAACGGGAAGGCAACCTTTACTTCATCATGGTCAACGAGCCCACGCGTCGTGCGGTGCATTTCAACCACTTACTTGTAGCTATTCTATACTAAAGTGCGTTTTATACGGTCATCCTTGAAGCAACCTTACATACCGCGAAGTCGCTAAAATGATGTAGCCTTGTTCTGTCAAAAAAAAAAAATTTCTTGCTAAACAGACAAGAAAGTTTCCAAATCTAGCGAAAAAAAATCGCTAAAATGGCAGCAGTGTTTCACCCATAGCTTGTATTCATACATCCATAGAGTTTCCTACTCTCTGGGCATGGACAGAATATGTAATGAGGAGGGAAGATAACCGATGGTTATTAAGTGTTACGGACTCGATTTCAAGGGAAGGGCAGCGTAGAAGGGGGCGGCAGAAAGCCAGTTGGATGGATGAGGTTAAGAAGTTTGCAGGAAGAACGTGGCCACAATTAGTACGTGGCCGGGGCAGTTGGAGAAGTATGGGAGAGGCCTTTGCCTTGCAGTGGGCGTAACCAGGGTGATGACGGTGAGAGTTTCCTACAACTACTAGAGGGAACTCTGGCGCTGCAATCGTTCAGCCACCATGGGGATGATTGGTAGTACATGAATTTGTCTATATTCGTGCTTGGAAGGGGTAACGAAATGGAACGGAGAACAGGGTGAGCGCAAACTTCCAACTGATGGTTTATTTCGTGACTCAGAAAGCTACTTATGCACTCAGCGAACCATGTGACATGAAGAGACAACACAAAACCAAGCAACAAAGACAAAAGTAACCATGTGAAAAAGCATATTCAGACAGCCTGTGGCGGCAGTCCGAGATACGCCAATTCATTGCTTGATAGCGATAATGAAGGTGAGCTTACACATGCATGGCCAAGACCTATGATAGTTTTTGCTTCAATGATTTCTCTTGTAAGCCGATTATGACTAGGACCTATAATGACGCATTCTTCTAAAACAGGTTCGCAACTACATGTTTTGCAGTGCTGCGCAAGAAACCCCCCAGCTGCAATACAATTCTTAGCATTATAACAATGTTCGCGCAGCTAATCATTCAGACATCAGCCAGTCTGACCGACGTAACGTTTTCCGCACTCGAGTGGAAAACAATAAGCAGCACAATGTGTGCAATTAGCAAACTTTTTTTATGATTCTTATTACAGCTAGGAGGAGCCTCTTTATTCGGATTAGCGAGCTTGCAAATCCTCATAAGATTGTAGGGGCAGAAACCACCACACGAATATTCGCTCGCTTGGCGAATTTCTTCAGAGTATGTGAGACGGTGCGGTTATACGGGATAATGCTTAGCCTACCCCGAGTAGTTGTAGGATTATCTTCGTGCCGATTATCGTTTCTAAACTCTCTTAGAATCCGTTCAGCAACTGACACTTGAAAGGACACGGGAAAACCAGCCTGCGAAAGCCGTTCGCACTGAGAAGCAAAGCTAGACGAAACGGTATGGTGGCATGATTTTTGCAAAGCATTATTTAGGCAAGGGTTAGCAATGCCTCTCTTGACCAACTTGGAAGGAGCCGAATGAAACGGAAAAAGTAGTTTGTTGGCACGAGTTTCGTAGTACTATGAACTTCGTTCACAGTAATATGAACCTCGTTTTCGAGAAACCCTTGATCAACGTTGAAGGACTACGGGCGAAAATAACTCGCTACGACATGCGTGCGAATACTTGAGCTTTTGTGTTAAGTTGACGGAATAGTTTGCTGTATAGCAGCCGGCATGGGACATATACTTTACAGCTGTCAGCCCCACCGCTTTTATTACTGAACCACACGTGAACCGGCAGCAGATGGCGCCAAAACCAAAGCAAAAATAAGATATCTTAGCGCTGGAATGACGTACAAATATGGCAGCCATGACTAACGACAATCTCCCCGCGCCGGCTTTACTAAAAAAAAGCCTTCCAGATTGCCTACATATCTTTGTAGCATCAATGAGTTTTGGTTTTTATGGCGGCCTTCCAGAATTTTGTCGCTGTGGACTTGTCCTCGGGCCTAGAAAGTCCTCAAGACAAAATAGCCCAAATATAGCCATGTAGCCAACTTCAAATTTTCGACGCCGACCGCATAAAAGGTAGCCCAATTTGACTATTATTAGCCCAATCTGGCAGCCCTGCAAAGAGCCCCGTCCGAGCACAAAGTTTGAAGGGCGTTTTGATGGCGAGCGGGCTCCTCGCGGTATCTCGTTGGGGCCGCGGAATCCATACGGAGCGCATAAATTTCATTCTGAAACTTTATGGGTATAAAGTTCTCATGAAATTTTGATGCGAAAGAAGCATTGACATTTCCAAGGTCGGGCTTTAGATTTTGAATTCTGGAACTTCGTGGGTTTGATGTTCTTATAAACATGTTACGCCAAAGCTGCATTAACTTTTCTAAAGCAGTACGTCGGACCATACAACGAGACAAGCCAAATCAACACATTATCAGACAAGTTGACAAAGCACGCAGCGAGGTCAAGAATCCATGTCAAGACTCTAAAGTAAGCAAAGATAACCACGTTCTTATTTATTTTTCTACTTTGACTTTTATTTGCGAGGACACATCGAGCCTCTTCAGTTTTCTAGTGCTCGCTACCCGCAGACTGGCAGAGCCAGCCAGAGCGCATGTGTTTTTCTCGTGTTGTCCTGGCCGCGTTTTTACAGTTGCTAGTAGGTACAGCGGGGCGTGGTGCTTTTGACGGCGCTCGACGTTTCTGCGCAGGCGCGAGTAAGAGCGGGTGCGAGAGAGAAAATCTGGGGGCCTTTGCTCCTTGAATATGTGACTGTGCCTAGGCACTACGGTGGAGAAGTTTCTTTGTGCGTGTAGCGTGCGTTTGTCCCTAGGCGTGCCGGCATGGCGGAGGGGGGTCGAGTTTACGCTCTGCCGCTGTCTGCTCGCGCAGTGAGGCAGTGGGCACGGACGCCCCATTTGGTGATCACCCTCTGTGAAGGGGCAAGGTTTTGACTGTGTTGTATAACACGTGGGTCACTTTGTTAGTCGCGACGATAAGATTGCATTTTTTACAAGCACTGCTCCAGGAGGGCACATGTAACCGGCAAACGGAGGCCTCAGGAGAGCACCTGAGGTTATTTAGTAAAGCAATGAAGGGGGCTAGTTGGTGAGCGTTCATGGTTATATTGCGCTCAGTTTTACAAACACGATATTAAGGAAGGACAGGACGTGGACGGACGTAGCGCAAACTACCAACTGTTTAATACTGTTAAAGAACGCGCTTATATACAAGGAGATATGGTGCGGGGGTGGTACATATAAAAAGATATGACAAGGTGACATGTGATTATAGTTTGGGTCAGGCATACATCGTTCACATGCACCCGTTAGCCCTGGCAAACTCGACCTCAGCTTTGATAAGCGCGATGGACGGGGTGCTTACGCACATCTCTTTTTCTTTAGCTATCGCAAGCGCCTCCCATATTTCTCGCTCCGTTTTTGTTTTTGATGTTCCAATGACTGTGGTGCTTTCTATTAGCGGGGAGCATTTGCACTGTTTGAAATGTGCGGCCAAGTTGCTAGGTGCTGTCAGAAGCTGGCACGTGTATTTGTGCTCCCGTAACCTATCATTTAGACAGCGTCCAGTTTGCCCAATGTATACTTTCCCGCAATCTAGTGGGATTTGGTAAACAACTGAATTAGCGCATTCCATGTACTTTTTCGCGTGCTTAGTCTGACAGACCGTAGCACTAGGGTTGGCCTCTTTGGATCCTGCGTTCACGCTCTTGCACGTGCCTTTTAGTTTTTGCGGGGCGGAGAACAGAACTTGAACATCATGGCGTTTGGGTGTCTTTTTTATCCGATGGGACAAGCCATGGATGTAAGGCAACACCACGCGTTTTTTTCAATTTTTCCTGTGTTGTCTGCCTTTTCCTGTTGGCTCTGATTTCGGGCAACAAGTTTTCACAGATTTGCACCACCATGCTATTCGGGTACCCACTGTTTCTTAAGCGGCTTATTTGCAAATCGATGGTCTACCTCACAGCACGGTGGCATGATTTTTCAATTGCTTGACTGATGCAAGCCTTGGCAATGACTCTTTTTATGATTTTAGAATGGCAAGAGTCATACCTCAGGATTTCTTTTTCTCCTCTATATAAACATTAGGATCAGAGGCTCCCACATCTGCTGGTGCTACAAAACAAACGACAGGACCGGCGCTTGTGTCCTTCTTCAGTCCTTGCCTTTTGCGCCTTGCCTTTACTCATTCAAGCATGAACCAACTAGCCCAAGCAAAAGTTTACTTGAGTGTGTAGAACGCTCAACTACTGTGTCACCTCCGCCGCGGTCCGGCCCGGCATTCCACTATCTTCGGGATTTTTTTTTCTACACGCGGACACGATAGTGGGGAAAGTAGCCCTTAACAACTTCGCTGTAATAACCCGTTTTGCTGCGTTTCCACAACACATAGACCGGCCACGGCTTCCGAGGAGCACGCGCATCTCGGATGCCACGGAGCGGCGCGCCCGGTTCCTTGCATACCTCCAGATGGCGCTCGCCTCCACCGCATCAGTCAGAGAAGCTGAATTAATCTCATGGGTGGCGGCAATGGAAAAGAAACCTGCCATGAGTAACTACTTAAGAGGAAAAAACGAAATCAGGAAAAAAACCATTTATGATAACTCAAAGGGAAGCTCATTACTTTTCGAAGCGAGATCAGGATGCCTTAGAAAACGCACCTATAAAGCGAGATATAAGAAGGAAGAAGCATGTGCTTGCTGTGGTAAAGCTAGGGAAACTATGGAGCATGTTTTATTAGAATGTGAAGACGTCTACCCAGCAGGCGATTTAGGCACTACTGGCCTCCTTGAAGCCCTTGGGTTCAGAGGGAGCAGTGGTAAAGCAAACATGTCTGCAATAGACATTAGTAAGAGGCGACTGGAGGATTGGTCGAAGAAAAGTAGGGAAACGACAAAAGACGGAGACGTACAAAAGCACCGTTCGCAATAGGGGATCAGAAAATTTGGGCGTGGTAGTTCATAGTGTTTTTTTTGTGTTTTTTTCATTGTTTAACCTAGGTAGAATATTAGGCAGTATAGTAGCAAGAGCTTGGTGGCGCAACCCACCGCTCCGTTCCAAAAGGGACGCTCATAACATCCATCCATCCATCCATATACAGTAACTCTACCGCATCGCGGCCCACGCAAGATGCCGCGTTTCTACGAGAAAGCTCGCCTTCGGGCAGAGAATTCGCCGCCAGCGTTTCCCGGTAAACATTACGGTTACATAAGCTGCGGTTGCCGGGAAGCGTGAGAAATGGTCAGGAATCTTTGAATGCTATCGCGTTCCACTCTTAAAGGCGAAGCTAAAGCGTCCTCCAATTTCTTTGAAAGTTCATGGGGGTGGCCGATATTATAGTTGAAATTAAGAGGAACAAATGCAGTTGGGCCGGCCATGTAATGCGCAGTGTAGGCAACGGGTGGTCTATTTCAGTTACACAATCCGTATCAGGGGTAGTAAAGCGCAGTAGGGAACGGCACAGTACTATATGCGCTGTGATTGAAGTGGGAAATTAGCAGGCATAGGATGAAATCTGCCGACGCAAAACACGTATAATTGGATGTCATTGCAAGAGAACTTCGTTCCGCAGGCGACACAAAATAGGTGGCTGCTGCTAATCAAGATGATGGTGTTTATTATGATGATGATGATGATGATGATGATGATAATGATGATGATGATGATGATGCGGGTGTGCGCAAGCTCTAGTTGCCTGGTATGCTCAATCCATGCATATAAGGCTGTCTTGGGTATAGTTCGTGTCACCAATTTGTTATTTGCTTCGGGGTCGATTAAAAATAAATTTCTTTCATGCTTTCTCTCAGGTAACACAGAAATCGTTGCATAACAGTTGAAAATAAAAATAAATAGGCCTCGTCACATTCGCGCTCACTGAAGATATTTAGACAGGAATTTAGTTGTTCGCTACAATATGGTATCACGATTGCTAGGTGGTCCCAATGTAATACCGCAAAATTAAATTAAGGATGATCAGATTTATCTCGGAGGAGTCGGAGTGGGAACACATAGCGCTTTGCACATCCGCGCTGCCGCTCGATAAAGGTTTTGATGACGTGCTCGCACTTGCCCCTATAAGATAAAAATAAATATAAAGATCAAGATATTGAAAACGGTTTCGGTAACTCTCCAGTCGAGGTAATTCGTGAACAAAATAAGTCACTTGAAACAAAATAATTCATTTGAATTCACGTATATCAGAAGAAAACGGTGACTGTCCAGTAGAGCTAATTCGTGGACAAAATAAAGTAAACTTAATTCACCTGTATATGAAAGAAAATAGACTTCAATATCGGCAGCGCAAGTAAAACAAAATTCAAGCTTCATGTGCCATTTACGGCCGCAACAAGGGACACTGGACTAATTTCACCAGCGGAAACTTCCACGGCGATCCGAGTCAGTTGATGCGAAAATTACCGAGAGCCGAATAGCCATGAAACTATCATAAGAGTTCAGGCCCAAGGTAAAGCCGGTAGTATGTACAACGTTTGAATCCTGTCTTCGATTGCAACACGTTCGACCATAGTCTAGGCGGTCGTCGCCACAACGCACACCCGTCATACGCAATCTTTCACAGTTGCCATGGCCGTTCCCACGTCACACTGAAACGCCTCCCCAAAGTAGCGGATGAGCCTGAGCGGATCGTTGCACTTGTGCTTCCCGTCGGAGGCGCCGCACTGGACCATGCACCAGAAGACGAACAGCATCATCTTGCCCGACAACGGGTGGTGGCGGTCCAGCCTCGTCTGGTGGCCCCCGTCAGTGACGTCGAGAAAGGCCCTGAAAGCCGCGTCCAGGGACATGGCCCTCTCGGCCAGCTGAAGCCTCGTCATGTGCGGCCACCCGGGCGGAGGCACGGCGCTCCTCGTGCCGGCCACCGACGCGTCCAGCAAGCACAGGGGCTGCGACTCGACCGCGGTGCGCGTGCTGTTGTCCGCCTCGCGAAGGTCGTCAAACACGAGGCCCGCGATGGCATCGGCGATGTCGGCGCCCAGGGCGCCGTACTTCACGGCCGGCGGTGCGTCCAGGCTGTAGAACAACGGCTCCAGCGCGACGGGCATGAGCTCGAAGCGTTGCGACACCGCCGTCGCCGGCTTGGCCACAAAATAGTGGAAGCGAACCGTGCCGTTCCAGAAAAACCGAGCCGTGCGCGTGTCCCGCGTCGTCGCGCGCCGCGCGGCCACGGCGCCCTCGATATTGTCGAGTACGGTGGAGTTCATGTCCGGATAGTGTTCGAAGAGCTCGTTCAGGGCGTCTTCGCGAGAATCGTGAGCGAAACTCAGCGGTGGGCCGCTCGGCGACGAAGACGCGTTCGCGGCGGGCGGCTGCGTGCTACGGTCGACGAAGTCCTTCCACGCCGGCGATGCCGCGTACCCTTTGCGAAAGGACGCGTGCACGTTCCTCACAAGGAGAGCGACGTCGTCGATCACCTCGGGCGTAACTTCGTCTCGGATGTAGCTGGCGTAGAAGGTGAGCCCCGTGTAATGATGCGTGAGTCCCACGCAGAGGAGCACGTGGTCCCGCGCCGCCTCTCCGTACGATGAGTAGTAGTAGCGGATTACCTCGGGCTTAGTCAGCAGCGACAGCCCCTGGACGGCGGTCCAGCCCAGGTAGTAGGCCATGTGCGACTCGCCCAGCGAGCGCAACAGATCGAAGAAGGTGGTAAAGAAGCCTACGTTGTCCACGGTGACCCTCTGTGACGCGGTGCCGTTGTACACGGCCGCTTCGAAGTTCTCGCGAAATTGCACCTCCCATGCAGACCTGGGAAGCGGAAGACGCCACTTGAGTACAAAGTGTTTACCGACTATTTATTCGCGTTCACAGGGCTGCTCAAGGCTCGGAACGACGGAAGGGAGATGTACTACGTACCCACACGTCCAAGGCTGCCAACGTCCTCTAATCTGCCTGAAAGAGCTACACCTCCTCACATCATCACTCCGTCTTAGAACACAGAGTGCGCAATTCAGCTATATATGTGACTGAATAAAGGATTGAGCGACAACAATTCAATCAGCTATAGCAAAACACTTAGCGGGGGACACATTGGGCACTTAAATTGTTTATTGTTTCCACTGCAACTGCTCTCTTAAATACCGGGTCACAAAGACTGTAGGTGCGGAAGAAATATTGCACTACACCCTTGCGCACTGCACATGCTCCCTCTTGAGGCGAATCACACACTTCGTTTTCAGGCGCCAACTGCCGAACGCGCATGCTTTTCCTGAGCGGTACGCGTGCAGATCGTTTCCTCTCCTGCTTAGCACGGCGCATACAGAGCCATTCGTACAACTATAGTCATCGATTGCACTGCCATTCTTTACAGAGGCTCCAGTCGACCGGCTCTCTGCCGCAAAACTCAATGACCGTTCGTATACGCACTTGGGGATCGTGTTGCCGGCCAACTGGATGACCTCGTCGAGGGTCGCGTTTTCCAAGAAGTCGCCCTCGACCACGGCGTACGCTCGTTCAAGCGCCGGCACCAGGTGGGACTCCATCGCGATCAGCTCGTCGTACGTGAGTACGTCGCCGCGCGGTTCTTCGGGTTGGTCAAAGACGCGCAACATGTGCCCGAAGTACGTCTTGTAGTCGCTACCACCTCCGCCGAGCATGGCTTGACGCCTGTCCAGGACTTCGCGAAAGAACACCGATGGCGACACCGTCATCGGCACCGCGGGGCGATGGACCGAGAAGAGGATCACGGGTGCCCAGTCGAGCGTGGCCGACATGGCGAAGCAGATGCGGAGCACGTTCGAGTCATTGCTGAGGCGGGGCCAGAGGACGCCGACCCGAAGCAGCAGCTGCTTGACTGCGTCCAGCTCGCTGTCACCGCCCTGCGTGTAGGTGGCCGAGCACGACTGGTAGAACTTGGCGGCCTTCTGCGACGCGCTCTGTCCGTGCGCTGGAACGGCAGTGCGGCGGTTCCTCTCGGACACGCGCTGGATGAACCTGCAAGAGGAAACTCGATGGAAAGAATATCGCAGCACTTATTGACAAAGCTAGGCTAGTTGTAACGCACACGTCAACGACATTTTGGCTTCCTTAGAGGACAATAAAAGACACATTGGAACGCGGAAGAAAGACGCGTCTTCAACTAGTAAAACTTCAAGAGCTTCAAAAATTGAAGACCGGCATCCTTCCAGTTGGTGGTGGTGATGGTGGTGGTGATGTTGAAGCAGGCGGGGTTGGACTGGCATACATAGCCGGCAATTGTTCCGCCTGATCCTCCTTCGAGTTGAGATCAGGGGTGTGTCACCAGGTGTCGGTGAGCCCCGTGTCTCGCAGGAAGGCTATCAGCAGTCGTTGCGCTCTCTTCCTGAATGCCGCGGGCCATCCGGGGAAAACAACGTCTTCAAAGGCCCTGTGCGTGAGACCACTTTTTTGTAGGTTGTCGTCGCCAATGTCACCACAGAAAACACAGAGTGGGGAAACGCGAAGCCCAGTCTTGAATAACTAAGCTGGGGTCTGCCGCCTTTGCTGTGTTTCTGTGAGGTGCTTGCAAGTGTTGACTGTATCGTGAATGGTGACTATATACGTTAGTTTCTGCAATTTTAGAAAAAAAGAAAGCCCGGATCGTGAACTATTTCCCTTTTTTCATCAATTCTATTGTATACTGCACGTGCCACGGTGAGTCACCAGCAATTTCGTGCAGCTGCTGAGCACGAGATTGGAGAATCGATGACTGGCTGAAATTACACTATAAAAAATGTTTACGCCCTCAAGGGCGTTTGCTAACACACTGTTAACCCACTTACCGTTAGGGCCTTACAAAAGTTTATACAGGACGACAACGGAGCTCTAACTAGACGTGCGATGACAAAAGTCGTAGTCGAAAATTATTTGATCATTGTGAAAGCCTTGCGCGCACACAAATATCTGACCGGAGAGTTTCATATCTCACCCTGTGAAATTCTTTTGTCGGATACTTATGCGCGCCCAAGGCTGCCAGAATGGTGATATAGTTTTCAACTACGTCTTTTGTCATCATCGTACGTCTTGTTAGAGCTCCGTTGTCTTCCTGCGTAAACATTTTTACAGTCATACCCCACTCCGCAAAATGCGAAAAAACCTTCGTGCACCACTCTTTGCATGCACGTTAAAGAGCAGCGGGTGGTCAAAATTACCCTGGAGTCCTGTACACACTGTTTCTCGTAGCCTTCGTCATATACTCATGGACGTGAAATCATGTCAAGAAATCAGCCAATTATTCCGCGTTTCAAGATAGTTAAGATTATGAGACTTCTATGCAACGTTGCCTAGTGTCTAACCTTGAAGAAGCCACATTAGCGAAGATCACGTGATTAAGAGGCTTGCGTGCATAGTTTCCGACAAAACGTACCAGAGGAATTTCTGCCGTTGGCTTTTATGGAAGCTGCAAACGTAGCGGTTAAGTCTTTGCAGATATAGTGCACGGATTTGCCTAAACTTCTTCTGTCTGGCTTCAGAGGGCCCTGTGACGTTGCGAATCGCACATATTCAAAAACATACTGCTCTATAAGAGCATAACCATTCGCCACGAATGCGCACGAGCTGAGTCGTAATGCCGTCGAGCGTTTAGAAAAATGTCGCTGGCTCGAATTTGAACTTACACTGGCTCGACCGGTAAACGGAAATACGGCACGATAAATGCAGTCACGAGACTGTATAAAACCACAAGCACGAAGGCTACACAAATCCATGTAGTACCCATCGTTTCCGTGGTAAGTGAACGATCGCAACGCCAGAGTTTCCCCTGGTAATTTTAGTAGGAAACTATACGCGCATGTTCGTGGCGATCTGGAGTTATAGCTCGCGCACGCGGAACTGCAGCTTTTGTTATCGCTCTCTCTGCGCATGTGTTGACTGCAGCACGCATATAGCACAGAAGGCTTAAGTATAGGCTTTAATGACTTTGGCGTGCTTAAATGATAATGAAGCGCGATGTGCATGCAAAGTGGTTTTTCATTGGGTACGCCAGTCGTATACCGGATCAAATCGACCATAACCACATCTTCATATTAAGAAAGAGTGCCTGAAATTGTAGTTCACTATGATCACAGTGAAATATTCCTTGTCGCTGTCGCCTACAGGGGGTGCTACATGCTTGCGAGGTGAGCAGCACACCTGCGCCGTCGATAAAGCTTGGAGTATATTGGCCTCGATATCGAACAGAGTCGGCTCCTGGCGGCGAGGTGACGAAGCTCCCAAGTGTGGATGCCGGTGGCCCGTCGCCGCTCCAGCCGCAGTGTGTAGCGATCGTAGTTCGCGAAATCACGATGGATGTTGACGAGGACGGTTTGTTCGATGGTTAGTAACCTCTCAACCTGTTATTCTTTCATTTTTGCAACGGAAATTCGTAAAGTAAATCGCTGTACGTTTTTAGTGTACTGATGCGAAAAGCATTTGCTCAACGCGACCACACCATGTGCGCTCGTCTCCTTTCAACATGTTGTGAGGTTAACATGCGTTTTTTTTCCCCGTTTTACAGCACCCTTGCCTCTAAGCACAATTCTCAACCATGTTAGGGATGGTGTCAGGTGTCTCGTCGAAGGCGACCAAGTCGTTGCGGCGGGCCACATCATTGAGTGTAGTGCCATCGCTTCCACCTGCTGCTCTGACGGTCCTGTGCACGTTATCGCATTCGTGCTGCAGTCGTCCGCGCTTAGTAAAGACCCACACCGAGTCGACCTGAATTTGACCGACGAGACAAAAATAGCAGAATTGAACTGCACATGCCCTGCAGGGTAAAGTATGGCCTCAAGTTGTTCGGATGTAGTTGGTCGCGGCGCGTATCGCGATTTGTTTACATTACATCACACTAAGCTGACTCGCTGATTTGCGATGTGTTTACGTTATGCGATAAATTTAGAGATCTTATGTCGCTTTATCAATTTTTGTTTTTAGCCAGACCTACGAAATCGCGAGTTAGTTTTCAGAGTGTTACTACCATTGTAAAATGTTTTCGAGTCGCTTTATAACCAGTTGCAACCGTTACACGAAGCTCAGATAAAGCATGCAACGTATAATTTATGTTGTATCATAATCATTAGATCCCTTTAATTACTTTCGCATGCAGGCGCTTGAATTTGCAGTGGTGCTTGAATGCAGTGCATCGGGCTTCAATTTTTTCCGCCCCCCTATAGAAGAGCGAAAAAAATATATCAATATGAGCAGTAGCAACAAATTCGCTCGCGCATGTTCGTTCATCGCTTAATGGACCATCCGCTGTTGGCTCGCGAAACGACACTGTTTAATCTGTACGAGATCATGCGTACACACTTGCCGTGTTTCGGTGCTCGTATTTACACTTCCGAACACAGAGAACAATTCCCATGGCTGAGGAAAGACAACGGAAAACGTGACAACTAGTCACGCTCGGTGACGGTCGTTTAAACGGACTCGCAGCTGAGCGCGAGCCTTGAATTCACTGCGCAGGCGGCGCATGAAGTTTATAAAATAAATTGCATGTGTGGACACATGGTTAATTTAGTTGCGGAAGTATATAAAAGCACAGGCGACTCATTACTGGCATCCCAGGCCACGCCGACACGAACTTTCGCGGACTGCAACGATCTTCACACGAACAGCAACCACACAGCAACTGCGCATGCAGCAAACATTAATGCCCAGGTTGCCGATTAGGATTCCCAAACGTGATATCATATTGGACTACTCGCCATCCTTTTTCGTCAGCGAACGCGTGAACGCACCATCGTCGAAGTGTTTACTGCACACCAACGCACACTTGGAAGGCGCCTTGCCGTTCCGAAGCCTGACGAGCCATTCTCGGCGACGTGCCGCGTCAACGGGATAGTAGTGAAAGCTTATCCCTGGCTCTGTGCAATATGTGCTGCATTGCGGAGCCGAACAAAATCTCACGATGGTAAATGAAGCGTTTTCTGCGGGCACGGAGCACATAATCGCGAAATGAAAACAGTAGCTCCCTACACTTCCACACACCGCACGGGCGACGCATCCACACTAACGGGGCGACGGTGCTGCCACCTATAGGTCGATCTCGCGGCCAATAGCTGGCAGATATCGGCGTTCCAAACGGAAATAGCGGCATAACTTTTAACAAGTGCGCAGCTGTTCGTCCTCTGAAGGCGCAGAACTCAGTATGACCGAACGCTTTTTTTCTGTGCGGGTTTGGAGAATTTTGCAGTCAATGCGAATGAAAAACAACTCGTCTGAAATTCCCCAACAGGTAAAGGACATTTTGCATGAACACGCAAAATTGCAGTTGCACGTAGACATGAATGGTAATTTGCTCAATCGTGTATCGTGCGACTTCCTTCACCTGTGAAATTTCTATAAGTTCGTTGAAGAAATTCTGCGCGCATTGTTTCCCATTCTATCCTAATACCAATGCCCCCGTTTCAAGGATGCGACAATTGGCGTATCGCGTGAGACAAGCTGCATGGACTTTAGTTGAGAAACGAATTCTGTAGTAAATGCAGCTGTTGAGCTACTTTTCATGTCAGCTTTCATATCACCAAGAATTTAAATGTTATCGGGCCATCTACAGGCGAAAATGTTCGGGTGAAATTTGCCCTGAGAAATGGAAGTAAAATTGGGGAAACAAAATTAAACCGTTGCTTTTCTTATACCGCCTGCCGAGACAACGTGCCATATTAAAAACGCAGCTTTAAGCGAACCTTTTTCGCGAACCCTCCCAGAGTTTATTGACTGTGGCTGATCCTACTGTTTTGCAGGCTAGCTCATGCGCAGGACAGCATTCCTACCGTGAATTGGTTTATACAGGATGTCTCACATAACTTGAGCCAAGAATTTAAAATGAAAGGCGCGTCGGAAGTGAATTAAACCGAACGCATACTATTTGCAATAGCCTATAGTACCTCAGACAATGTTCTCTTTTTTGTTTTCCTCATACCTCACTAATTAATTAAGTTTAATTATCCAACTTCTTTAATTATTGGCTGAGGATGCCAAGTATGATAAGCAGATTTGTAGAGCACCTTCAGAAACCACCGATCAAGCTGTTTCCTTTGCGATACGTCTCACGCAGTCCTTTTTTTTTCCGGGTTGCAAAGAAAGCCCGCGAAATATGAAAAAGGCCACGTGGCGGAGCGCTTGCGCAGTCACCAGAAATTCACGAAACAAACCGGAAATGACACGAGAACGAAATACGGGTGGCGCCACCGCCTTGAAATTTCCGTAGCAACTATCCTGAAGTCGTGGATTTTGATGCGCTCCCTATAAACTTTCTATCTGTAAAAATGAGCTACATTGTATTCCAAAAAAAAAAAACAAGCCAAAGCCTATAGTAGGGAAGTTTCTAGAACTTTTATTGAGCCACGACGGCCGAAGTCCCAAAAAATACTTAGTCATCTGTGACATCACACTGACTCTGGAGTTTCGACGCGAAATTGACAAGGAAATTTTGACCGTCATTTTCTCTGCTAATAATCAATCTTGAAACCAACTCAACTAGAGTTCTTCAAGAATACTTTATCAGTCTAAACTTATTCAGTGTTTCTCATTAGTGTTGGTGTAATTTTTAAACGATCTCACTAAATTTACGGAGGCGAAGTAAATCTACTGATTCTGCTCCTATCGGCTTCGCCGTACAACAAGTATTTATAAGCAGCCGGAATATAGGGAGGGTGACAGAAGTGCTGTCGAACAAGCCTAGGCTTCCTACATCTCCGGTATGAAGCAATGCACCAGAACGGAGATTTAGACACAGTACCAGTACGTGCGAAGTTTTGCGCTTGGTAGGGCGAGTTTCAGCGAGATGGCAGTTTTGCGGAAGTTGGTACTGAAATGTCATTGTATCAGTGCAGCAAACAGAAATAGACAAACAGATTCGCTCTGTACAACGCATGTTTGTCACTTTCCGTTTGCAGTCTTGATATAGATGGCTTGCACTGACGACATCGTAGACGCCATGTTTGCAAACCAGCACGGTGAGCAGCTGCGTCCGTTGGCGTCTTGCACGGCTCCAGCCCTATCCAACACAACCAGTTGGGCAGGGGGCTCTCCTGAGCTTTCCTTCCTCCATGGAAGCAGGTAGAACGCGGCAGTCAACATAATACACTGACGTCATTCTAGGTGCCACACTGGAGAACCATCGCGGTGAAAATATCCAACACAACCAGCTGGGCAGGGGCCTCTCCTGAGCTTTCCTTCCTCCATGGAAGCAGGTAGAACGCGGCAGTCAACATAATACACTGACGTCATTCTAGGTGCCACACTGGAGAACCATCGCGGTGAAAATATCCAACACAACCAGCTGGGCAGGGGCCTCTCCTGAGCTTTCCTTCCTCTATGGAAGCAGGTAGAATGCGGCAGTCAACATAATACACTGACGTCATCCTAGGTGCCATACTGGAGAACCATCGTGGTGAAAATATCCAACACAACCACCTGGGCAGGGGCCTCTCCTGAGCTTTCCTTCCTCTATGGAAGCAGGTAGAACGCGGCAGTCAACATAATACACTGACGTCATCCTAGGTGCCACACTGGAGAACCATCGCGGTGAAAATATCCAACACAACCAGCTGGGCAGGGGCCTCTCCTGAGCTTTCCTTCCTCTATGGAAGCAGGTAGAATGCGGCAGTCAACATAATACACTGACGTCATCCCATACTGGAGAACCATCGTGGTGAAAATATCCAACACAACCACCTGGGCAGGGGCCTCTCCTGAGCTTTCCTTCCTCCATGGAAGCAGGTAGAACGCGGCAGTCAACATAATACACTGACGTCATCCCATACTGGAGAACCATCGTGGTGAAAATATCCAACACAACCACCTGGGCAGGGGCCTCTCCTGAGCTTTCCTTCCTCCATGGAAGCAGGTAGAACGCGGCAGTCAACATAATACACTGACGTCATCCTAGGTGCCATACTGGAGAACCATCGCGGTGAAAATATCCAACACAACCAGCTGAGCAGGGGCCTCTCCTGAGCTTTCCTTCCTCCATGGAAGCAGGTAGAACGCGGCAGTCAACATAATACACTGACGTCATCCTAGGTGCCATACTGGAGAACCATCGTGGTGAAAATATCCAACACAACCAGCTGGGCAGGAGCCTCTCCTGAGCTTTCCTTCCTCCATGGAAGCAGGTGGAACGCGGCAGTCAACATAATACACTGACGTCATCCTAGGTGCCATACTGGAGAACCATCGTGGTGAAAAGCTGCGTCCGTGAGGTCACGCGGGCAAGCCATACAGTGAACTTCAAGGCAGGGCCGGCACTTGTCCACCAAGTGGCCGGCCCAGGCTAAGATCTCGGCAAGGGGGAAATATTTTTCGGCGTGCGGCTGATATTGTCCCGTAGTAGTGACTGTAAAGAACACAGTAGCAATACTGTGAAGGACGAAACTTTTATTGGGCGAACCTGTGCCCACAAAAATAGGCTACACCTAAAGCACAACGATAGCGGCGAACACAGTCGGCGATCGTCGAAATCGGATCAGCAGGTCAAGCGCGTCGACTTTTTTGCATCAGTCATCGAAGATTCCAGAGTAATCGCTGGTGCCCGCGTGTCTTCCAGAAATTTCTACACCATTCGCATCTCGCATACATGAAATCAGATTACACAAGGTACGGTGACAATAGACAGCGGATAGAACCATCGATAACATTCGATAAACTTCTGATACATGCAGGCACGTCCTGCGCTGTGCGATAACATTTGTTAGGCAGTGAAACATGGCCACTCGATAAAGATAAACAAGTACTGTGTCAATATCACGGGCATAGCCACGTTCAATACCAAGTTAGAGAAAACGGGTGTGCCAAGACGTGAAAAGCTTCTCATTGTAAAAGGAGCATTTATAGACTACTTATTGACGTACCGCAGATATACACTTTCCTTGAACGAGTAGGAATGCCTGGCGTCCCATTTGGAGCATACGTAGCTGTAGAAGTCGTCACAGGGTTTCACCGAAACGTTCAGCATCTGCTGGAGAAGCTGCAAAACAATGTAGTCCTTACGTCGGCATAGACCACCAAGGCGGAGTACTTATAGGGGTCTAAGAGGAATTTTTATACCGAGGGTTCCCTATCTTTAATTTACGACGCAGCAATTATCTTGTTTGTAATGCCGCTTGAGCGTTTTCAATCTATTGCATCAAAACGGTGAAGTTCACTTCTTAACGGCTGGGAATGTGTTTCTTCTTTGTTTTTTTTTTTCTTCTTTTTTGGCGGCCAGAGAGGATCACATAATTTCTTTACAATGTTGAAGGATGTCGAAAAGACATCCATAACATCGAAACGTGCATGTTACATTTCAGTAAAAGAAGAGTTATGACAATTCTGCAAGCAGAATCTCTTGGGAGGTCTGACTAAATCAACCAGTCCGTTGTAAATCAGTTCGCACGGTGAACGTAGTTATTTAAGCGCTGGAGAAAGTGCGCCGTTTTTCCAGCGCCCAAAGTTAACTTATCAGACCTACATGTCCCATAGTTCTGCTAAGTCTAACCTGGAGCATAGATATGAAAATGCATCTCTCGGAACTGGTGCTATATAGAGATAAATTTATGGTTGCTAGGCTTCAATTACGCAAATGGACATGTGCTCTAAAGTGATTACATTACAGAGCACATTAACTATAAATATAATTATAATTAATGTATAATAGAATTGATTATCTGCTAAATGTAAGTAAGGAATATGATGCTCTAAAATGATTAGTAAAAATTATTTGTTGTTTATTAGCTTACATATTTCTGCACTTTATCTGGCAAATAAAGCGTTCACCTCTTCAATTTATTCTCCTGACGTGAAAAAATTGCAATATATATCACGGTTAATTTTAACAGATCTATAAAACAGAAAGCCGGTGCATAGAACCCCTGAAAATCTGATGTCGATTTTGTTTCAATGCAGTAGAGGGAAAGAATCAGCACACGTGCGAAAAAGCGTCTTTACTAACGTTTCGGGGATCGCAGGAGTGAAGCGCAAGTAAAAAACACTTTTTCGCAAGTTCCTACGAGCAGAGCTGAAACCAGTGCTTGCCCCAACTTCAACTGTATAGAACAGGCCCGCGCAGTACAAACATTTTTGTCCCTGCCCATTCAGTAAAGGCGTTGGATAACCGAAGAAGTGAAGGCTTACTGTTCCTGGCTAAAATATTTCGTTTCGCCATACACTGACATCGTGACCTCGCGGAAATATTGCCCTAATGTTCGAGGTTAATCAGGAAGCGCTTGACAATATATGTCCCGTCCACATATTGTCGAATTTGCGAACGTAGATAAGCTCGAAGTGAGAAGGAAGGCCTGCCTGTTCTCCGCTACATAGTAACGTTCATTCGTGCCCGTTGTAAGATGGCGTCTGTCTGGATTCGCTTTCAGAAAGCATTCATCCTTCCAGAATATTGGCCAAGCCCCTTCGGCAGTTCCCAAAGTTTCATGAATGTTTACGGCTGCCACAAAAACATGGCACTGCAATCGTTCAACTAGCGCGAGACTAGAGGGTATTACATGATTTTTTCCACAATTTGGAACGCCTTCTATCCTTCTCTGTAGTTCAAGTATGATGCTTCCTAAACTCAAAACAGTTATTCTTTAAACAGAGTAGTGCTTTCCGCTCACAACTAATTCACGCCATGGCTCATTGCCACCAAACACATTGATTTCGACACATTCGGCTCACGCGAGATGAAATCTTGATGAGCTTTCACCCCCTGATAGCACTCACTATGGCTTGTTATTTTTAACATTCTTAGCAGTTTTGCTTTTAGCGCTTTGAAGACCATCTAACTGTAAAAAAATTGAAACATGTATAATGAAGTGTTTCCACACAACAAACTTTCCGCAAGAAATGAAGTTATTAAACGTTTATACAGCAATTCACAAGCCAGTTCGAAATCAAAGGTCGAAGCTTAGGCAAATGTCATCATGGTCATGCTAGCTTCAAGTTCCCATTCCCACTGGCGGCATGCGCATAGACGCTAGACCCAAATTTCACTCCGGTGTTCTCAAATTCCGTAGCAGTTCACTTCGTTTACACGCCTACTAAAGCAACCATATTGGCAGCAGAGCCTGCAAGAAACAGCCCCACGATGAAAAAGAGCGCGAAAACTTGCCTTGGTTCTCTTCGTTTCTCCTTCCTTTTGTTTAAAATGACTATCAAAGAAGTGGCTGCAAACGCTGGAAAGCTTTTTGCTGTGGTGTACGTTTTATCTAAAGCTGTACGGAAATGTGATATAATTAGTTTGTTTGTCTTCTTTTGTTTCTGTGTGCGTGTGTCTTTATTTAGTATTATTATTGCACTAGACTGCATGTATTCAGTAATAAACCTCTAAAGACCGACCTATAGCGACCGACTGACCGACCGACCGACGGACGGACTAACGGACGGATGGACGGACGGATAGCTCTATTATACTTACATCTCCATTATTCCTTGTTACGAAAGTAATCCAGCGCAACTTTTTAAGACGAGGACACAGAAAGCACATGACAGGACAATGAGCTCCGCTTTTTTTCTGCTTACACACCTTGGAGTAGGCGAGGCAGACGTCCGACCGACAAACGGGCTCTGTCGGGGTGACGCCGTAGAAGAGGAAGACGCCGACGGCGACGGCCAGTAGGCAAAAGACGCCCAACACTAGCGCCGTCTGCAGTCGACCGCCCGGTGCCGTTGGCTTCTCCTTCGGCGACGGCGGGAACGAGTGCCAGATCGTGGACGAGCTGCTGGCCATCGTCGGCAGGCTGTTCAGCAGGTCTTGCAGGCCTTCTTGGTCGAACCGCTTGGGTGACTTCATCTTCTGTCGCATCGCCCCCAACTGCGAGGGTATTTTCGAGATTGGCCGTGTGGCCGGAACCGCCAAGCGGCGAAAGTAACAGCGAGGTAGCTCTGCGCTGCGGTTCCTCGAACGGTGTTAAAACGGTACGCGCGGGAGGCGACGTCTTGGCCAGACGCAGGGCGCACCTACAGCTGTGCCGTAGAAACAGCGCCGTGGAAGCCACCAGGACCAGGCGTCATGCGCGATTAAGAGTGCCGCCAGTGGCGTTCCAGGTGCTGTAACTCGGCGGTACAAAAGACGAGACCGACTGAAAAACCGATAGCGTTCGTCAGCGCCCAATGAAAAGGATTAAATTAAAATTGAAACAGCGATGCCAGACGGTATAAAGTTTACAAAGCCGTGGACCGGAATACGGTTATTCTCATGCAGCGTAAATGTATCGAGTGCTGGCAACCCGATGATAGCTTGTCGATATTTAACCGCGTTGTCGCCAACTTTTCTCAGAGAATCCGCCGTGGTAGCCCAGTGGCTAGGGCGTTGCGCTGTTAAGCCCGAAATGTGAAATGTGACGGTATGTGAAAACACCCATGTACCGTGCATCGGGTGAACGTTAAAAAAACCCGGGTGGTCAAAATTAATACGGAGTACGTCACCACGGCGTTCCTCATATCCAGATCGTAGTTTTGGCATGCAAAAAGAAAAGAAGCAGAATTTTATTAGTCTTTACTCTCCAGTGAGTGCGGAAACTCTCAAGCAAGAAAACGTTCGTTGGTTCTCAATGAACTCCACGCCAACTATGCCTTCCCTGTCCTCCTGCTAATCATTCACTAGGCGACAGAACCCTGTTCTCCACAAACACGCACGCACGCAGGCACGTGTGTGTGTGTGTGTGTGTGTGTGTGTGTGTGTGTGTGTGTGTGTGTGTGTGTGTGTGTGTGTGTGTGTGTGTGTGTGTGTGTGTGTGTGTGTGTGTGTGTGTGTGTGTGTGTACGTGCGGGCGCGCGTGCGTGCGTGCGTGCGTGCGTGCGTGCGTGCGTGCTATACTATGCCCCTGCCAGCACTCACCGGGCATTTCAACTGATGTTCGATTATGGTTCGTTAGCGACCCTCTGAATTTGCCCCCTATAGCCCGTGCTCTCTGGTAAACAGCGTGAACGTAAACGAAGTTATGCATGTCATGAGGATGAGAAAATGAAAAATCTAAACGTCCCTGCTTCTCTCGGCCGATTGCATTGCGATAGCACTTGCAATCCTCTCATTCGACATTTACCTGTGCGCACCTGCATTTATTCTCTTAGCTCTTGCTCGCTCGACTTTATGACCCACTGGTGCTGTATGAGCATCTACGCGTGAAAAATAAAATTGTTTGACAGACCCCAGCTACGACGATTATTCGAGAGCATTAACACAACGCGAACACTTTATTCAACCTCCATTACATCGTTCTTATATATAACAGCGCACACGAGCCATGTCCTCGGGCTCGATTCATTTCTGGAAACTAAATTTTTTTTAACTTCCCTTTTTACGCGGTCACCGTTCTACGCGTTCACCCGGTTACTGGTGACCTCTAGCATTAAATCAGCACCACAATTGCGGTGAACGCGCAACCACTGCAACGAGGTATCGTGCAGGGCATTGCGCAATCCAGCGCTCATGCCTACCATCCGCGCAACTGCCAGCGCTCCTCCTGTCACGTGCCTCCCTACGTCAGACCACTCCGCTCTCCCTCTTTACTGGCTCGGTCGCTCTTACCCGCGAGTTGCTCCACCGAGGTCATGCCTCTTTACGTGAGCGAAGCCTATGCTTTGATCTGCGTAATGCTGTGAGACTGAAACACCGCATGCATCATTTTTCAAATGCGCTCTAAGCAATGCTCTTTTCTAGTCGGTGGACTTTCTAGTCGGTGGGCTTTTGCCACAAGTGACTTGGCACATAATGGTGGTGCTTCCCAATTCCTTTGTACGTGTATGCGTAGCGTGTGTATATATGTGTGTGGCTTCTCCGATTGTGTAGATGTCTATTGGTTACCTTGTATTCAGATCAGCCGGACGTAAGGTACGCAATCGGTGATTTGAACGACCGGCAGCGTGTAGTCTCGCACAACTAAAAGTTCAGTGCGGTCACTACGACAAACGCGCGCTTTGCGAACGTCACGACCGCAGTCGAACATTGCTGTTTAATGTAAGTGTGACTTGACTGTCGCAAATTGGTGCCCTGCTCACGGATCTTCTAGTCAAAAGAGAGAGGGCAACAGAGGAGGGCGCTCTGCCTGGAATTTTTATTTTTGCAAAGGTTCTGAAAAACGAATCGCAACCTTTAGCCTGCATTCGTAAGCACCCACCAATTTTCACGTCACTTCGAGTGTGCACTCTTACCTCCTTGTTCTTCACATATTTGTCCTCACGAACAGATACCTTCACGGTGTCCGGTGAGAGAGGCCCGGGTGGTGTCTGTAGTCGAAATAAAAAGAAAAAAGTTACGGCCGACCGAACGCGCTTGTAACAAACGTTCAGCGAAACACCGGAAATCGTAGTCGCCCAGCGCCGTTCCCCTCCCCCCTTTCTGTCCTTTCTGTGACTGATAGCACGTCGCACCGACCGATGCGATTTTTCGTCGAGATCGCGCCGAGAGCAGCGAGAGCTATTTCGCAGTTTGTCTTGGGAAATGGCGTCTTTCACTCAACAAGCCCTGAACAATGCGACTCATTGAGTGGAGCCGTGAACTGCGTGCAAGCGGTCCCTACCGTCAGCACTGACACGCGAGCACGACAGGTAAAAAAAAGCTCGTAGGTCAGATTCGGTTCTGCGAACTGCTAGTCGTACATACTACGAGCCCTTCACTTCTGCCGTTCCCCTTATATAAGGTATCCGTCTTCCGTCAATAAAATTTAGTTGACAGTCGGTGCTTGTGTCTCGTCTTTGATACTTTGTGGTTGCATGCGTTTGCGCTGTTACCATTTTTATTAGAAATACTACGAGGTGTCCCTCACGAGAAAACATGGCCTTCGGATGTCGTCCCATTTTTTTTTCGGTTTTTTTGCGTACAAGCTACTCGCGATATACGAAAACGCCAGAGTTGTAGACCGGTATGCTTTCATGGACGGTGCCATTTAAAGAATGCGCAACTACGGCCAAATGCTGCGTCGATGGGATGTGACGCGACCGCGTGACATGCGACGTTTCAGCATCGCGCTACACGCGCGACCACTTGTAGTTACAGTCTGTTCGTGTCGGCTTTCACGCGTATTTTTCCCTGTGAATTAAGCGTCTCGATTCAAGGTTCTTTTACTTGTGCTCCGAGGCGCGACTGCTTATCGAGCTCGCTAAGCGATTGTGCAAACTATATATCGCAGTGAATTTTCTACAGTAGCATATTCAACGGTTTGACTAGGAATAAACAGTATCGTCACTTCGTTTTCCAAGTGGCACGATGAGAATCATTTAAACGGTTTTAGCTGCTTTTTTCTGATGTATCCTTTTCTTACTGCATGAAAACCAATAAAAACTTTAATGTATTGCAGACTTTGTGTCCTTAATGCACCTTTAATAACCCTCACTTTAAAGGGTAATTGAATATTGCACTTACTTCAGTGCATTGAATTTCAATTTGTTACTAACATGACAGTGAGCACTCTAAGAAACTACTTCGCCGTAAACATCTCTGTCTTTCCTTGCCCCCCCCCCCTCTCTATCTCTCTCTTTGTCTCTCTCTCTCTGCCTCCTATGAAACACGTGCAACGGTATGGAAAGCAGGCAAACACCTTGTTTTTTTTATATATATAAGGCGTAGACAGCACAAGAAACAAAAGCAAAACAAACTGTGCACTGAAGTCAGCCGGTTGGATCCCTTCCTGCGAATGATAGCAGCTTTTCAAGTGCAGTTGGAGATTGCAGGTACAGAGCTAATCAAGTGTGCAGAGGTACCATGAGGCATAAAACAAGCCCAATGAGAGAGAAGCAAGGTTTCTCAAGAGTTTGCAATTACATGTATTATTGCATAAACCCATATAACCATTCCCTGTTACTACTGCGTTTATAATTAAGGTATCGTGTAACTTGCAAGATATACAAAGACAGCATTTGTATATTTGAATCTTCGTTTGGCTAGAGTGAGAAATGTAGCTGCTTACTAATTTGTTCCATGGTGTCATTAAATGGCATGCGTGTGCCGTCACCCCAAGATTCCACTCAGCCTTGCTCATTCCGAACTCCGACTCCGCAAAAATTCTACTCAGCCGAGTTTGACCCCGCTCGTATTTATCAAAATTCTACACAGCCAGGCTCGCATGGACTCAGCCTCACGTGTCGGTCCAAATCTTAGTGAGCTGACTCTTGAGAGAGTTCACCGACGTAAATATTGTAACGGGAGTCCGGCGCCTTGAACGGGTTCTAAGCGGTAGACGACTCACCTAAAGCCAACTACTCCCCTGACCCACTGCTACTCTATCCTTCTGCCCTTGCCCTTCTCTTCCTCTTCTTTCACTTGAGACTTTCTTCGTTACCGTTACAATATACCGTATATTACATGACATTACAGTTAATAAACGAGAAGAAAGGGGGTTGACCGAGGGGCCCGTTTTTGTTAGTCACAAGAAGCCAACAAACACCGCGGTAGCTCAATTGGTAGAGCATCGCAAGCGAAACGCGAAGGTTGTGGGTTCGGTTCCCACCTGCGGCAAGTTGTTTTTTCATCCACTTTGATTTCCATTAATTTATCGTTTCTTCATTTCATTTATCAAGCACATGTAATATCCCCTATGTTGTCCTTGGTGCCAGTGTTTGTTGGCTTCTTATGACATTACAGGTGTGACATGCGCCGTGCATAAGCAAAGATTGCATAGGAGTCCGTGTTGCATCGAATGAAAATAAGGACAATTTTACGCGTTGCAGTTAGCCTTACAAAATTTAACTGATGCGCATGCAATACAGTGCATTGTATCTGAATCATGTATTTTGCTGATACCGCTAGCTATCTTTGTCATTACTGGGCAGCCACATTTTCATCATTTCAGCACAAAGTTGAATAAATGACTGTAGTGCAATGTATTGAAAAGATCGTCTACGTTACTGCAAATACAACAGCCAGAAAACGATACGAGCACACGGGCGTAATGAAATTTATACGAATGCTAAATACACGTAGAGACGGAATAACACTTCGGCCGAGTTGGCCGCCTGCGTTTAGAAGCAAAAAAGAGAAAGAACGTGCCGACACTGTAATGAAACCACGTATAGCCACGTCGCTTCCCGAGTCCAAGGACTATAGGAGAAACCTACGTGGGACCTAGCAGTTACCGCGAGGCAGCTGCTACTGACGCTGTTGCAGTCCGCAGCCGGCCGCTCAACCACTCTATAGAAGAGTGTGTTCAGTCTGTGCTTGTAGGTGGGCATACTTTATTTGCCTATATCTTAAGTTTTAATTGCAGTCTCTCAAATTTTCTCAATTTTTGTATTTCGAAACTTGCAAAGGTAAACAGATTTATTTCATCGTTCATGAAGAAAGCTCACACAAATGTTTAGAGATATTGTCGATACTTAGCACTTTTCCTCAGAACAATATGTAGTGTGCTATTGACATTCAAGCAGCTTTTCAACAACGAGAATAAGAATCAATCCCCCCCCCCTCCCTACTGTTTTGAGCATTGGTTTACTCCAGGCACTCCAAGAAGCAGGCATAACATTTTGCTAACACAATCTGTTCGCGAATGCTAGACTAGATTGTACTTTTAGGCTTTCCTTACAATGTCTTATATTAGTCGAATAATCTAGATTAAAATGGAAAGTTTAGTTTGAAATCCCAGTCACAGCATGTGAAACAGCGTTTACACGCCTAGCCATGCATGATACTTGAGCAAGTCTCTTTTTCACGGCCGAATACGACGCTCAAAGTTTGGTAAGTTTGTTCGTCTCATGAGTTACCACCATACACACATACTCTTCGAAATATATCTGTTTTGTCATGGTCTTCGTAAGTTCTTTTTTTTCACCGTGGTTTTTGCTCTTTTTCGCATTTCCAAGCGTGTGCTTTGTTATGTACTCGCAAGTAGGAATGCGCTATCGCGTAACGCTGCTAAGCACAAGAACGCGGGTTCAATTTCCGGCCACCACGGCCGCATTTCAGTGGAGGCGAAATACAAAAAGAAAACGCCCCTGTACCGTGCAATAAATGCGCCTTAAGCAACCCCAGGTGGCCAAAATTCATCCGTAGCGCCGCACTACGGCGTGCCTCATACTCATATCATGGTTTTGACACGTAAAACCTCAGATTTTGACGTAGTCGAATTGTAGAAAGGAAAAAGCATTTGCTCATCCAGTTTTATCCGCTTACGCTATTCTCCTTCCGAGCTGTACCTTACATCCACCACGCGTGTGACAAGCAATCCGTTGCCTCGCAAAGCTGAGAAGAATGCCCGCTCACCTTGTACCGACCCGCAGCTCCACTTCTCCCGGGCGAAACCGAAGGCGAACCGGGGCGCGCAGTCCCGGATGGTCCTGCCTCACCCGTTCTTCCCTTCTGAGCAGCGCGAGATCATAAAAAGAAAGTGCGCATTGCATATATATTTAAGTGTTGACACCCTAATTAAAACATAATTTTTAAAAAGTCACAATTTCGTCCGAAAGGGGTAGCATCGATTGCGATAGCAAATTAGCAGACAGCTATACGAAGTAAGGATAGTAATTTTATCGGCCGTATAAACTTATAAAACACAGCATACCAGCTAAATTAGCAAGCATGGTGTACCGCCCATACAAGCAAACATGAACGCGTCTCACTCGATAACCGCGGAAACTCGCTGTCAGAACGCTGGCGGGCGGAAGCGCGGCAGCAGCAGCACGCGAATTGACCTTCGCGCTGCCTTTCCCATCAACCCCGAACTAGGCAGCGTAAACAGCGCCCGGCGGACTCGGTCCCCGTCGCGGATGGCCTTCAAGATACAGCGGCCCGGGCGGGCGCGCGCCTTCCCTCCCTATCCTCCCTCGGGAGCCTTGCGCGAGACGGAAGACGGCGCGCTTCCTCCCCGTTTTCCTCGCAATTAAGGCACGATCGCCGGCTCACCCACGTAGGCTATCACTCGCACCTACCGCATAGGGCGCGCGGCGATGATCTTATCGCCCACTTGACTTTATGCGGAACCTCATGGCGATGGTGACGCCGGCGCCGACGGCCGAAATGCACCTGGAGTATCCATATAATCGCTACCGCCATTAATTTTAAGAGGAAGCTCTAGTTCGGGAGTTCGTATCTAAATACATGAGAACGGTTATCCCATACATGCAAGTATATGGTGAGCATGTCACGGCTCCCATGAATCATAGGGCCGTGCACAGGAGCCACGGTTTGCAGGTACTTAAAGGACGTCCATATTCATTGGGATCCAGCGCTTGGTCTGATCGGTCACTTATACTTAATGCGAATATAAAGTGGCGTTAAAGGGGTACGGTCACTCTCTTTTCAAGCACTCTGTGCTTTAAAGAAGGTCCGGTACCACTACCCTTCAAGAAACAGTGACAAGCATCACAGCATCATAAATAATTTAATAGAATATGTTCTTGTACGGCCACTTTTAGAGCGCAGCTCTTTGGCGTCCGTTCCTGGGTTTCGCGTCGGCGTTGTCGTCGGCCTCGTAACCAGCTCCGCCCCCCTTCGCTGGAGTGGGAGACGAAGGACGCGAGCCGCGAATGGCGGAGACCAATGAGAGCGGCCCCTTCAGTGACGTGCGCGCGCGATGCTGGTGTCATGCGGACCCTCCTTACGGCTCGATGCGCACTCGTGTCTGGTCTCAGCCGATCCGCTCGTTTCGTCCTATCGTCTGCTCGCGCCACAGCTCTCGCCCGCGCCTGTTTGGTTCTGTTGGGTCGGTCTCGTTCGCGCTTGTTTTGGTTGTTATTGTGTGAGATTGTTTCTTAATCTGATTGTATGCGCTATGCGAATTGTATAGTACTTTCTGGAAGCCATGCGGCACCAGCGATCACACTGGAACCTTTGACGAGTCATGTATAAACGCCGGCTCGCTTGATCCGCAGATCAGATTTTCGACCATTACCGACTCTGCTACATGTCTCTCTCAAATTCTTTGCTTCAAAATATCGCGAAATGGAAACACGTATAGAGCTGCGCTCAAATTTCGCATTAGGGAGTATCGTAATCGTCGGATAATTTTTTCTTTAATTTCCCCAGATTTTACTGTGGCGTGATGTCATGGCGGAGTATGTGGTCACGTGGAAGCACGACATTGCGAAGTTTTGACGCTCGCTCTGGCTCGTTCAGTCGTCCACAGTAGTGTTGCATGGCGCCTCACAACGAACAGCAGCACACGAAGTGGTTGAGTGAGCCGGAGCGAGCGTCAAAACTTCGCAATCTGCTGCTTTCACGTGACCGCAAACTGTGTCATGACGTCACAACACACTAAAAAAATCGACTTGTGGCTTTGGCTTGCTAAAAAACCACGTTGTGACTATGCGCTCTTTTTTTTTGCATTTCGCTCCATCAAAATGGGGCCCCCGCGGCCTGAATTCGATTTCTCACCCTTGGGCTTAGCAGCGTAACGCCGACGCCACTACGCGACAATGGCGGGTGGCACAACAAATTATCTTACCGCATACAGAAACCGGAACAGGGGGTAGAAACTTACTATAATAAATCACTTACGGCGCTGTAATTCTTGTCACCATTTTTTTAGGTATCAGAAGTACATTTAATGGAACAAAATAATTGAAAATACCATGTCAGTATACTCCATTAAGGCATGTTCTCTCACTCGTACTGATTCTGAAATGTGGCCTGCGAGAGCCGATATTCTTCGCTTTAGAGCGTAAACAAAATATGCTGGCCATGGCCCGGACGTGCATCCGTACTTGGTTCGACAGATGTGTTCAGAAGTACTTCCCAACGTTTTCGTGTCGTTTTCAACGGGTTGACACCATGTTACGATGCTTTAAGACTGTTTATTCACTGACTTTCTATCTGAGAAGTGGTTCAGGTTTTCTGTTCACCACACGATCAGTCCCTCTCCACATGCATAGGAACTTGTCTTTTCACAGTAGGCACATCGGAAGAACGGTCTCACGAGCTTCAACTTCTAATCCCTCAACTCTTATTCTAGGGTATAGGCAGAGCAAAAAGGTGGGCCTTACAACATTCCTTGAGTTATACAGAAGCCATTGATACAAATTTTTGCAGAAAACTAGTTAAGTGAAGCTTGCATAAAACTAGAACCAACGAAAATAAACATGAAGCACCTTCAGATTCAAAAATAGGCGCATAGCATCAGATACAAATGTATGCACAAGTTTCCAGCACCATTCCTGAAAGAATGAAGACATTCACATGTTTGGTTATATATATGCTACGAGCAGTAGCAAGAAGCTGCTACGAAAGAAGAGCAGATGCTCGAGGACATTTGTTCCGCGTAGGTTACACATAATAAGCGAAACATTTTTGTAAATATGGTCCGCTTACACAGCGGAAACTTACGTGGAACTAGTTAAAGAGTGCGCTCTTAAAAGACTTCTCCCTCTAAGCAATTTTGACTAACCCTCTCCGATTCACTCGTCCCTACTACCACCTAATATGGTAACCACAAAGAGTATATATATATATATATATATATATATATATATATATATATATATATATATATATATATATATATATATATATATATATATATGGTGCCCCAGCTAACTTCTAACTTGGACTAAGATTTTCAAGATAAGCAAGGGCTCTAGAGAAATCGTACCGACTGCATAGTAGCCGTAGTCGTATGTACTTACGGCCAGTATTTTTTTCATCAATATGCATTGCCTAATTAATTACTTTTAATTAGTGAACTATTTAGTTATTGCTTGAATCGCAAACATATCGCAGCACCAGCGGCCTCAAATGTCCAATCAATTGTGCCACTATGTAGCTGAGTACTCGTGGTCGTAATGCCGTCGTCGCCATTCCAGCCTTGTCATCCGACCCTCGCTTTCCATGGTCGTGACGCCATGATCATACAGTCGCCAGGCACTCGTCACACCGTCGTCGTGATGTCGTTGTGGCCGTTCTATCGCCGTGACTCCGGCTTTGTCACGTGACTCTCTTGATGCCGCCGTCGTCACCCACCGTCGTCATACAGTCTTCGTTATACAGCAGTCGTCGTGCCATCGTCGTCAAACGCTTGTTTTCGCACATTCGTTCGTCTACCGTAGCTGCGATGCCGTCGTGGTCGTCTCGTCTTCGTTTTAGCTCCGTCATCCCACTCTCTTCATGCCGTCGGAGTAACGCCATCGCCATACCGCCGTCGTAATGCCGTCATAGCCGCTGTTTCGTCATACAGTCGATCATCTGGTATTCATTGTCATATCGTCGTCGTGTTCACGTCATGGTCGTTTTATCACCATCACTTCAGCGTCGTCATCCGTCTCTCGTCAAGCCGTTGTCGTCACACCATCGTCTTCATACACTCTTCGTCATCCCATCGTCCTCATACCGCGGTCGTTTTACTGTTGTGATCACTCACACCGCGTTCATTTTAACTGTCATTTTACCGTTGTGTTCACTTCGGAAACATCACCCCACTGTCATCACGTTGTCGTTGTCATACGGCCTTCGTCGTAACATAGACGCCATTCATTCTCCGTCATTATAGAGTAATCACGTTGCCTTTATTCAACCGTTAATTATGCCGTCGTTGCCACGCTCTCGCCGTCATGGCGTCTTCGTCAGACAGCGGCTACCATGCATCCACTGTCATGCTGCCGTGGCTGTGCCATCGTCGTCATTCTAGCTTTTTCATCTGATTGTTGTCATAACACTCATCCCTATACCATTGTGCCCATCCCGTCGTTGTCAGGATGTCGTCGTTGTACCATCACCATCACTTCAGAACCCTAATCTCAAAGTCGTCCTACTATCCTTGTCATACGACGACGCCATTCCTTCTTCGTCATTTCATTATTGGCGCGGCGTTGTCGTCGTCATAAAGTGGTCAACATGCCGCCGTGATCATGGGCGGCATTGTCAAGCGAGTGCCATACAAAAGTGGGCCGATACTTTAGACAGTGTATACGTCGCATACATAGCAGAAGCACCGAAAGTCTTAGAATGACCACTAAAGATGTGACCACCACTTGAGTTCAGCAAACGGTGTGTCGCCACATTCCTTGAATGCTAATCGCGTTACCTCCGACAGTTATCGTCAGATGGGTTCTGCCGTGATGTTTTATAACATCATCATCATCAGTATTCAAGAATAGCTTTGGTTTGTTCATATGAAAATGAAAAGAGCACAACGTCAACGGGAGCCTTACCACGATGCCTAGGAACCTTTGCATCGAGCCACCACTTGAGTGGCGCGGCATGAGGTAGGCCAAGAGGTCAACGACTGTCTGCAGAGAAAAAGAGAAGTAGAACTGTTTTTTGTATGCTTTGTATGCTTCTAACTCAAAATTCACAAAACTATTCTTATGCCAGGGACCCTATCACGTAAATCTATTCCAATTTGTTTTTATTCGAATTTCCTTACGCCAAATTTACCTAACCGCCGACGCAAGCATCGGGCGTTGACCCGCGGCGTTGTCTGAACAGCCCAATCAAATTCTCTCTTCGTCTATAGGAGGTCACTTAACATATCCCCTACATATTCCCTACACAGATAACATATTCCCTACATTAAGCGGTTTTTTTTTTAATAGACAGACAAGAGGAGAAGAGCCCCCTCAAATGAAGAGGGCTTCGATGGGGCCGAGCCAGCATTGGGAAAATAGATAACCGGATAAAGAGGGTGGTGCCGGCGACAGCGATTGGTCCGCTTCCCCTTACTTAGATTGCGGTGGCTCGCTGAAAATCGCGGCGGCGTGCAACGGAAGGTTAAGAATACCGCTAAAACGAATCCTCAGCAAAGAAGTGTTGGCAGAGTGATGTCGCATACGTGGTGAAGCAGCTGCATAACGTTATATTGCCACGCAAGAAGCTTTATTATCCGCCAAATTAAATCCATGCTCTCGAGTAGGTGTCCATAGCCAGTGCCTGAGCAATCGGCGAACAGTCATCTTCTATTCATTTTGGAACGGGCAGTCTCCGGCTATTCAGAATAAAATTCAGTTTTGTTCGGCGTAATACTGCATCTTTAACGCGTACACGTGACTTTCACGCGTTGAGCTTTCACTGTTTTTTTGACGTCGCGTTACAGACAGACGAAGTGGGCGCAGCCCTATATTTTTTGACGAATAGCACAAGGCTAATGGCGAAAAGGCGCCGAAAAAGAAATAATTATTCTTTTTTTTTGTTCGGTCTTCATGCATAAAAGAAAGTCTGTATGCGTAATATCAGATGGGAAGCTATCGCGGTTAACGTGACATCGCGTGACAGACAGGCGAAGGGGGAGGGGGGTAATTTTTCGACCAATTGTGGAGGACGCTTTACAGAATTGGAATAGCTTTACGTTATAGCACCCCAGAACTTTTCTAAGAGCAGATACTAGCCAGTCACAGCGGGGGACACAGTGTAAGCAAAGGGTACCGTCCGATGGCTAACAGCGCTTACGATCGAAAAAGTTTTGTGAATTCGGACCCTGCTGTAGTCAAGGCCTGTTCACGCGGCATTTCGCGCTTCTGCGTGCCTGCGTCAATATACAGTAGCGCAGCCGCGTTCAAAAGAAGTTATTTTCATTAAATGGTAAGCGTTCGGTAATAATGGCCAGTTAGTTATCGTAAAGCGGCATCATGAGAAGCATTGGACGGCCGCCACGCAACTACATCAAAACAGGCAGAATGTGATCGCCCGGCACATTGTTAACACTTGTTTTGAGAGTGGCGTGAAACGTGCAGCTTGAATAGGGTTCGTCCGGCGTTTGTACTTTGTCTATATACGGCTGCTCAACTGAAAGAGATACGGAAATTACCAGTTCGTCTAAGTCGATGGTTACCCATTGATTTAGTGATAGCTGCAATTCTTTTGTTTTTCTGATTTGTTCTTTTCTTTTTCCTTTTTGTTATTACTACAGAATCGCCTCGTTCGCACAAGTAAACTCGCGAAGGACTAGGTATGCTTAACAATACGGTCTGTGTGCGGGGGGGGGGGAGGGGAGGGGGCCTCAAGAAGCTTAAAACCTTGTACTCAAGGTCTCTAACGACGTTCGTAAAAGGACAGTTGAATTTGAAGATTATGCACGTCTTATTGTTTATGAGAAAATTTGCCCGAATTATAAGTAGCGAAAGCTATTAGGTGTAATTTGAAACAACCGTGCGTACTTTCTTGAGTACTTAACCATGAATACTTTGTTTAGCGCAAAACGACAGAGACAAGAAAGACGACAGGACAAGGCGCTACTCTCAACTGACATCATTTTATTGCGTCACTCCTTTATAGACCGCTCAATCTAGAGGAACATGCGCAGTGAGCACCATGTGGTGGAGCCACCAACATCCGATCCCAAGAGCGCACTCATGCGACAGAATCCAAAAAACCAAATTCAGCGCTGTACAAGGTTAAGGAAGGCACACTAATGCACTGTGACCCCAATGACTGAATGAAAAATGCTTCCGATAACTCTCGGGCGGTGGTGTCACGGCTCATCTTCAAAATCGTGGTATCACGAAACAGGGGTTTGCACTTGCATGTTTTACAATGCAGAGCCAAATTGGAACCTGTGCCTGTAGGTATGGATCGCTCATGTTCTCTAAGGCGCTCGTTAACACAGCGGCCTGACTGCCCTACATACACTTTGCCACATGACAAGGGAATCTTATAAACCACACCGACGCTGCAATCTACAAACTTCACGTGGTTCTTTTCACAAACAGGTTTTTTACTTGTTTTAGAAATACGGTTGCACAACATTGACAGTTTCTGAGGAGCGGAAAACACTATCGGAATTTGGTATCTAGTGGCAACATTCTTTAGATTGTGAGCCACTCTGTGGCAATACGGCACAACTTCAGGCCTCTTCTTTTGTGTGATGCAGTTACTTTTGTGCCGCTTCCCTTTCAGTTTTTGAAGCAAAACCTCCGAGACTGACGTCACCACCACACTTGGGTAACCAGCAGCCTGCAGCCTATTTAACTGTGCAATGAAACTCATGTTCGCAGAGTGATGACAAGATTTCTTTAAGGAAGATTCTAAACACATCAAAGCAATAGCGCGTTTCACAGTCTTTGAGTGCGCGGACGCGTAAGGTAAAAGACCCTTACGTGCACGTGGCGAGTACATCCAACAGGCGTGGCCTGTTTGTAAGGATAGCTGCAAATCTAAAAACTGGAGTTTACCGTCCCTAGATAGCTCATGTGTGAAAGTTAAACCTTTGCCATTGTCATTGAACATTGTTAAAATATCAGCTACCGTCACGGAGCATTCGTTGTTAGTCTGTTTTATCACAACAAGAAAATCGTCAACATATCTACAACGACTAACAACGAATGCTCCGTGACGGTAGCTGATATTTTAACAATGTTCAATGACAATGGCAAAGGTTTAACTTTCACACATGAGCTATCTAGGGACGGTAAACTCCAGTTTTTAGATTTGCAGCTATCCTTACAAACAGGCCACGCCTGTTGGATGTACTCGCCACGTGCACGTAAGGGTCTTTTACCTTACGCGTCCGCGCACTCAAAGACTGTGAAACGCGCTATTGCTTTGATGTGTTTAGAATCTTCCTTAAAGAAATCTTGTCATCACTCTGCGAACATGAGTTTCATTGCACAGTTAAATAGGCTGCAGGCTGCTGGTTACCCAAGTGTGGTGGTGACGTCAGTCTCGGAGGTTTTGCTTCAAAAACTGAAAGGGAAGCGGCACAAAAGTAACTGCATCACACAAAAGAAGAGGCCTGAAGTTGTGCCGTATTGCCACAGAGTGGCTCACAATCTAAAGAATGTTGCCACTAGATACCAAATTCCGATAGTGTTTTCCGCTCCTCAGAAACTGTCAATGTTGTGCAACCGTATTTCTAAAACAAGTAAAAAACCTGTTTGTGAAAAGAACCACGTGAAGTTTGTAGATTGCGGCGTCGGTGTGGTTTATAAGATTCCCTTGTCATGTGGCAAAGTGTATGTAGGGCAGTCAGGCCGCTGTGTTAACGAGCGCCTTAGAGAACATGAGCGGTCCATACCTACAGGCACAGGTTCCAATTTGGCTCTGCATTGTAAAACATGCAAGTGCAAACCCCTGTTTCGTGATACCACGATTTTGAAGATGAGCCGTGACACCACCGCCCGAGAGTTATCGGAAGCATTTTTCATTCAGTCATTGGGGTCACAGTGCATTAGTGTGCCTTCCTTAACCTTGTACAGCGCTGAATTTGGTTTTTTGGATTCTGTCGCATGAGTGCGCTCTTGGGATCGGATGTTGGTGGCTCCACCACATGGTGCTCACTGCGCATGTTCCTCTAGATTGAGCGGTCTATAAAGGAGTGACGCAATAAAATGATGTCAGTTGAGAGTAGCGCCTTGTCCTGTCGTCTTTCTTGTCTCTGTCGTTTTGCGCTAAACAAAGTATTCATGGATTCGCACCAACTAGCCCGCCAACGCATTGTGCTGAGTACTTAAATTAAGAAACTCCTGTTAAAAATTATTAAAGCGATTCGCGACCCGCTCGCTCCATGTACCGATACGCTTGCAGAGCTCCGCGCATGAGCAGACAACTGATAAACGGAACGCAGAGCAGCCCGTCTCACTGAGTGACAAGAGCTCGCAAGCTTTTAGCATTCAAGAAGTCCTGACAAGCCCATTGCTCCCTGAAAGACTCCACCCCCCCCGACTCCTTTCTTCCTCCACAAGTGCATTTTGATCAATACAAAGATGCTGAAGAAAGGAGATGTTCAGCCAGGGCCACAACAGCAAAAACGCCCTATGATATCGATCGATCTCATCTTTTTGCTGCCTAAATTATTACTTGCAAATTGCAATTACACTGCGAAACATGTTACGTCCCGCCTGAAATAAGGGTACTGAAGTCTGGAATGAGCCTGCAGTCGAAGTAGTTACTTCAGTTCCACCTGTTCACACCTCTTTAACGTTTATACGTAATCTTCTAAAGTCTGGTTTGGACGACGTACTTTCACAGATACGTCGCCGGTGCCGCCATAAGTGGCTTGTTTTTTTTTTGTTTTCATTCCATAAAAGCAAATAAAGAAACTCGAAAAGTTTTGTGATATGAAATATCGGTGAAGATAAAAATACACGATGAGCCGGAGGCGTGGCGGAGAAGTAGTTGTACGTCACACGTTCTCCCTTTCTGGCAAGTTGACAACTGTTGCCGCCCCGGTACTATCAAGAGGCTTCTGCATATCATTCCATCTATCTAGACGGCACTCCTGAATATCGTGTTTTATAGTCGTTCCCTCGGATCTCTCTGTGATCAATGGGGCTCCGCTGAACACAATTTCAGAGACAGTGGGCTAGTTCAGTGAACGACCGTCGCCTTCGCACCCTGACACACACGGACAAGAGAAACGTGTGACCGAACAGGGCAAGCTATTCGCCAATTAGGCTCTCACCTGTCGCCTGCTCCTGGTGCTTTGGCGGCTGGGCGAGCCCATGCGTTCCTCTTCAAGTATACGAACACCCTTCGGGCTCGCCTGAAAATGAATTCCCACAAGACGTTTGCTCAGAAACCTTAATTTCGACATGTGAGTACTCAATGGGGCATTAGTGGCACCGACATGTCGACAGTAATTCGTGAATTTGCCTTTGTTACTTTCACCTCCGTCTAACTAAGCATGCACACACAAGCCAGGCCGAGTGTATCCATCCTATCATTTTGCTCCAGCGTATCCGAAATCGTACCATGGGCTATATGAAATGTTTCCCGCACTTCGATTAGAATTTTGAGGTATCGGCGTAGCATAGAAAGAATTAATTAATTGATTTACTTATGGGGTTTTACATGCCAAAACCACTTTCTGATTATGAGGCACGACGTAGTGGGGGACTCCGGAAATTTGGACCACCTGGCGTTCTTTAACGTGCACCTATAGTCTAAGTACACAGGTGTTTTCGCATTTCGCTCCCTTCGAAATGCGGCCGCCGTGGCCGGGATTCGATCCCGCGACCTCGTGCTCAGCAGCCTAACACCACAGTCACTCAGCAACCACGCCAGGTCATAGAATGATACCTGCGTTGTGTATTATATGGCTTTGCGAAACGTGGTACCCTCAATTTCGATTTTGCGTCGTTTTCTGCTACAGCAAGGTCCCACTATTGGTACAAGTCACCTATTTCGCGTTTTAAGAGGGCGACCAACTTAGTTCAACTTGTTATTATAATTCATTGCTCATTGAGCGGTATTACAAGTATAACTTTATTACCCGTCACAAATGCTTTTCGGGATTTGCAAACATCATTGTAATAAAATCGCGTTTTGTACCGAAAGACACGCTTTTGCATTGACATCTTTTATTAGTTTCTAAATGTTCCTTTCACGAGCACCTAGCGTTGTTCAATCAATAGCAGTTCCTAAGGGACGCTATAGAACAAGATTTAGTTCAGGCTGGCGAAGTAACTAATGAATAGTCAATTTGACGGCAAATGGTTGGTCATTACCGAAAAAAAAATCAAGGTCAAAATTTCTATTTTTATGTTGGTAAACGCTTCGTTCTACTTCTGGATATCTTGCTTTATTTTCTTTTTTCTTTTCTTTTTAACGTTATCAAAGAACGCTAGGTAGACCTTCATCGTTCCTTTGAAATTCAACTTCATTTGTCTTCATCAATAAACGACTAACTTAACCCCAAGCAGAGGCTTCCTAAATCTCATTACCTCACGGCGAGCTAGCGTGGCAACTTCATATACGTTTTGCGTTCATGCTTCCTTTTTCTGGCGCACCGCGAGTACACTCACAGTAAGGCTGGCGTTTCTTCGAGAAGTGTAACTTACAAATTCTATCGGTTCTTTTTTCTGCGCTTTGTGTTTTGTTTTTGTGGTTTGTGTAAATGTTTAAAAATAAATGTCGACGAAGATTAGCATAATTGAGTTCATCAAAAGATCTGCGGCCAGTTCTACATTTCGGTATATGTTCCAGTGATTGAATCGACTTCTCTAATTAAGACGCTCGTGTCTAAAAGGAGACCACAGCTTGTGTTAATCGCTTGCTAAAGTTAGCAGAAAAATTCCAAAATTCGGGCCTATAAATCATCAAAATCTCGATTTCTCGCAGGTTTCTCTCTTTAAAAGATATTACCCCATGTAAATCTCCAAAATTTAAAAAAGCAATTTAACCCGAAAACGATAGACACTGAATAAGAATAACACTAGGAGCCTCCAAAGATTAAACTGTATGCTAAAACGTGCTGATAATGAAGATACTGATGTTCAGTATCATGTGTGAACAACTTACCGATGGTTTTTTTGAGAAAAAGGCGGACAACTTATTTCTCGGGCTTTCCGATACCGCGGGACTTGCAGATTTTGCCTGGACTTCCACCGCGGAGGGACTCTTTAAGAGAGAGGGACAACATAGAAAATTTTAGAAGGCCACAAATTCCTTCACTGCTCGACAACAGTGTGTTCGAATTACTTCGAAATGCCTAGCAAGTCCCAAATACGAACTTTCGGTCGCATTTCCTCGCCAGTTACTTTAGAATGCGGGCCTGCTCACACATAAACTGAGTAGAGCGCCAGGTGATTTAGCGGGTAATACAACTACCCGTTTCACACGAATATTTGCTGGAGATGTTTCACATCGTTTCCCCGCTTTAAGCACGAGAAACCGTGTGAAGGTTTTCAATGCTCCGTCATCGTGACAGAGTTTTTCTTTTTTTGTATAAAATCTTGCTAGGCTAGTTACTGCGTGATTGTCAGGAGGTAAACACCGGCTTGGAAGAACACGACAGAAACAAGGTAAGTGCGATGCAAACACTAAAAATGACCCCTATTAAACAAGCATTCACATTTTATTTCGCTCCATCCCCGCTGTATTTCTGTACAGTATTTCTGCGCTAACATTTATATTTTTTACTATCTGTTTTTCTCATTAGCTCCATTGTGTGAACAGTTTCGTGCACAGCTTCATATCTTAATACTGTAACATATGCGCAAGTAGGTGTATAGAATAGACTGTCGATAACTGCCGTTCAGAATCTTGCGCGCTATCGCATTTGTTCGATGTCCTGGCAGAAGTACAAACACTGAATAAAGACATAACGTAATTCACCGCCACATTCATAATAAAATAAAACCAAGAGACACGTCTACTTTTTCGTATATCCCGTCTCTCACCCGCCTATAGTCCACCACACTTTAAATGTGACTGTCAAGTTTCTATCATTGTGGCCGTGTCGTTCCGCTACAGCAACGCTGACCACCTTCGCAGCCAGTATTTCCTCAACTGGGATTTGAATATTCCCTAGATTTCCCTATATTATTGCAAGGTGCGGTTGTCCAGGTTGTCCATATGTTTTTTGTAAAGATAAAGCTTGTTTGCGCTGTGTAAATAGACTGCAAATTTTATCATCTAATCTTATCTCTAAGCTCTTCAATATACTTAAATGATGAAGTCGCTGCAATCAAACTGAAATATTGTCGGAGCGCAAGTTGTTCTCCTAGCAACACAGCCTCCAGCTTGAAGTCATATTCAGTGAAGCCAGAAGACGTGCGCACCCTTTGTGCGCTGCTCTATATGAAAAGCAAGTTTGGACAAGGACAGAGTGCCAGGACTGACGTGGAACCTTGCTAGAATCTCAAGAAAGATGGGCCCCATGCTTCCCTTAAAGAATGCAACACCGTAAACACTGTGTCTCACTAAACGACACCAATGTAAAAGACGTGGAATTAGATTTATTTGCACCACGCGTATTGACCGCGTAGAACCACGGCGTGTGCGTGCTTGCACTTCTTTTGCAGTGAAGTAAGAAGATTTGCCGCCAATTTGTTATGTCCTCGTTGCCAAACTCTCCCAAGCCCGCAATCACTGGGACTCGAAGGTTCATTTGCGTATGGACAGTTTGCGTGCTTCCGTGCAGATTCGGCTGCTCAGCGCCACGATCCTATTGACGTGGTCGACGCTAGGTGCCCGCTTACGGCGGGATTAGCCAATACTGCTTTTTTTGGTGTTGGAGCATGAGATTGTTTTGCCGGTTAGAGGCACACGTTTCCATTCAAAGTGCAGAAAAGTCGACAGCACAGCCCGTGGCCTCTGCTGTTTACTTGGCAAGAAACGTTCACTGTGCTGCAACACAATCACTAGTCATACTTAGCATCCTACTGCGAAGGTAATTTGCGATGACCGGAATCTAAATACGCCTTCATGCCACCAGTTTCACGTATCGGTCATCGCATCGGTTGCTTTTCCCTCTCCGTTCTTTTTTCCTTCTTCTTTCCTTGGTGTCCTAGCCTGAAATTTCCATAGATTTGGACGAATTTAATTTTTCTTTTAGTTTGAACAAGGCCTGGATTCTCTAGATCTAGGGAAACATTCCTAGGGTTAGCCGCACCTATACACTATGTAAGCACCAAATAGCCCAGCAACATGTTCTCCTTCATAAGCATTGAATGACATTGAGAAACGATCAGTGGATGAATTAATCACGTCATATGCTGCTGTATTTGAGGCTGCTCTGGCGCAGGGCTCTATAAAGAAAAAACACACGCACCGAGCACTGGGAGTCGGGGATGTGGAAAGATGCACTTTGCCATGGCATCCGAGATCGAGGACGAGAGGACAGCGCACTATACAAGCAAACGCATGTAGCTAAGCACTATTAGGGGCAGTGGGCTGGCAGGCAAGCATCTGCTATGAATACTCCAATGGCAGCATGCTGCCTTTGATGAGATACTGAAATGTGAACCTAAATGTATTTATATCGATAAAATATTTTAAGCGCTATATTAATTCATTGTTTTATTCTGTATCCATTAATACCAATACGTCAGTCTTGATGTCATGGATCTGAAAATATTTTCTCGTGTATGGACAGATTTTAACGTAAGTCAAGTTCTCGAAAATTGCAAGGTTGAGTCTTCGCTCCCTTTTTAATCCAGTGTGGTCCTTCTTCTCCAATAAACATTTAAGTACATCCGCGCACACGCTGTCAAACTCAATGACGTACCAGTGAGCTGGTACGTAAGTTTCGAGACGGCGTCGCTGCCCGTCTTTCGTTTCCGTGTCTCTTCTGGCTCATACCGCGCCTCCTCTCAGGGTAGTAACAATCGTTCTGTTATTTCAGATGGTTAATTTGATCGTATATAACACGCCCCGAAATTCCTATTCCGTGTCCCTTTATTACAAGAGGGCGCAAACGAGGGAAAGGCCCAAGTCGCTGTAGCCAGGAGTTGCTGCTAACACACGCACGTACAATACGCTCCGAGGCGGCCCAAGAACTCGAAAATAAAGCGTTGAAAGCACTGTCCATTCGGCGCAAACGCACTCCTACAGCAGGTGTAAAGTTACTCGCAGGGAATTTGGCATACATCAGGTTGGGAAACAGGCGACAGAGTGGACATACAAACGATTACACCACCCATGGCTCGTTATAGAGAGCCACAGGTGCGCGTTCACTTGTAAAACACCTAAGGCCCGACCACACATATACGCATGCGCAGACGGTGCGGGACAGCTCGTGAGCGTTGAAGCGCGGAACGAGCGCACATGTGTTCCCGAGAAGTGGTTCTTTATGAACAAGGGAAAGCGGGTTGGCTCCGGACAAACGTCAGCTTCGCGTCGCCACGGGCCTGAAGTTACGCAGCTGTGCGGCGTGGTGCAATCAATTCTCAGTGAGGCTGATTAAGGTCATGAGAGAAAGTAGTTTTTCTCCCCTTTCATTGCGCCGATTTGACAACTCTTAAAGTGAAACAGCTGCATTAATAACCATTTAAGTATGTTGACCCAGATTCTATATCGCGGAGCGATACGATGTCCGCCAAGGCGTCCACACGAACCGCCATTCTTTGCGAGTCGCGGCAGACGCAAGGCGCGCAGACGCGAGCTTGAGCGCGTCTGGCCTTCACTTCTATTACTTAGGTAACTCTTAACTTCTCGCTAAAATAATTATCTTGTTTTCGGTACCTCTAGCTGTTATGAAGCTTTTGGCATGAGCCTTTCCGTTGCAGAGTTGTCAAACATAACCTTACATCGGATCTGCGTGATGTATTCTTGCTCGGTTTGCGCCATAGCGCACCCGTTTATGTCGAAGCTCAGCAGTGATGTGTATACTGCGGCGTGACTTGCAATTCCAACTAGCATCCCGCCAAGAGCTCAAGAGCAACGCGATTGACGCGTGTAAGAAAGAGCGCAAGAAACGATCGCTCAAGCGAAGTAGCTCAGATATACAAAAGAAAACACAGTACCGGAAGGTGCATAGAGAAGCTATCGAAGCAAGAAATACGAAGAAACGCTTGAAACACCATCTAAGACACGTGCAACAGCAGCAACGTCTGTCGGCCATGCGTGGTTGACGTTGGACGAGGCGTTAAAAATACAGCACTTTCGCTGTTGTGAAATATCGTCACGTGTCAAGTCAGGTATAAACGTGTATATACAAATACTTCACGGCTATAATATATGTATAGAGTTAATATGTACGATTTTGCAGCTCCGTCGTAAGTGCAAAGCTTAGTTATAAATGCAGTGTCAATGGCTAGTTGTTCAGAGACTTCGTGTTCTCAAATATAACACAGGTTATCATCATCATCATCATCATCAGCAGCAGCAGCAGCTATTTTATGTCCACTGCAGGACGAAAGCATCTCCCTGCGATCTCCAATTACCCCTGTCCTATGCCAACCGATACCAGCTAGCGCCTGCGAATTTCTTAATTTCGTCACCCCACCTGGTCTTCTGCCGTCGTCGACTGCACTTCCCTTCTCTTGGCACCCATTCTGTAACCCTAATGGTACAGCGGTTATCTAACCTACGCGTTACATGACCTGCCCAGCTCCATTTCTTTTTCCTAATGTCAATTATAATATCGGCTATCCCTGTTTGATCTCTGATCCACGCCGCTCTCTTCATGTCTCTTAACGTGATGCCTAACACTTGTTTGTTCACTCTTTGCGCGCTCCTTGTTTTCGAGCTTCTTTGCCAGTCTCCAAGTTTCTGCCCCATATGTGAGAACAGGTAGAATGCATTGATTGTACAACTTTCTTTTTAATGATAATGGTAAGCTTCTAGTCAGGATCTGACAATGTCTGCCGAATGCCATTTTTATTGTTCTGTAAATTTCCTTCTCATGATCAGGCTCCCCTGTGAGTAATTGACCTAGGGAAACGTACTCTTTCACAGACTCTAGAGGCTGACTGGCGATCCTGAACTCTTGTTCCCTCTTGTTCCCTTGCCCGGCTATTGATCACCATCTTTGTCTTCTGTGCATTAATCTTTAACCCTACTCTTATACTCTCTTTGTTAAGGTCCTTAATTAATTGTTGTAACTCGTCCCCAGTGTTGCTGAACAGGACAATGTCATCCGCAAATCGAAGGTTGCTGAGATATTCGCCGTTTATCCTTACTCCTAAGTTTTCCCAGTTTAATAGCTTGAATACTACCTCCAAGCGCACAGTGAAAAGCATTGGAGAGATTGTGTCTGCTTGTCTGACCCCTTTCTTTATAGATATCTTCTTGCTTTCCTTGAGGAGAATTAAGGTAGCTGTGAAATCTCTGTAGATACTTTCGAAGATAGTCACGGAGGTGTCCTGTGCTCCTTGATTACGTAATGCCTCTATAACTGCTGCTATATCGCTTGAATCAAATGCCTTTTCGTAATCTGTGAAAGCCATATAGAGGGGTTCACTGTACTCTGCGGATTTCTCGATTACCGTATTGACGACGAGGATGTGATCCACTGTACGTTGTAGCTACGTTATAGCATATCACAAAAGTAACAGTATGGAAACTGAGTTCTTCAAATAATTAGCGCTATCGCTTGTTCTAAAGCAACGGCAAGCATAATGTAACACTTCTATTCTACAACATTCATTGCGGCCATTCGTCAGTGGTCAGAGCAACGCTCCGCCCTCATAATTATTTGCATCAGCCGACCGAGAACCGTAAATGGTAAGAGTGGCGTAGAATCTAGTGAACGCAATCATAATCTAGTGAACGCCAAGTCATAAGACTACACCAACTTCGGGCAACGAGTTTGCAGCGATTTCTATGGCGATGCCATTCCTTTGCGCCTTTTTCGCGCTTCATCAGTGGCCATAGCGACGCTCCGACCTTGTTAATAGAAACAGCAGGCCATCAACGGTGGAATGTAACGTTTGCATAGAATCTAGTGGAACGCAGAACTACAATCTTGTGGCCTATATAGATCTCTGCTGTCGCATAACTAACGATTTCCAAAAATAACCTGCCCTATGATTCGGCTTGTAACTAGCGCGGTTGTCACTTTACTAAAGGTACGAATCCAGAGTTTCGGAGGTCACATGTCATACTGAACCACACTTACGCAGTACTCCCGATTCATGTGTTGCATGAATAAAAATACATTTTAGGTGCATAAAATTATGAAGTGAACTGAACAAACTCTATGTACATGAGCCGAAAGGCCTATTGAATAAAATGAGGCATGGCACAGGAAAGCTTCAGATACTCTGAGTGGCAACAGATTACTGGATACGAGCTAGTAGGAGGAGGTTCGTGTTTCCGCAGCCAAGGTACGCATGCCACTACTTTAAATCTGCAGCAATCAGTTGTATATCTGACCAACATACTGTTGCACCGTATTATTGGCTGCAGTCGCATACATCAAAAACAATGCACTTGTTCGTTTTTTGTTCGTTTGGTGTTTATTTGTTTGTTTGTTCTCTTGTTCATTTGTTTTCTTGTTCGCTTGTTTCTTTCTTCGCTTGCTTGCTTGCTTGTTTACTTGTTTACTTGTTTCTTTCGTGAAGCCCCAGCCTTGTAAACAACTCTCGCTTACTGGACCCACCCCATGCAATAGCGGCAGTCCTATTGGTCATAGAGTGGTGAATGGGACCATGAATCAAGTCTATATTAATTGAATAAATTAGTATTTTATTTTCCTCTGGTGTTGGGCTGCTGAGCACGAGGTCGCGGGATCGAATCCCGGCCACGGCGGCCGCATTTCGATGGGGGCGAAATGCGAAAACACCCGTGTGCTTAGATTTAGGTGCACGTTAAAGAACCCCAAGTGGTCAAAATTTCCGGAGTCCTCCACTACGGCGTGCCTCATATTCAGAAAGTGGTTTTGGCACGTAAAACCCCAAATATTATTATTATTATTATTTTATTTTCCTCTTACGAATTTTGTTCCTAGCCTGATTGCCGTTCTAACCACTGGGCACAGCTGTTGGGTCGGAGATAACCTTGCAATGGGGGAGGCTACATGTGCGTTGCGGGGTTGCACTGAATTATGACTGCGTTTTCGTTTAACACTCCTAATCAGTCGTAGTACTGCCGTATCACACTGGGTGTTGTGGTACCGAAGTAGCTACGGCCACCATCAAAAGCGAGAACATGCGCTAAGCAATGCTTACTTGCTGCTGCGGGTGTTGCTTGGACTCGGTCTTATTCACATCAGACGGTTTCTCGGGCGCCAGGGTAGTCACGTTCGGTGCGAATCCCAGCGATTTTTCGTAAGGCTGGAAAATAGAGTAAACGTTTGGTCTTATCTTGTGTTTCGCTAGGAAAATGTGCAAAATGAAATTTGCTGAAATATTCTAGAAAGGATTAGTACTATTCAATACTGCATTACCCTATAACAAACGCCATACGTCCTTTATTTCTTGTTTCTTTTCATAAGTACTACTTTAAATGCTACAATTAAACGCAAGAAGGTGACGCATTTCTTATATTTTTTTAAGGGAACCTTTTTTGCGAACCTCCCTGGGCTTTCCTGACCGTGGGTGCTGTCTTTTCTGACCATGCTGCTGCCTCACCGAATAGCTCACATTTTAAAAATATGGAAATAAGTGAGCAATGGTGGGATCTAACCTCAGTCCCCCAGCACTGCAGGCCAGTGCTCAAACCAAGAGGCCACAAGTTTGTTTTCTTTGTTGTTCATGCAAACGCATTTTTACAGCGACAACACACGTAGAGGAAAATTCCAAACTCCAGCCGAGCCTGAGCTGCTACAGCTCCTTCTAAAAATTGTTCACCTGCAGAAATGCTTCGACTCATTGGGGCCTTTCAGGTACATTTTGTTGAACTCTTTGTGTTTGTACGGATACAGATCGGTATTCAAAAGAGGTACTCCTGAACCGGGCGCTCATCAATATCAGCGTGCCGCACCATCAATATATAGAACGCCATGTGTTGTGCAGGCCTACTAGCCTAACTAGGTGGAACGGTAACTCCCTTCTCGTTTTCATCTGGGAGAAATCTAATGCCATGGGCGCCTAAAGGCAAGTCCTTTTACAAGGTCCGTTGAAGGACATCCCAAAAGAAAACCGTATCCCAACAATCAAGGAAAACATGCTCAATATTATCCGGTTTTCTGGAGAGAAAACATTTGGATGCGTGGTCGTGGCCCGCATCCAAACAACGAAAGGCTTTTTTTGTACCCCTCTCCACACCCACTACCCTAGGTACGAACAAACCCCTTTTTTGCACCTCAGTTTTAACAGGCCATGTACCAATGTGTAATACAAAAAATAGGGACTTTGTTCCAGATGCTACCTGCATTCTTCTTTAACGGCTTAGAACATCTTGGTCAGGGCGTGCACAGTACACTGGCCCATGAAGAGGGACATGAAGAATTCATGTTCACGCGTTGCAGGATTGCTCTGAACCATGACTGCCTTTTCGTTGAGCACACCTGAACAGTCGTAGCACTGCCACATCACACTGAGTATTGTGGTATGGAAGTGGCTACAGGTACTATCAAAAAGGAAAAGCTGTGCGCATCGTTGCTTACTTGATGCTGCTGCTTCTCGGACTCAGTCTCGTTCACATCGGAGGGTTTCCCGGGTGCCACGGGAGTCATGTTTGGCGCGAATGCCCGCGATTTTTCTTCAGGCTGGAAAATACAGTAAGCGCCTAGTCATCTTAAGTTTCACTGGGAAAGTCTGCAAAATGAATTTAGCAGATATAGAGCAGGAAGCATTTAGTATCAAATTCAGTATTACAGTACTATATAAGAAACGCTACCATCCTTTATTTATTGTTCTTTTCGTTAGTAGTACTTTATATGCTAAAGTTAACGCAAGAAAATTTCTTGCTTTTTTGCTAGTTTAAAGCGACTGCTTATTTGCGATCCCTCGCAGACTTCCCTGACCGTCGGTGCTGGGTTCTGCTGCTGCTGCCTTGCCGAATAGCTCGGAATTAAATTGAATCACGTGTCCAACGGCGAGATGGAACCTAAGTTCCCTAAGCGCAGCAACCAGACGCCCTAACTAGTAGGGCACCATCGCAAGCATACTTCTATGGTGCCAGCGTCAACTAGCTCTTTGAGATGGTCGACGTGTGTGCCACATTGCGTAGTACAGGTGCGTGATAGCAAAATGCGCAAGCACCCGAAAACTGCGTTTGGACAGCTTGTAGCGTGGTTTACGTGGTTTGGATGAAGGCGTTCGGTAGGACCTTGCGCTGGCACTGCGATAACAGAAACTAGCAAATGTTTCATCAATATCTATGCTTTCAGACAAAGCTTTGGTGTATGCGGATTCCAACAATGTGCGTAGCATCTGCCGCATTTCTTTTTTTTTTTAGGAGATGAAGGCTTTTTCAGACCATGAGAACCATAATATCTTATTGGTGTTTAGAAACGTACGCCCCCACCACAGCCCTAGACCACAGACAAGCGACATACGCTATCTTTATTCAGCGAGAAAATCAAGAGCTGCGCAGTGCTGAACGCGCGCAGTTACAAACATTTATCGGTACAAAACGTACACCCTATCACAGGTAGAGACCAGCTGCCCAGCGCTGTCAACGGCCAACTGGCCTTCACCTTTCCGTAGTCGGCTGTACAGATAAACTCGTCCGTTCTGGAGGTTAATACGCGAACTAGAACGTGGCCGCATTCCGCGGAGCTCCACTGCAGCCAGTGCGGCCGTGCATATAGAAGCAAACCAGCGCAAGTGTATTGACGCCTGGAGCGGCGGCTTCGTGTCACCTGCTACAGCGCTCGGGTGCGCGCAGTCCAGCGTTGCGGTGAAGCAAACTTCGCCGGCAAGAGCACACGGTTTTGTCTGCGAAGACGGGCTTGCGTTTGCGCATCGCATAAAACCGGCCGGCAGATTCTCCACACTAGAGGACATAGGTGCTGCATCGACTTCAGAAAAAAACTTTTGTTCTTTGAGCGAGAAACATCTCGTTGCTTTCGTGAACTGCTGTGTTGCGGTAAAGGGAGCGAGAGTGGCCAAATTGCAAGACGACGCGGCGTTGGACGAGTTGTTGATCTTCAAAACCGAACATGTTGCGCGAAGAGACACCAGGAAGAGGAAGGCGGTGAGCGATGGAGTGCAAGAAAAAGCGCTCCATCACTTTGCGTCTCCCTTTTTTGTGGCATACATTCTGCGCGCAACATATTCAATCCTGGCAAAATTGCTTGTCGTTGAAGTAAAAGTTCATTTACTTCGAAGCAGTTCATTGGATTGAAAGCGGTGACATCAACGCCATTTTACAAGTGGTACACACACGTAAGGCTGGCTACACCACGATGAATGTTGCTTCGCTAAAGAAAGCAAACTCGGCTTCACTGTAAGGCTCGCGTGACAAGCTAGCGAGAGGACGTTTGTCATTCATTCGGTCTTCGCTCGCGCGCGTGTGTGTGTGTCCGGGTGCGTGCGTGCGTGTGCGTGCGTGTGCGTGCGTGTGCGTGCGTGTGTGTGCGTGTGTGTGTGTGTGTGCGTGTGCGTGTGTGTGTGTGCGTGTGCGTGTGTGTGTGTGTTACCTGTCTTATTTATTGGTTCTTTGTTTGCTTACCCCCTCCCCCGTTGTGATGCCTGCGGGCACTGTGGGTAAATTATTGTGATAAATAAAAAATAAATGACGCGCTCAAGGCGTTCAGTACTTCCAACCAGCCTTGAGGCACTTAAATGTTACCTTAATTTTGTCTTAACTGTTTATTGTTGTTGTTGTTGCCGATGTTTTGTGATAACGGTTTCCTTTTGTTCGGTAACGGCTTGCTTTGAATTTGAGAAGAAGCGCTCTGCACGTATCCTGTGCGTATCCCGTGTGCACTCTGATCAAAATTGCATGACGTCTGGCATAGTGACCGAACGCAACGGATCAAGAAAGTCGCGCAATTTCTCTATGTGCACGTGATGCAATGCTCACGTGAATGCGTCCCGCCTAGGAAACATGCAGGGTAAAATTTATTTAAATCTGTTTTAATAGCACTCCAGAGTAGGGACGTGGACAGCGCAGCACACCTATGACAATGTATGTGAGAATGTAGGATGAACAGGGCAAACAGTCTCCCAACATCGACGCTTAGCCATAATATTGCGGCGAGGTGCAGCAGTGCAAAACTGCGTTCCACTACAAAATTGTGGCAGTGCCCCTGTGCTGTTAGACTCACTGTAAATTAAGAAACAGTTTTGTGTACCAGCTATACAAAGGATATTTTCGTTTCTCGGTCACCTACCATTATACGCCAGCCTTATCACGGTACTAGTGAGAGGGCAAATTTATATTTTATTCGCTCAGGGGAGGGTGCGACTGGAATTAGGCGAGGATGTGTTTGCTCTCTCTTACATAAATTCCCGCCTAAAAGGGCAATAGGCTAAGCATTCGACACGGATTATGCTTATGCGACACGTTGATGCAATGTTGCTAAATACTATATTGCCTTTAGAAATTTAAATATATGTTTTAAGGTATTATAAAAGTTCGTCGCTTAGTAATATCGCTTGTTGAGAGCCGGCTTTTATAACTGCAAAGTGAATAAAACGAGGAATCCCCTTTGCCATTTATACAGGAGGCGAGAAATTAGTTTAGGCCGAATATTTTTTGGCTTTTGACACGATTAACATAGGGGCTGCCGTTCGCTAGTTAGGAGTAAGCTGCGGCTTCGTTACATGTGCCCACTTCTCAGCTGTCCGAGGACGACTCCATGGTCGCACTTCCTGTGCCTGCATCGCTTGCCGCCCCGTCGACCCTCCCGTGGCCATCTATATATGCGTTTTTCACAGATAATGACCTCAGCTCATAAGCCTGCACAAGCACCATAAGCCTGCAAGCTTCTGCCAATGTTTTATCTTCATGCGAGCTGTTTGCTTAGGTATAATGATGGAATTATGTTAATGCATCGATGAGCTGACTGGTTTTGTAAACGCTTACCGAGGGACCTGAAGAGTCCATGATGCCTACAAGCTTGCTTGTGGAAACTCTTGTTCTTGTTCCCTAGTGCAAATAGTCAAGATAGCTTTTCGATCTTCTTTTCTTCTTCAGTCTTCGCGAATGCCTTCTTACTGCAAGATCAGCTACCGCACGTGGATGCCGTTGATGACGGTGATAATCCGAATTTATGGCACGTACCCACTAAGGGGGATAAGCCAAGAATCTGGCGGCAGGAGGCAAAAACGAAAAAAGCAAAGGGAAAGACCCAGAAAATTGCTGCAGAAGCCGTCTCAGGATGACTGTCGACGGTAATTCGTTAGCATTTAATAAATATGGCAACACAAGGTACTGCCACCGTCGAAACGAGTTATGCATGATGCATGTACTGCAGCGCGGCTCCTTTTTCCCGCTTCCCTAAGAACACTCGGCGCCATCTAGCGCCGCCGCCACGAATCATGCGCGTGACGTCCGAAATGCACGGCGCACCAGCGCGGGTGAACGCTGAGAAACGCGTCGTGCGGCAACCGGGTTGCCCTATCGCGCTTCTTTGGATGGATGGATGGATGGATGGATGGATGGATGGATGGATGGATGGATGGATGGATGGATGGATGGATGGATGGATGGATGGATGGATGGATGGATGGATGGATGGATGGATGGATGTTATGAGCGTCCCCTTTGGAACGGGGTGGTGGGTTGCGCCACCAAGCTCTTGCTACTATACTGCCTAATATTCTACCTAGGTTAAACAATGAAAAAGACACAAAAAACGCTATGAACTACCACGCCCAAATTTTCTGATCCCCTATTGCGAACTGTGCTTTTGTACGTCTCCGTCTTTTGTCGTTTCCCTACTTTTCTTCCACCGATCCTCCAGTCGCCTCTTACTAACGTCTATTGCGGACATGTTTGCTTTACCACTGCTCCCTCTGAACCCAAGGGCTTCAAGGCACGCTCCAGACACGCTGCAGCGCCACCTAGTGGCGCTGCCGAGAAGTCCGCGCGTGGCCTCCGAGCCGAGAGTCGTGGCGCGCCGGTGCCTGCGAATGCTGAGAATGGTTCCCTCGGTTGCCGCACACTCAGCGGCACATACTCAGCGAACCAAGGTTGGCGAGACGTTCATTGAAGAGTGACACATACCCAGTGCGTTCACGGCGCAGCTCGGTAAAGCGTCGGCATGGAGAGGAGAGGAGTCGGAGCATGGAGAGGAGAGGAGCATGGAGGAGAGGTCGGCATGAGGAGAGGCCCTACCTCCACCGCACGCTAGGAGAAACGTTTGGAGGAAATGACGTAGTAGGTTCTCCTTTTTTTCTGTTTTTTATTATTATTTTTTTGCTATAGCGGCCACGCCTTTAGGGCCACAATGGCGGCTTTGTTGTGGTTGTGTGTACTCACACGTATAGACGAGAAAACCATGGCCAGGCGGCGCTACTGCGCCTCCCCCAATGTGGAAACGCCAAGCAGCGCGGTCGCGTCATGGCGTAGTCTCCGCTTTGTTTGCATTGTGCCGTCCGCGCTTTTCTTCGCTGCTCGTTCTCACGGCGCTCCGTTTTCGACGGCGGCAGATCGCCTGCTTGCGCAACAGCGATGCAAAGATTGCCGTGCGGTTTCAAGAAGGTTGCCGACGCCGACAGCTTTTTTTCGTGGCGGCAACCTCACGATAGGGGAGTGTCTGCTTCCGAACGTGTACGGCGTTGAACAAATTGTGGACGGTGATGTGGGAGTGAAAGCCAAGTGCGTGTCACAGGTGTCCGACAAGATCGTATATGACATCGAGTTAGAGGTACGCACCATGTTCAGAAATTTAGCCACTTTTATTTCAATTACAACATAAGTCACACTGGCAGCAGGAACTTCTGTTGTCATACTACTCGATGACTGCAGATCCATTGGGCTGCTTCTTGACGGTTCCGTCACTTCACAAAAGCATGTTCTGGAGTCTGTTTCACACGTGTCTTGCAGCTGCTCAAGAGCTGTGCCGCTGCAGTACGAAAGCACATGTCCCGGTGGTGCTGACTGCTGAGAAGACTGTTGTGATTGCCATTGGTCTGTTTGGCGCCGCTTCCATCTGCATCGCATATAAATTAAATTAAAATTAAATTGTGGGGTTTTACGCGCCAAAACCACTTTCTGATTATGAGGCACGCCGTAGTGGATAACTCCGGAAATTTCGACCACCTGGGGTTCCTTAACATGCACCTAAATCTAAGCACACGGGTGTTTTCGCATTTCGCCCCCATCGAAATGCGGCCCGCATATAAATGAAACAGTATGTGTGCCTATTTGTTGTGGGGATTAAATTCTAATAATATGTTTGCAAAGGTAACGTTCCAGCGATTGTATGCATATATTATTCTACAAGAGTGGTACCACTACAAGTCATGATACGTGCACACTTAAAAGCATGGACAAACAACAAACCTAACGCGCACGTCTCGAGCGGCTGCTTTCCGATCGGCCGCTTCCCGACGCACGCGACGACCGCGGCTTGCATTAAATACGGTCTGCTACGACACAAAAGTAGCGCGCGGCCCCTTTCGTTACCTGCACAACTAGTAATTTAAGTTGCAGCGTTTGGAAAAGGGAAATAATTATCTTGAGCTCGTCCATGCCGATCGCGAGGGAAGCCACAGTGCAATCAAATAAATTCGGGGGTTCTAAGTGCCAAAACCATGCCAAAACCGCGAAACCATTTTGAGGCCCGCTGTAATGGGGAGTCTCAGGAATAATTTTAACCTCTGCGGGTTCTTTAACGTGCACAAAAATCAAAGCGCACGGTAACAAGGGTGTTCTTGCATTTTGGCCCTATCGAAATGCGGTCGCCGTGGCTGGGAATCGAGCACGCGTCGTAGAACTTAGCGGCGCAACACGCATGCATTTACCGCTAACAAACGGCGGATGCCACCACAATTCAACAACGCGACACGACTAAACAAACAGCCATGCACTAAAAACAGGCATATGACTATTCCGCTTTCAAGATATTACACGCGAATGCGATAGTATGAGACTTACTTGACTCGGCCGCGCACTGCAGTTATCCATGCTTGTCGTCTGTCCTTCTCGTACCACTTCCCAGGAAATCTGTAGAACATCACGGGACCTTTCGTGTTTTCGAGGCTGCTGTGGCAATCGACAACACATCAGTATTGCGTGCCACCTTTCCTGGCTGATGAGGTCGCACTCGGCATCGCAAAAACCACGCGCACGAGCGCTCCCGCCGTACAGAACACGGGCGCGCGCCAGCGCAGCGACGACCCTCGAAACTTCCATCGGTCCGCTAGGGGAGCATTCGGCGCTGGTGCCGCGCGGGCAAACTTTAGGTTGCCTCGTCTATTGCTCCGTAGGTTTCGTACCGTGGCAAAGGAGCCGTGTGGGCAGCTTTGCGTTGGTCTCCGTGTTTTGTTGCACTGTGTTATCTGGACCGTACTTCCCTGGATGTTGCTGTGGCCAGGTGGTAGAGGAGGAACTAAAGTCCTTGAAATGAACGCGCATGTAACGCTGTACGCAATGTACGGCGCCACGGCAATGGCAGCAGACGAAGAAATATCCGCGGGAAGTTTTGCCCTCTTTCGCGAAATCATGCTAACGTGCCATCACAGGCCGAAACCAATGCATTTCAGAATCTGTACAATGAACACCTTGCAGGTCAGTGATTCCTGCTTTTGATAGCGCATGGCGCATTTGCGGCACGTGGAATGTACGTTATGCAAGAATGCATAGTTCGTGTTCCGTAACAACTTGCTTTAATGCATATTAAAACACATGTTGGTTAACTGTTGCTCGTTTCTCGCAGTACTCGCGACAGCACAAAGTCTTTTGAGCAGTGCGCGTTCGAGGTTCATGCACACCCACGCAGGTGTACCTCAATACACGTGCTGATAGAGCGTTACGCAGAACGTGAGCATTTTGCTGCCCTCGCCACCGTGTGCCGGCCAACCGACGTTTTATCCTGAAAGACGGGAAGGAAGCGGCTGCTTTGACTTAAGGAACGAATCCTCCCTACCGCAGGCGTATCTTATCTATGCGCGCGAGAAGCGCATTAGCGGATGCGCTGCAAGAGTGAGCAAGGCTCCACAGAACGTACGCCTGCGAACACATCAAACGGCTGTTTCATGGCCGCACGTAGGCCGGTTCTACGCGCGTACTGTTCTGCACCGTGCGCCGGCTATACCAAAACTTTGGTTCTACGAAGCTTCACTTAACGTGGTGAGAAGGCACCTCAGGCCGCAGTCAATTAACCTAAACGCGGAGTCAGAAATGACATTCTGCCTCCTCGCCGGCGCGCTGTCGTAGCGATGCGCGGCCACCCGAAGTTTGTTCAATAAAGCACGACAATTCCTCAAGCCACAGCGAGATTATGTGTTTGTGTTCATAAACTCCAAACGGACCGCAAACGGGTCGGTGCGTCATACCGACCTTTTGCGTTCTTGCAGTGCAGTGAGCATGCCTACATCGTTTTCGTATCGCCAGACGTCTAGCTCGTAAGTCCGTCTGAAAACCACAGGAAGCCCAAGCAGAGAAAAGCAAGTAGAAGGAAGCGATAAAGGTGACCTTTTCAAAAAATCACGCAAGAACTGGGCAGCATGCCAGTACCTGCGGTTCATGAGAACAGTTTAGTTGGCTGGCCATATAAGACATGTTTACTTTCATAAAGGTGGGTAAAAGCAGCCGATTCGACCTCACGGCCCAGTTTACGAAGTTCATTTTGAACTGCTTTCAACATGACTTTGGCAACGGCAATGCAATGAGGCATCGCGATTGCATCCTTTTGTTTAGTATTGCTGCGGAGCGCGCGTGTCCGAGCAGACCGGTTGCGCGCAGCCCGGCGTGGTTTCGTGAGAAATGTAAACAAGAGAGGAGAGCTGGCCCGATAGGTGGAGCAACGCCAACTTCCGGCTTCGTGAAAGAGCTTCGTTGAAGAGAAGCCACTTATGTACACACCCGCACGTGCTCTGTGACCCGAATCGATCCGATGGCTGATTTCGAGCCCTGTTACTTCATCATAGCATCCCGACGCACTAACCATTCGACCACGGACTACAGTGACCCAGGTAGCGCGGGAAAATAGATAGATAGATAGATAGATAGATAGATAGATAGATAGATAGATAGATAGATAGATAGATAGATAGATAGATAGATAGATAGATAGATAGATAGATAGATAGATAGATAGATAGATTAGATAGATAGATAGATAGATAGATAGATAGATAGATAGATAGATAGATAGATAGATAGATAGATAGATAGATAGATAGATAGATAGATAGATAGATAGATAGATAGATAGATAGATAGATAGATAGATAGATAGATAGATAGATAGATAGATAGATAGATAGATAGATAGATAGATAGATAGATAGATAGATAGATAGATAGATAGATAGATAGATTCGAAAGGTGCGTGAAGTACCCAAAGAATTAAAAACAAGAATAGTATGCCAATGAGTAGTCAGACTAACTCACACAACCTGGATGAATGATACAGCTATCCGCAAGGGTGATCGGTCACACAGCGTCTAAGGGAACACGCCTGCGAAGTAATGGGACCACTTGCAGTGCGAAGCTGGACATCGAGATGACTGATGCCTGTCAGGAGCGACAAGTGCAAGTAAAGGAAGCGGAAGAGAATGAGATTGTACGAACGAAGACATCGAAAAAAATTCTGCACCATTCCACTCTGTGAAGGTGGATCACCAACGAAGCTGTGTATAGTGATGACTATATTGATTTACCATATGGTGATTACCATATTTATTGAACAAAGACAGATACACGTGAGTTCTTGATTCTACAGTCTTTTATTTTATTTTGTTACCATAGTGATCATTGCTTTATGGTCCCTATGGTAGACGGTCGTAGGCTGAACGACGATGCAGGAAATATTTTAGCAAACGTCAAGTCTATACGTGGACGATTACGCGTAGTTGGTACTTGTCATGCGCATAGCATCGAATGCCGAAACTATCCAGCAGGAAAAAAACGATGCTAACCACTTTCCGTCCGGTCGGGTCAGATCGATGTTGAAAGCGCCTACAATATATATATATATATATATATATATATATATATATATATATATATATATATATATATATATATATATATATATATATATATAGAAGAAGCCAAGAAACAATGACATCAAGGATAACATAGATGAAATTACTCGTACTTACTAATTGAATTAAATACATAATAAATATAATGGCAATGAAAGTGAATGAAAAAACAACTGTTCTGTCCTGACAATGGTCCTGTCGTTTAGCGCTGTTCGAATTTTATTGTTACCATGAAAAGTCAACTTACACTATAAGAAAGGGGTTGGAGTGCATGCAGCAGGCATTAACAAATCCTGACTGGGAGCCATCCCCCCGCCCCCCTACCACCACTGTCGTTGAAAAGAAAAGTGTACAATACTTGCACTCTGCCGGTGATAACATATGGGGTAGAAACTTGAAGGTTAACAAAGAAGTTCGAGAACAAGTACCACGCAAAGAGTGATGGAAGAAAATATGTCAGGCGTAACGTTAAGAGACAGGAAGAGGGCGGTGTGGATGAGAGAGCAAGCAGAAATAGCCGATATTCTAGTTGAGATAAAGAGAACGAAAGTACGCCTCCATTCCACTCTGTGAAAGTTTATATGCAGCGAAGCTGTTGCCGACGTTAGACAAGCACACGCGACGTTGGACAAGTATCAGCGCCCCAACTCACGTTTGACGACATTAGACAAGCACCATCACCACAAGCGAGGTACGTCATGCGCGCACGCACGTGTATGGGCGTGCATCATACATCATCAGTCTTCTAGGTCCCCGCCAAGCGCCAGCGCCTTATTGAAGTAATTTAATTTTTCAGAGTAAATTGCGTCGGAAACTTTATAAAGTGTGGCTTACACATAAGCTGCAGACATGATAGCTTCGGGTTTTATTTCGAATATACGTGGAAACATCAGTCTCTTACGCGGAAACTCAAAGATCAAGCCCTTGTTCAGCTGCCGTTTGAGGTCTTTCTGTGTGACTGCGGCCGCTAGGTGGCCGTACTGTTTTTGAGTGAGCACGAGCCCACGAAAGATCCCGGCCAAGTAGAGGCTCACAGCTTCGCTGTAAAAATGGAGCTGGGCAGGCCATTTAGAATGTAAGTCAGATGACCGGTGGACCATTAGAGTTACAGAATGGGGGCCAAAGGAAGGTTAACGCAGTCGAAGATAGCAGTAAATTAGGCGGGGCGATGAAAATAATAAGCTTACAGGCGCAAGTAGGAATCAGCTAAGGCTCCACAGGGAGTAATTGGAGACCGCTGGGGGAGGCCTTCGTGCTGCAGTGGACTTAAACATATGGTGATGGTGGCGGTGGTGGTGGGGTGGCGACGGTGGTGGTCGTGCAACCAACGGTGGTCAGACCCGCACCTCCATCAGTTGCACTTCGCTTCTCGAAGAAGCCGGACGTGTGTCGAGTGAGCACCTGAACGACACTTTGCAATGCGGTGAAAGCGGTTTAAACCATGAATCTGGGACTTCAAGGAGGTACGATGTAATGCTAACGCATTTCTCTAGCATTTACCGCTAAATCGCCCCGGTTCTTTTTATTTGGTGTGAGCGCAGAAAAAAAATTGCAGCAGAAGTGCTAGCGCACCGCAAACACTTGAAATTGATGTTCTTTAGTGTGTTTCGAAATATAGGGCTGAGATATTTGCGGTAAGTACGTCAAAAACTTGTCAAATAATAATTGCGAACTGAATTATTAGGTGCAATGAAAAAATATACACAGAGTGCTTCTTCAGGTTATTGCTAACAACTTATACATACATACATACATACATACATACATACATACATACATACATACATACATACATACATACATACATACATACATACATACATACATACATACATACATACATACATACATACATACATACATACATACATACATACATACATACATACATACATACATACATACATACATACATACATACATACTTTTGGTGTCATCCCAACAGAAGACCTCGCTTAAAAGAAAATAATTCATGATACTTGTGGCACCCTATATACTGTATGCCATGACCACTGTCTTAGATTCTCTATACTTCGTAATAAGCTCTAGCATTACCAGTCAAAAATTTGTGTGCGGAGTTGCACCGCAGAGTTGCAAAATAATGCTTGGCAGAGTCGCTCTGGGCAGCTTATATCCCTGAAAACGTTTATCCTGGGGAAATGAAGTTGCCTTGACCTGTTCACTTGGCATCAACTACCCGTGAGAGGACAGGGACCGTATCGGTATTTTTTCAGTCCCTGTATGTTAGCGCTCTAATGCCACCCACAACCTCGCTACAATGACTTAAACGCAGGCTTCGTCAGAGAGCCCGAGCAATGCAGTTTCTGCAGCAAAGTATTTTGTTGTTGTTGTTCAGAGACCATCCCTGCGAGTGCTAAATGTCGCTCGGAGTAACGTCTGACAAGACGGCGACTCGTGTATCGCCCCGAGGACACACGCACGCGTAGAGGGCTCCATATTATTGGCCTCCGCGGACGACCCTCCTCCCTGTAGCCGTCGTCATCAAGGCGACACTAGCTCGGTCGTCGGCTGAGTGACTGCTGCACGCGGACCAAAAGGGGACATCGTTCGCGCCTGCCGCCGGCTTTTATTTCCTTATTTTCACGTCGCCGACGCCTCTATTGTGGCTGCCATTGTGCGACGCTTTTTTTTTTTTTTCCGGGCCGCCTCCTCGCCGTAACGGCGCGTAATGAGGAAGCGACGCGAGACGGGGCGGGACGCGTGCGCAGTCGACGACGTCTATTCCAACATGGCGGCCGCCTGAGGTGAGAGCAGACGACTTCAAAGGCGCGCCAGATTGTGAGCTCTTTAAGCGCTCTCACGTGCAGTTCGTTGGTTCCCCGTGCCAGTTTTATTTCTGTGCCAGTTTTATTTTTTATTTTTGTGTTTGTGTGTGCTGGTTTTCCGTCCACGCTCGCGCTGGTGCCTTAAGCCATCTGGAGACGTGACAGGCGCAGAGATACAATAATTGAGGTAAGTGAGAACTTAATTCCGCGTATTCGTGTCACGCTCGATTACGCTCGGGTAGAGCTTTGTGTCTTTCCTTGAAAGGAGTGCTTGTTGGCTTATAGTTGCCGCTTTATGGTTATGTGTAATGGACTCGCGCAGCGGTACCATCAAGGAGAGAGCCTATACTGTACAGAAGCCACCGCCAATTGTTATCTTCCTTTGCGTTCCTAGTCTTAAAGAAAAGTAATACTGATAAAGAAAATTTGACGTAAGCACGCTGCGCGCATTGAGAGCGCGATGCGGCAGAGCGATAAGGAAAAGCCTGAAAACGTGATTGTGTGTGCGTGCATGTGTGCGCGTGCGGAACTTTGAGCGCGTGAACTGCACGAGGTCGCGACAAGCTTCGTACTGCACGTCCCTTTCGCTCGTCAGGCCGGGTTAGGCTTGACACTGACAAAGGTCCTCGGAGCGTGAAGAATCAGTCAACCTTGGTGCTTAGATGGAAGCACGCCTAATGAGTTCCGCTACTTGTCTTGAGCTAGCAGTTCCTACACGTCGTCCGTACGTATCTGCTGCATCTATCTCGCCGGCGTGCGCCGAAGCGCTGGGATTTACGTGCGCGATGAGGACGTGCTTACGCTGTCGCTGAGACATCGTCCGGCGCCTTTCAATATTCGCTTCCGTGACGAGGACGGCACATGCGCAGAAAGACTCAATAAATAGGCTTCGTCGAGCAATCTTGTGTAACAAGGGGCCCGATGTGTGCGCAGTGGGATCGCTGTATACGGCTAATGACTGCAGCTAGCGAGGTGTGCGCATCTATACGCATCGCACGCTTCATGCGGAGAATGTGGACTCGACTACGGCCGGCGGCCAAAGTTGTCTTTTCTCTTACTTTCCTTTCCCATTTTGTTTAATCAAATTATAATGTTTAGGGCAAACATAACCCTTCATAATGCTTAATTGTACAGATTCCTTGAAACCAGTTAATTTCCTCAATACTTTATTTGGCTTCAATGCCAGGTGGTTTCATATGGTCGTCGTGCACAAAGACTCGAGCCACTCGTTATCGCTCAGTGTGTGTGTGAGTATGTATGTACGTATGTATGTATGTATGTATGTATGTATGTATGTATGTATGTATGTATGTATGTATGTATGTATGTATGTATGTATGTATGTATGTATGTATGTATGTATGTATGTATGTATGTATGTATGTCGACCAATGCAACGTTGAGGCTGCGTCTGCATCAGGTCACGCATGGGATTGACGCCATGTAAGTTGTGCGCTCGGAGAAATGGTTTTTCTCCGGTTAAAGCGAATGCGGCCGAGATTCGGAGTCATCTTCAACGACCGGAATTGCCTTTCGCCTCTGCCAGGTCGCTTTGTGTGCAATTTTGTGCCAGTCAGCCAGTCGTGTGGAGCCCCGTCACACTATTTTACACGCACGTTGGAAACGCTTCGACAGCATCGTTCGCGTCCGCAATTTCGAATTCAGATTCATTGGCGCCTTCCATTTGCTCGCTCTCTTCCCCCGGCCTGCCTGCCAACTCGGTCTGCCCCCAAGCCATCAACTTTCAGCGACGCTGCTATTCACGTTTGTGCATATTTGCTAGTTCCCTGACTGGCCGCCTCTCATGCATACAGCACAAATAATGCGTATTTCACATAACTTCCTCCAATGGCAAAGAAATAAAGATAGTGCAATTTCGTGTGTGCATGACGCGAAGATGTGTCGGCAGCTGTCTCTAGCAACCATACTGTCGACAGCTGTCTCTAGAAAGCCACAACAGGCTACTATAGAAATAACTTGGTTAACTAGTTCGCTAACAGAGTGAATTAGATGATTCCTAATCGGATAAATAATTGGGAGATACATAATGCGTAAATATGCAACGTCAATAGCATGAGCAGTAAATTCTTAATTACGCGGCCTTGTCAGAGACAGGGGAAATTCTGCATTGTTTTCGTTTTTCCTTTCCCGACTCTGGTCAAAGCCCGCCAAATATAAGGAAAACACATTCACTATTGCACCGTGTTGCTCTTCTTGCAAAATGCTCGTTGACAAAAGAATCAGCGTTATATGTGCCGCATGCTCAGTGGCCGTCACCCCCTTTTAATGTTTGGGCTTTCCGATCATTACCATAGCATCGTATAGGGCACAGCGCTTACCCACCTCTGGCCAAATAGAAATCGTTTCCGTCGATGCGCTCGTCTCTGGCTTCGTCGGAAGCAACGCAAATGGATATCTGTGCGAGCGCCTCCATTGTGCGTCGAAGTATAAGCTCCACCAGTGTTTACGAGAGTGGCGAGTTCATCAATTAGGCACAGTGCAAGCTAAAAATAAGTAATTGTCTTCTGACTCGCTCAAGACAAGCGACAACAACGTGACGTTCATCTCACGTCCGTATACGTGGCACCTCCTGTGATTGATGCCCTGCTACTCGTTAATTTAACTGCGCCAGTGGCGGGGACATATGCGAAAATAATGCACGGTGTAAGCAAACTCCACTGGGTACGCTGCAGTAGCCTCCACCCCTGCCCAGGAAGACGCGTGTATTATGAAGCGTACGCGTTACACAGAGAGTGCATACCGTGCACTTTTCACCGTCGATTGCCTCACATGATCTTCCTTCCTCTTCACAACCTGCCTCTGTAGCTCCCCCAAAACCGCTTCCCCAGCGTAGAGTAGTAGGCCAGAGGCACTTCGCTCAGGCCCACCTCTCCATCTTTCGGCCATTAACATTCCATTCTCTCCCTTTTGTTCTTCCTCTATACTTAAATATGTTTCGAATCACGTGTCTTTAACTCAGAAAAACTATGGCAACGCACTTTTAGGTTATAACATGCTGCAGTCGTTCACCGACCGACCGACCAACCGACAGACAGACAGACATGATGATGATGATGATGATGCTTTATTGGCCTCCACTTCGAAACGGGACGTCGACAAATGGACACTTTGGTACCGGTCTTAGAATGTTAGGGGACTTACCAGTGTATTCAGAAATGCATCTTAAATTGAAGTCCATGCTTGACTTGATCTAAGTGACGCCTGCCGGGAACGCACCGAAGCAAACTCAATGAATGTTCTGGGCCCGTTCACGACGGGCGTCCTTTAGATGAAGTAAAGCTTGGACCAGAGGCGTGGCCGGGGGGGGGGTGAGTATTATGGGGCTTCAGCCCCCCCCCCCCCGCCCCCAAATATTTCGTGCTGTCATGCACCACTGACCAAAACAACCCCCGGCGCCGGAAATTATTCTGGATTTGTCTAGAATGTCCTTTTTTCGTGCTCGAAAAGACATTTCAGTGCGAACATTGCGAACTCGGGCTGGAATTTGTGGCAACGCCCATGCACCGGGCCACATGACGCAAGCAGCCCCGTGCGAGCCCAAAGTTTCAAGGGCGTTCTGAGGGCGAGCGGGCTCCTCGCGGCATCTCGCGGAGGCCGCGGAATCCACGGAGCGCATAGATTTCAATTCCGAATTTTTATGGGTATGAAGTTCTAATAAACTTTTGATGCGAAAGGTGCACCGACATTTCCAAAGTCATGCTTTAGACTTTCGATGCCAGAAGTTGTGGGTTTAATGTTGTAAACATTTGAATCCAAAGGTGCATTTACTTTTCTAAATTTGTACATCGGACCATACAATGAGACAAACCAACTCAACACACTATCAGACAAACTGATAAGCATGCAGCGTTGTGGTGGTTCATTTATGCCGTCATGTCACAGAAAAGAATGTCAACATTTTTGTCACCTGCGCCAAGGCATCCATGTCAAGACACTAAAGCCAGCAAAGGTAACTACGTTCTGATTTATTTTTGCACTTTGACTGTTATTCGCGAGCACATATTGAGCGTCTTCAATTTTCTTGTTCATGCTACCGCGGGCTGCCTGTCACGTGGTATTGAAGGCGACACCGCCGCGCCTGAGGAGCTGGGTTGAGCTCTAGTAATATGCTTCGCATAAAAAAATAAATTATGGGGTTTTACGTGCCAAAACCACTTTCTGATTCTGAGGCACGCCGTAGTGCAGGACTCCGGAAAGTTCGACCACCTGGGGTTCTTTAACGTGCTCCTCAATCTAAGTACACGGGTGTTTTCGCATTTCGGCCCCATCGAAATGCGGCCGCCTTGGCGGGATTCGATCCCGCGACCTTATACTCAGCAGCCTAACACCATAGCCACTGAGCAGCCACGGCGCGATCCCGAAATATTCTCTGGCTTGCCTGGTGAGGACGCTGAACACTGGCTCGACAACTGCGATCGTGTCAGCGAGTACAACAACTGGAACGAGACATCGAGGTTAAACAACGTGCCATATTACGTCTCTCAAGTAGCCAAAACATGGTTCCTGAATCACGAGAGAGACTTCCGTGATTGGTCGTCTTTCAGGGAGCAGCAACGGCGGATTTTTTGGCACACCCACGGTTCGTTCGAAAGTTGCGAAAAAGAGGCTGTCGGAGTGCGTCCAGCATTATGGCTAGTCGTACACCTCGTACAATGAGGACATCCTCACGCTTTGCCGCCGTGTCGACAGTGCCATGCCAGAAACTGACCGCATTCAACACCTTCTTAAGGGTAAAGGATCGACTGCCTTCAACGCACTCGCCACTAAAAACCCTTCGACGATGTCGGACGTCGTCTCCGTCTGTCAGCGCCTCGACGCCCTGCTATCAATCCGCTTGGAAACGAACTTTTCCAACAACCCCCTGACAAGCAGTATTGATCTCCGGTCTATCATTCGAGCCATAATTTATGAGGCATTGCAAGCGCATGGCTCACCCCCTTGCAGCAGCGCTCAAGTCAAACCAGCTTCTACTGCCCTGCGTGGCATTATTAGGAAGGAATTGGCCTCACTACAGAACACCCACCATGCCAACGCTTCTCCTTGCCCACAACCGGCTTCTTACACCAAGGTTGCTGCAATGCCAGCAGCACCGTCTGCAGTCACACCGCCTGCGCCTGTTCACGATCAACTGGCCCCTTTAGTCGCCCGAGGTCCGAACCCGCCTTACTACTCTGCCCGGCGTTCGTTGAGGCCTACCTGCTGTTACCGTGGCTTTCGAGGACATATCTCCCGGTTTCGCCGACGCCGCCAGCAAGATGGCCCCGTCTCTGGCCCCGTCAACGCTTCACCGTTCATTTGCGGCCAGTTTGTGTGTCGTCTTGACCAATGTCGTCGTCGCGCCCGTATGAACACTGAAGCAAGCCAAGACGATCGCAAACATCGGTATGATACCTCTCACCGCGTCGTCTCCTAACGCCCTCGTGACGATGTGCTCCTATGGAAGTCTGTACGAACATCCGGTTTATGGGAGAAGCTAGAGTCTCGATGTATTATTGGCCCCTACAATGTCACAGAGCAGACCTCGCCGGTGAACTATCGCGTTACACCTGTTAGTGCCCTAACTGACCGACGCTGTCGCGGAACAGAGATCATGCACGTTTCTCGCCTGAAGCCCTTTCATTTCCGTTCCACTGTCTAATGTGTAGGCTGGCCGCTTCCGTCCACGGGGGAAATTAGTGTGAGCATTTATGCGGACTTCATCTTCATCTGTACAAAGTCATCATCAATCATCGGCTCGTGTTCGTTTCTGCGTCGGCGCCATCTTTCCTTCTTGGAATAAAACGTCGTTTCGGACGGACGGACGGACGGACGGAAAAAACTTTAATGGAAAAAAGGACCTGCGAGGTTGCCAGCCCGGGCTCAGGCCACCCGGGCATTGTGTGCGGTGAGGCATAGCCTTTCCACCGCTGTTTCGACTGTGGTATATATATATATATATATATATATATATATATATATATATATATATATATATATATATATATATATGGGGGTGTTATGGTGTGTTATCGTCCCGGTGCGCCATTATTCGATTCGGCGAATCAACGGGCGCCCAAACGGTCGTAGTAATAGAAATCGACGAGCAAGACGGTTATTGCCGGCCACTCGGGCAAGCGGCCGATAAGTTTCGAAAGCAGGTTTAGGGATTGTCTTTATGTCGTCGGCGCGACCGTGACGCCCCCACAGCTTTTCGTAGGAACCCCTGTGTATTCTTTGCCCCGCGCGTGCAATGAGAAGCTTACTTAGAAGGCGGGGTGCGAATACGCCGAAGTATGTGGTGTCTGTGCAATACTGTGTCCACGAAGTACTTGCAGTGTATGTGGTGCCCCGGTGCAATCCCGTGTCCACGAATTGCGGTCAGTGTATGTGCGCCGACAGCGCCGTATGGTCGGCTGCCGTCGTTCCTCCTGTGTTTGTGAACGAACAATAGAGGCCCGCTACGGATTCAAGGGTGTGCGTGCGTGGTGCAATACGAGTGCGCGATCTCTAAGTGCAGGGAGCAATCACCCGTTCCCTCGTCCCTAATTAAAATGGGTGCGGCCAAGACCTTCGGAGGACCCGGGATCCAATTGGGTTAACTTTATCGGATCGTCATCGATATCTGCCGTTCCTCACCACACGGAACTAGGGTAAGGAGAAGTTGTTTAAACGCAGGTTTTAGACCGAGCTAGGCAGTCTAGAGTCTAGAAGCTGAGCCTACAATCAGCTGAAAAACGTCAAGGGGCTAGTGCCGTCCAGTATCGCTTGGGCCGCCTAGCCACGTCTGAACTGCGAGTTACTATTTGGAGTAAGAGACGGCAAACCAACGTCTGCAATGAAGCTCACGGAAGTTCCCCTCAAGCTTGCTCAACCTGCTCGAGGGACTCTAGGTTCAGACCTAGAGTCCCGGGAAACCCAGGCCAGCAATCGCATCCACCGCAACAAGATCGGGTTGCCAGCGTTCTTCGGGAAAGCTCTGCCGTCGACTCCACACTTTATGGACTTGCTGCTGCTGCCTGGCCATGCGTATGCCATCAGTTGTTTTCTTTTGAACTATGTTTAGTTGACCACCGTTACGTGTGTCTTCTGTAGTGCTAATTTCTATATTTACTGTTAATGTTCGTTGTATTTCTTTTGTATTCATCATTGATCTAGATTAAGTGAATCTGTGTTAGTGTTCATGTGTCTTTCGTGTTTCTTTTATTCTTTGTGACATTGTCACTCGATGAATATTTTTTTTTCTTTCTTTCTCCCGACTCTGACTCCTTCGCTGCGTTCGCTTGAGTACACAACAACCAACCGGCTTGTATACCCCGTCGACGACTTCGCGCCGGCGGCGAACGGAAGACAAGCCGTGGCAGTTTTGTATAAAGAAAAAACTCGCAGTACTTCCTTATATACATATGTCCCACAAACTAAACAGCGCAGGGCAACGCACTGGTGCTGCGGTGGATTTTTTTTTTTCACTCCGGAAAAACTAACAAAGCTTTGCAAGTTTGCTTCACAAGGCAGGCATGGCCATTGTACTGTGAAACACAAGAAGGGTTTAGTGCCCTGCATCACTGGCGTGGTGTATGTGATTCGTCTCTCTTGTGGAAAAAAGTACGTGGGAAAGACGGGGAAGGTGCTTAGGTGATCGCCTCAGAGAGCACCATAACAATGTGTACAACACGGTACAGGGCCATCTGGCTATTCATTGCCGCGACCGCAAGTGTAAGCCCTGCTTGGAAGAAAGCGAAGTGCCGGCTAAACATAGGTCACAGCTGACACGTGAAATCATTGAGGAAGATTTCATTAGGAAGTTCGATAGCTCAGGCGTCAGTTCTCCTTCGATTGCACTTTCATCTAAGAAAATAGCATATCTTGACAGGGTTTGAATGGCAAACATTGCGTGTGCCCTGTAGGTACGTGGCTGTCATTATCAGCCTTGCAAATGATGTTGCAAGTCTTTTTCCGATCATTCACGTATGGTAGCACCCTATATATTTGTTCCTTCATGGCTTCATGATTAAACTGTTGTAAGTCAGTGTGGTGTGCATGTCGCTCTATCGTGTCCTTTTTTTTTTTTTTGCTCTGTGTCCTTTTTCCTATTGGAAATTATCTTGGTAAATATGTTATATAATGCTGTGAGTAAGCTAATGGGCCTAATTTTTTTAATTCTTTAACGTCTCCTTGTTTGTGGATTAGTATAATGTTTGCATTCTTCCTGTTCCCTGGGATTCTTGGAAGTCGATAGACACTTCGTAAAGAGAGCCACTAGCTTTTCAAGCATTATGTATCTTCCATCTTTGATTAAATCGACTTTTATTCCATCTTTTCCTGCCACTTTTCCCCATTTCGTGTCTTGCAAGGCGCTTCTAACCTCATCAAGAATCTGTGCAACCTGTTCATTACTGCTTCGAATGGAAGTATTATGGCTCCTCTGGGTCCTGTACAAGTCAGTATAAAATTATTCCGCTGTTTTTACTATACCTTCAGGATTGCTGCAAATATTAACCTGCTTATCTTTCAGTGCACACATCTTAGTTTGTCCTATGCCAAGTTTCCTCTTCACTGATTTCATGCTGCGTCCATTTTTTACGGCTTCCTCAGTTTTCTCACGTTATAATTTCGAATATCCCTTATTTTCGCCTTGTTGATTAGTTTTGACAGTTCCCCGAATTCTAGCTTACCTCTTGAGTTCGACACATTCATTCTTTGTCATTTCATGGAGACTTATACATAAATTTAAGTATATTGTTGCGAGATTTTGTGCATGCGTGCAGTGAACTTTGTTTAAAGTCACACTTTTTTGCCCTTTATCAGGCTGTATCTTCGCTGAAGTGACTAGCGCAAGAGTGGACACGGGACACTAAAAAGGCGACAAGCACAAGCGCTTGTCCTTGTCGCCCTTTTAGTGTACTGTGACCATTCTTGCGCTAGCCACTTCACCATGGAATACCAACTAGCCCGGTTTCAAATCTGCATCTTCGCATTTGTACATTCTATTGTATCTTCGCATTTCTAATTTACGAGGGCAGGTCAAATGAAAGTGTTCCACCCCCACCCCCCCCCCCCCCACACAATAATTCTTCCGTTAATTATGTGCGAGGCATGCGAGTAGCATACAGGCATCTCTCATTTACGGTGAACTTTGAATTTTATTGGCCACTGTGAAGAGTTGGAGCAAACTGTTCCAAGAAGGACGTGAAAGTTGCAAAGATGATTCAAGACCGGGCCAAAGCCACTGTGCAATCACCCCCAGGACAATTCCAAAGGTTGATTAGCTGATTAGACAGGAATGGAGGATAATCGTCGATGAACTGGTTATCAGCTCATGTGTGCGCAATGAATGCCCAACACGGAGAGGTCCGGCACTGCCTTGACTCATCTGACCCGGTATCACAATGAGGGAAACGGCTTCTTTTCTGCACTTGTGACTGGGGACGAGTTATGGTGCCACTACTACGAGCCTGAAACACGACGGCAAAGCTTTCAGTGAAAGCATTCCAATTCACCACCGCCAAATAAAGCGAATACCGTCATTTCTGCCGGAAATGTGTTGACTTTTTTTTTTCGATCATCAGGGGCCATTACTGATCGAATTTGCCAAACCTGGAGAGGCTATCAATCATTTCCGATATTGTGAAACGCCGGATCGGCTGTCTGTCGCAATCACAAACAAACTACGGGGAAAACTGACGAATGGGGTCACCTTGCTACACGACAATGCTCGCGACTACGTGGCTGATATGGTTGACAGAAAACGGGCAAAGTTCAAGTGGGAAACGTTGCAACACCCGCCATACAACCCAGACCTGTCGCCTTGCGACTTCCACATTTTGGGTCAGTTGAAGAAACTGCTCAAGGGAACCAGATTCGTGTCGGATGATGACGTGAAAGAGTCGGTTACATACTTTTTGAAACAGCAGCCCAAGGAGTTTTATGAGACGGGAATCACGCGACTCGTTAGTCGGTGGGACCAATGTGTAAAGGCTCATGGAAACTACATTTAAATAAATTACCCCGTTAGTCATATATTTGCATTGACTCACTTTCATTTGACTCGCCCTCGTATATTTTGCAGAACTCGTGCTTTCTTTAAGTGCTCTCTTTTGCGACAATAATTTAGGTGCAATTACTCACAATAGACGACCGGTGACGGCTGCTCCTGCCCAATGCATTGGAACAAAGGCCAGCGTCATTGAAATTTCTCCCTGGCAAAAAAAAAAAATTGCTTATGTACGAAAATGTAAGCAAGGTTCTTGAATGACAAACTTCCAATAAAATTTTTGTCCTCAACTTTTTCACATTTTTCACATGGAATCATTTATATCAGTTATTTCTGGCATAATTTTTGGGACATACGAATATATTCTTTTATGAAAAATACATATTTAACTTGTCGTGACAGTGTGTAGCGTTCAAGAAATCGTGTGGAGCATCTCTGGCAATGGCAATGCACTTATTATTCATGTAATTTATCCCTCGACAAATTCTATAACGAGGTGGTCGAATTGGAATGTGGGCGATGGTGATAGATGGTGAAAACGTGATAGCGATGTAATTTTACTAGTCTTTACTCGCAGCGTAGCGAAGCCTGTGCGATGTCATTACTGGCCCCACACGGCGTGCTAAAGCTTTTAAGGGTGTGCGCACCCGAGTATGTCACACCCGCGGTAGTCCGACCCGCGTCAAGTTGGAACAACGTCCGAGAAGTTCGTGCGCAGCGCTAAAACTTGCTGTCGCAGTCAGTGCTTCGCACTTCGGAGAAGATTCAGCAGACGAGCGTTCATCAAACTTCCACAAAGTGCCTGGGCAGTCGCAGTCGTTATGAGCATACGTTGGAGCCAGCCGATCAGCGTCTTCATTTCCCGCCGATCCCTACATGCGAAGGTGAGAGATAAAACACGTAATGCAATTTTATTTCCGGAGTCAGTTATGCTGCGCACGAATGAACAGTCAGAGCGACTTGGTTGTAGTCTGCAAAGGCGGCGAGGGAGTCGGTAAAAATGGCAATCCTGGATGCTATTTAGCTCCTCTTGAACGCATTTCAGTGCAACGTCAATCGCTGCTAGCTCCGCAGTTGATGAAGCTGGATGTAGTATATGAAACACACGTCGTACTTGATTCGAAGGGCAGGAAAAAAGTTGCAGAGCTGCCTTGACCATCGGTGAATAGTTGAAGATAATCTGGAAACCTTTCGAACATGTGTGACTGAGCTAGTTGGAATATTGCCGAAACAGGCATAACAGACTTTTTGTGCATGTCAGGGATTTGGGGATAAATGAGGAATATACGTGTTTGTTGATATCTTTCGGAGGCGGAAGCGTAACTGAAGCAGGCCGTACAGGACTGCCAGAAATGGTCATAAATAATGTCGCCATTTTTCCGATCCGAGGTGGTGAATCAGCCGATCAAGGAAGGACTGGTCATTCTATGCGCGGTGCAGGCACTCGATATGACAAAGAGGTCTCTGATCTGCTTGCAGCCTCAACGGTAACTGGTGTGCTTCGGTGAGTAATGCAACACATTGCGCCCCAAGAGGTAATATAAGCATGAGTCGGAGGGTTCCAATTGAGTCATCGTTCCAGTTGGGTCATCAAACCAGCCAGTACATTCAGGGCTGGTAGCGAATACACAACGCCTGAGAGCACAGATGGCAGGTACACCTGCAGAGCTGTCGTTTGGTCGCAGCCTGCACGTCTAGCAGTCAAGGCGCGGCCACATACTTAACGAAGGATTGCGATTCGTGCTTCACAAGTTTAACCGCAGGACGCCAAGATATGTGGTTATCCACAGTTATTTCCAAATAACGGTGTTGTCGCACCCAGCTTGTCGGCGTCTCGTCAAGGTACAGTCGGACCATGGTTCTAGTAGCGCGTTTTTTCATGATGATGTGCTAATGCAGCCGACTTGGCGGTTGATATCTGCAGGCCAATATCACCCAAGTACTCCGACGACGCATTCAGATCTATCTGCAAGCTTGCACGAAGCTGCGGACCAAGGCCCGAAGGGCCGCTTATCCGCAGAGCAATACCATCTGCATATATAGCTATACCTATAATAGAGTCACTGTCCCGAGGCAAGCGACTTGGAAGATCGGCGAGTACGATGTTAAACAGAAGCGACGCCTAAACGCTGCCCTAGGGGAGCCCGGAATTCACAGTGCGGGATTCAAGTGTTCTTCCTCTGACACGCACTTTCATCTGGTGCCCCGATAGAAAGTTGCGCACAAAGCAGAGCAGACAAGCCGAAATGCGCGTGGTCGCAAGAGCAAAATAATCGCCCTATACGGAATCGAGTCGGAAGCTTGCTGTATGTCTAGGAATAGCATATAGGCGGGGCACTTGTTTCCACAGCGGCGATGAAAGCTACTCATGACCCCAGGAAAATAATTCTCGAGCCTGGCATCTTGGCGAAACAGGACCATTCATTCGTTCCATTACCTTCGTGACATTTGAAGTTATTTATATGGACCCTGGCTTCTCGGAAACCACGCACAGAAGGCTGTTTCCCTCCTGAAATTAGGAGAAACGGAAGAAACCCCGCGAAATTTCAAGACTTAATCTTTTCCACTACTTTCTATTCTTCGCATATAAGACGTTCATCTACGTTTTTTACGTCTAAATCTTTGTTATCGCTTACTTTATTGGAACAAATTACCGAACATTGTAGTAAATTGCATGACACTTGATTCATTTGTAAAAAAAAACATAGAGGCAATAGCATTTTCAGATATTTAATAGATTACATTTTCGACTAGCTAAGCGTTTTTTTTTTTACTCTCTCGTTTCTTTGTTGTATTAATACTACTTCTACAGCATTTGCGTTTCACAGTGATGCGTTTGTTTTGAATAATTTTTATGCTTCGTACTGTTTTCCTACTGACTGATGTCCCTGCTCTTCTTGGACACGGAAAGGGTCTGCAATATCTGCAAATAAAATAAAAAATAAAAGGCGAGCCTGTATTTCTCGAACCTAACACAGCATGCTGCACAAGTCTCCATCGCAGCGGAATCGCGCTGCCGTTGCAGAAAGCCTTCCGTAGCCACGTCGTTTCCATCAATAAACTCCATCGGGAACGTGTTGTGGCCAGCTGCTACGTGCCCGGCACGTACAACGAGGACTTTGGGCATAGCGGCGATAAAGAAGAAGCGATGTAAATTTGCTCACGCAACGACCTGACTGCCCCCGCCACACGAGGTGCCAGCTGCATCCGAGAGTCTCTCGCATACACGCTCACCGACTCGCGACGCAGTGGACACGTGAGCGTGGAGAGTTCAACGGAGCGCGCGTGAGTTTTCGCTCATAATTCATTCGACGCGCCTAGCCGGTCCACCGACGGCCGAGATGGAGGACGCGCCTTCAGTCGACGCTGCCGCAGGGGGCCCCGCGCTGGACGCTCGCGGCTGAAGGCAACGAACGCTGTTCGGTGACGCCGCACCGTCTTTCGTTATTAATTGCTTCCGTTATTGACTGTTGCCATTCAAGCGAATTGCCCGCCGAGACTGGTGGCTTCGTGCTTTTGCAGCAACCTAAAAAGCATTCGTTTCTGTTTTAAAGACATGCAATGTCTTTCTTAGCGAGTTAACCCCCACTTTCCCGCATCAGATATGTGCAGTTATAGTCCCTTTCCTGAGTCGATCCAGGAGATAGTAATTCCCGTGGGTAAGTGTCAGATAAGTTCGTGTGGCTAAAAGTGTGAGTGGCTCTAAAAATGTGGCCCGATGCCGACAATGGTGTAGTAAAAAAAGTCGCAGTTTCGCCCGAAAGTCGAAGCACCGATTGCGATAGCAAATTAGTACACAGCTATACGAAGGACGGTAGTTTTATCGGCCGTGTAAACTTGGAAAGATTCGCTTACTAATTAAATTAACAAGCATGGTGCCAGCGCGCACAAGCAAACATAACACATCGAACTCGATGAGCGCGGACAATGGCTGTCAAAACGCTCGTGTGAGCAAGCGCGGCAGCAGCTGCGAGCGAAGCCGCCTTCGTGCTTTCTATCGCTTCGACTCCAGAGTGGCGAAAACAGCGCGCACAAAGGTATGAGCCGTCTACAGATCCCTCTCAAGATACGACGCGCGCGACCACGCGCGGCCGTGCAAAGTACGCACTTGTTGGCAGAGTCGCGCTCGGGCCGGGCCCATGCCCGACCCGAGCCCGAAAGGGCTATGCGACGGCCCGCCCGAGGCCGACTCAATAGTTTCAAAGCTGACCCGTGCCCCGACCGGGCACGAGACCGGGGCCCTTGAGTCTAAGCGAAGTATGGTCCAAATCCCGGTAATTGTTAAGATGCCATCCGCGGCACAGAACTTTTTCTGGGGATAGTTTTGACTTTTTCGGCACTTGATCTGGCGTTGTTGCTGATGAATGAACAGGTAAAATGGAAAGAAAGATTATATATTCAGCTCATTATACTCGTGCGTTAACATGCGATAAGAAAGCCTCTGCTACATTTGCCCAATAGTTGCGCCGTCCTCCTGCGTGCGCGATCTTGGAAGTCACGATCAAAAGATAGAGGCAGGAAATGGGGGGGGGGGGGGGAGCAATGGGAGCGCACTAGGAAGAGGAAGATGTAAGCGCGTTTCTCCTCGGCCGTGGCACAGGCAGTGCATGGCTGTTCACACGGCTGAGCCCACACTGTAGATGTCGTGGAGAACTAGCAACACTCATCACATAATATGGAACTGCGCGAAGGACAATCCTCCTCCTAACTTGATGGCCTCTCCCTCAGCTGAAGCATGGGAGCCGGTGCTGCGCAGTTCTAACCTGGACACCCAACTACAGGACATATAACGAGCGGGAGTGGGTGCCATCAAATATCGATTGAGCGCCATCTGCCCCGGCTGAAGAAAACACGCTTAATCACCGCACCTAATGCTGACGAAATAAAGTTTTTCCTTCGTATAGTAGCAGGTAGTGTTGAAAAGTCACCTATAGCATAGCCAGCCTACTACGGGCCTGACCGAGGCTCAGGCCCGACCCGAGCCCGGCCCGCCGGTCGGGTCAAGCCAGGGCCCGGGCCCGTGAAGTGCTTTACACCAGCTTGAGCTACGATCTCTCGCGTGATTCCACGCGCACATACAGCATACGACTCGCGACGGCGGTGTTATCGGCCTTGGACTTTATACGGAAGATCACGGCGACAGCGAAAATGCGCCTGGATTGTCCATATGATTGTTATCGCAATAAAAATTAAGCAGTTCGGCGTTCTTCCTACTCCCATCACGTGAGAACTGACGTAGATAGAGTGTCGTGCACACTGACTCTGCCATATTCTCAGCCCCAACTCGCTCAAGAAGGCATTGCCTTTGATCGACTTAAACTGAAGTTTCAATCGCCTTCCAACTCTTATAAATCAGCATTTAATATACCTTTAACTATCGTACACGCATTGTTATGTGTATGTCGTTATTCGGCTTTAGAAGTTTGTATAAAAGCTGGTAAGGCTGTCTTAAACAGCAGTCGAAATCAGCTCAAACCCGACTAATAGTTTTTTCGTGCACGATAAAAATCAACTAAGAAAAGTTCCATTCTAAGTTCGATAACGAAGTTCGCTATTTTATGGCTGAAATGCACTAATGAATGGACAATCTTAGGAAGAACTATAAATGGTCCAATTAGAGAAACATTTTCAACGGGTGTGTCATATGCCATGCAAATTCCATTATAACCGATCGAATATACTGTACAAGCGCTGAATGTAAGTCGTTGCACTGAAGCAATGTTTAGCATCCTGAAGTTGCACACATCTCCTTTAATTTCGTCATATGATGTTTCGTCACGACAGCGGCGCTGAATTAAAAACAATACCACGCGAGGCGCACCAGCATCTGTCTTTTAGGGAAACGTCGACTATATTTGATACATAGTATATCAAACAACTGAATTGTCGCAGGTGTGTCGTCCCTAATACCGTAAACTGTTCATTGTCGTGGAACTGTTACGTTATCCTAAGTTGCAAGGCTGAGCGATCCACCCGTTTCCTTTCATTTTTCCTTCTCAACTTTCTCCTATGAGTCCAAACGCGTTTTCTGCTTCTCTCCAGTACGTCTTCACGGTTACCACCCATTGTTGGCGCTTCTTGCGCCATCTAGAACGACCGGTTCAGGTTACATGAGCGAAATGGACCCTCATTATTTGTTCTCCTGCCCCCCCCCCCTTCCACACACACAAACACACACACCCTGGGCTACGGAGACGACGCTTGGTGGGCTGTTAATAGACTTTACCCGCTGGACTCCTTTAAAATTTTAAATGCATCTGAATTTTTAAGTGTAGCCTTTCGATTCATTTCAGTTGTGCTAAGTTAGTACTCGGCAGCTTATGGAACTCATGAAATCTACATTTCGTTTTCATTCTTGTATGCATATGTAGAGTATGCATTTTTGCATACACTACTTACCGACTGAGAACCATCTTGTAATACAAGACAGGCAGAAGTCACGTTAACCAGGCTGCGATGTCACGTCCCACCCATAAATTTATACATGCAGTGATCTGGTCTGGTGATTGCTGCTTTGTGCCATTTCTGCGACACATTAGATACAATTGAACATTGCTTAGTGGACGGTCGGCGCTTCTATTACCCCCAGAAAAAATGAGATTGCAAATTACAGTGCGATAGCTCGCCCTGCCATTTAATTCTTCAGTGGTGCTGTCTCTCAGTGCTTCCGTGCTTGGACACTAACACAGGAACGTATGCATTGCCGCAGAAAAATACATTGGTGAATCTAACCGGTTTTATTGATATTCGTATTAATCGTTTCAGTCTTCCCATACTGTCTCATTGATAAATATACATATACATATTTCCTTTCTTTTTCTGTGTTCTATTACAATGGTTTCTTGCTGAATTGTCTTGTATTTTGCTCACTTTAATTGATTCGTCAAAATTATTGATTTCTAAATTTAGTTCCTTAAGATATATCTAAAATATTCCCGACTCTTGGTCAATCCACCTGAGTAGGCATGTGCCAGTGACTTTAAGGTCATCATCATCATCAAGACGGCGCTCGCTGCATGGTGATATGTATACGGGCTCACGTGTGGTCGTGTCCCATGTTCGGACGTTGGGACCCACCCAGCCCTTCTTTGGCTGTGCCCCTGCCTCAAGGGCTGTGTTCCACTTTCGAATGGGAGTTGTACTATCAATTATTTAAGGGAAGAAGCGTGTGAGCTTCCTGTATCCTGATAATTTCTGATCGTTTGTATCTATGACAGCCTAAGAAATACTTTTTCGGAGATTCTTAAGTGGTCCCGTCGGATATGTCTTGGAACAGACGTTCCGTGTCCATTTGTCGGCTGCCTGCGAGCGAAAAGACGCACCCGCGTGTTTGGGCCGCCGCCAGAGGGCGAAGAATGTGACTCAAGGCTGATCGTGTCCTACGTCACCACTCTTTTCAACGCACGCGATTGTCCGAAACAGGCGGTCGGCATAGGCCGCGGCCTCCCGTCGGTGGATCACCGAATTGGTGACGCCTCTGTGAAGCCAAACGTCGCGAGAAAAGCGCGCGAAAGCCCCCTTTACACCGATGAATCGTGCATGCAGTAAGCCAGCGGCGCGAGCCGTCTCAAGCAGTGCGGAAGTGCCTTGCACAAGGTCAAGACCTTGTTTGTCTCGACGAGTCGCTCAAAGAGCACGTCTTTCAGACGGCGTGCTCTTCAAGACATGGGCAAGGCCACGCAGGGGGTGTTCCCTATCTGCCCGTCGCCGTGCTTCGTCGTTTTTTGGGGCACAACAACGACAAAAGAAACAAAGAAAAGAGAACAAAGACAACGTTCCACCGCGGAGCGGTCCATTTGTTTTCGTCGACAGCGTGTTCCTTTTGTTTTCGTTTTCTTGTCTTTCATTTCCACCCTGATCGTCGAAACGCTGCTACGTGCGCTCACTGTTGCGAGCCGTCCCGCTGTCCGCACCTCCTGCGCGCCGTCATCCATCACTCGTTAACCATGACGCGCGTCACCGTATGGTGCTTCCGTTCAACCCTGCGTCGTGCCTGCATCCCTTGGAGACAACCAAGTAAGTCTGTCCCAACGCAGCCAAGCGCTCTTTGCATCGGAATACGCTGAGGCACATGACTGCATGGTTAAGAAGGAAGAGGGGTTGGACTTACGTCGCCTCGTTAGGGTGGACAGCCGTCGTATATCTTGCTGTGTCGACACGTTTGTTGGGGGCGCAGCGCCTGTCCGTCTAACCTGGTCTAGAGATAGACTAGAACGGGAGATAGTAGAAGCTTTCTGCATTGCAAAGGCCGAGGGCACGTGCGGACGATGTGGGCTTGATCACCCACGTACGGCAAGTCATCTTTTCGTCGATTTCCACTTTCATTTCACCTGATTATTTCTAAATGTCCAGTAAACATAGTAATGAAATATGCCCCGTGATTTCTGTGACTTCACTGTCTCTTTAATCGTATACCTTCCGCACTGCATGTACTGAACATTGGAGGGAAAAAAAAAGTATGTGTGCGCGCACTGAAATGGCTGCAAGCGCGTGTCGTCACATTGCGGAGTCATAAAGTGTGGTGCTGACGAGGCAGAGTAATCCGATGAATCTGCGGCGTTTCTGGAAGGCAGACGATTACTATTACCACCTGAAGTACTTGTGCATCGTCTGCGACACTAATAGCAAATCCCTTTTTATTTATTTATTTATTTATTTATTTATTTATTTATTTATTTATTTATTTATTTATTTATTTATTTATTTATTTATTTACATATACTGCAAGCCATAGCTCTGGTCCAAGCGAGAGGGACTATGTGTAGCACAAGGGTATACGTTTGCCCAACGCCATGCCAGCGGAACACATTTATAGAGCACGTACGCCACGACGTACGTCATGCCGAGCGCAGCGCCAGCCTCTCCAGCGGTGCAGTCCAAGTCAGTGTCTAAGTTACTTTCTGCTCGCTCCCTTCGGGAATTCAAAATGCTGTTACGAGCTGTAGAACCCTGCAAACCGTAGGCCTAGCCGACCGAGCCCATAACAATAGGATGGCACGTCGGGCTAGCTCTTAATTGTTCATGTTGAACAGATCTTAAAGCGCACCACAACGCGCACGCAAGAGGCGTGTGCGTGCGCAGACAGGGAGCGCAGTCCCGTCTGCCTTTCTGTAACCCTGTGTGTGTGCGCCGGTGCACTTCAAGACCTGTTCAGCGTTTGATCGTAACAGATACAGATGTTTTGGAGTGTGTGGCCCGATCAGTATTGGGGAGTTGCGGGTATAGTCATGCGCAGTGGGCCTGAACCAACGCACTCGCAGTCAGGTAGAAAAATGGCCAGGTTTATCTTGGTTAAGCCAAGAATGCGTTGTATATTGCGCGAGTTGGGGCCCAGCTTTTCCTCCGGATGTCGTGACATCACGTCACGTGGTTGCGCTAAAGGTCAATGGTGGCTGCCCGGCCGCGTCCAAGGGCTGAACTGAGTCATTGCAATATGCAACGCATAAAAATAGAAGCAACTTGATAACAAACATAGCAAACTTAAAAGAGAATAGACCCACATATGAGACGCGCAGCAATGAACAATGCCTCATACCCTCAATGGTGGCAGCCCGGCCGCGCCCAAGGGCTGAACTGAGTGATTGCAATATGCAACGCATAAAAGGGATCAAAGCAGTAAAGCAGAGAGAGAGAGAGAGAGGAAAGGCAGGGAGTTGAACCAGAGGCGAGTTTCCGGTTTGTTACCCTGCACTGTGGTCGGGGATATAGGGGTTGTAAAGACGACAGCGGGAAAGCAAAGAAACAGCTGCGTATGGGCAAGAAAGGAGCCGCGTGGAGTAGCACACGTCGAAGTGACGCTTCAAACGATTCCCTCGAGAGGACGAGGCACTTTTACCACGTGACGCACGCACGCAGGGGGAGCAACTCGCCGAGAGCCGATATGGGCGCAGCGTGCGGCCGAACCGTTGGCGGTCCAAGAAGACGTCGTCTCAGCGACAAACTTTATTTGCAAGGGCAGTCATCGGCGTCGTCATCTCGCTATCGTTGAGTTCTGCGAACTCCGCACTGCAATTCGGTTCGTCCCGCACGGCGACGGGCTACGTCAATCGCCCCCGGCGGTTGCGGGGCGTCAATCAACGAACAGGCCTGCCCGTCTTCGCCGCCGGTAGCAACGCTGGCGGCCGCTAATGAGCCGCTTACTTGGCAGAGATTGCCGGTTGAAGTATAGAAGCTCACTTCTCGCCACGAGGAAAAAGACAAAACAACGGGCCTGGCGAAAGGCGCATTAATCACTCTCCCCCGGCCCCCTCCCTACCTGCGGGCGTCGCGAACAGGCACGAGCCAGCCAGCCCAAGCAGCCAGTGGCTCGGCGTCCTCGTGGTCCGCCTCGGCGTCGTCTCTGTCAGGGACCGCGCCGCGAGACAATGGCTGGCAGCGCGCGACGGTTTGCCGCTGCGCGCGTTGCGCGTCGCCTCCGTCGCCGAACGCCGTCCGGACGCAGCCGAGTGCGGCGGCGGACTCGAGCGCGCGCGCGCACACACGCGCGCCAGCTTGCTTGTGCGAGTGGATGCAGCAGCTACGTGCCGCCGGCAGCGGTTGCCTCTCCGGGAGAGTCGGGTCTTCCTGCTGCGCAGCGCGGATCGCCACACGGGGCAGCCCAGCAGGGGTGGGGCGTCCTCCGAGGTGAACTCGGTGCTAACCTCCTAAAGAAAACCATTTCACGCCGCCCGTCAACGTCGACGTATAGCGCGAGGGGGTCAGCTGACCGTTGCGTGGAGGAGCTGTTGTGGCGCTGCTGCGGCCTTGAACTCCCCCCCCGTGTGCCCCCAGGTGCGTATACACGGTCGTTCGCAAGCGATTCCTCGTTTCGCGTGTTGTTTTCGTCCGCGATGTTCCTCGTTGCCTCGCGCTCGTTCCGCTGCGAATTATCTTTCCCGCGTCGTTTAGCGAGAACAGATGATGACCCTGTATTTACGACGTTCACGCGTGGACCGACCAGGTCATGTCTGAAGTCTAAAATGTTCCGGTTCCTCGGTTGCACACCGCGCTTTCCTGTAGCCCCGAGTTTTTCTCAACATTTTCTTTTTTTCACTCGGTGGGGAGAAAAAAACAAACGCCGTCGTACGCAATCTCTGTGCACGGACGTCCGTTCCATGTTTCGGCACAGCTGCAGACGCATGCATTGAGAGAGATATATCTCTTCACACTCGGGCAGGGCTGGAACATAAGGGTATAGGGCCATTCCATCGCCGAGTTGAATTAAGTTTGCCAGATCCTGTTATGTGTGCCCGTCTCCAGCTGGCTGTGCCGCTGTACTAACAACGTGCAGAGCCCTTCTGACGGCAACGCAGGTATTTCACGCCAGTAAGAACCTTTCGCTGAACTTCCCTGGGCACTCTGGCTAAGACGAACTTACCTACGCAGCGATCAGATGTCCTCAGAACGAATGAGCCACTCTGACAAGGTGCAATGTTATACGAGGTCAGGGTTTCTCTCTGCATCATTTGTTTTCTTTTTCTGGCATAGAATCTTGACCGTCCAGTTTAACAAACTATGGCTTAACTTATTTCTAGTCCCCTACCTTTTATAATCCTTACATTTATCTTGCTAGAGCATACCTTCAAGTTGACCATTACGCCCTCTATAACAAAGCCTTCTCTCGATTGACCAATGTGCGTGGGAAAACAAGATGTCGCTCTTCGTGATATAGGCGTTCCAATGCAGAGACACAGCAGTGGAGTCAATTTTTCTCAGTGTGTTGATTTACGTGCGGTGTCCGTGGATGAGCAGATCGAATGGTGAATACCTGTCCACGGGCACATCCTGTGCGCATGCCGAAGGGTAGCATATCGGATTAGTTGGAACACTTCACTGCGTTACAAGGACGTATTGCGTGAAGTGGACAGAGCAGGATGACAATAGGAATGAGACGAGCACTCGTCCCTGTATCTTGCCGTCCTGTTGCTTCTACTTCGTGCAATACGCCCTCGTCACATTCTAGCCTAATAATTACGCGTCACATTTCACTCTTACCTCATCCACACAGCTGAAGTTTATCGTGCCTTACCGACAATATAGAGACCGATGTCACGACGAATTTCACTGCGCCGCCGTTGCTGCCTGCAAAGGATGCTGGTAGTGGTAATAGTTAGCGTGCTGAAGGGCAACTGTGGCAATGAGTACTTTTTTTTTCATCGTCACAAACCAGCTTAATTCGCGGTATGAAGAGACAGGGAGAGGATGATAAAAATATTCTACTAAAGGAGCACATCAAACAAACCATTCTCTGCTGTATTCACGGAAGTAATCGAGTGCCTCACCATAGCGCTTCGTCGCGTCTCGTGTCATTACGGGAGGGGGGCATAATTTCTTTAGCCATTAACGACGGTCATCTGTTTGTCGTGTGACTGTTGGGGGAAAACAGATATGCATAGGCGCGCCCTCTATGGCGGAGCTGTACTGTTTCGTTACCGGCTGGCGATTAGCTGTAGGCCGTCCGTTGGATGTTCGCGACTAGGGATTGATGTCTACTAAGAAGAAGCAAAGACAACTTCTTCATATCACAACTGCACTGAAATATCGGCGCGCTTCTGTTGACCTAGATATGATGTGACTTCCACCTTTGTTGCGTTAACGCGTACTGCCATGACACGCTCGGAACGCTCACTTTAAGTCAAGGTCAACATTTCTGTCGATCGCGGAAGGTAAGCCCGTGCGTGAAGTATAGCTGCCAACCTGTATGTTTAAGATTCGTAAAAATCCCGCAGACGGGGGCGGTGGGAGGGTGGAAGGAGGAGCAGGAGGAAGCAGGAGCGGGAGGAAGGGGAGGGAGTGGCACCTATTTTTTAAGAACTTTGTCCTGAGCACACACACCTTCTCTGGCAGCATGCCCACCTTGTTGCATACGCACCGTAGCAAAGTTCGCACACCAGAGACTGTTACGTCTCAACACCACCAAGGGTATTAATTGAACGTTTGCCACGCGTCATACCACCGCACCTCGTATCCAGACGTCAACGCGGCGTGGACGACTAAACGCGCTCACCCCACCATTATACCTGAAAACCGGAGAAGAGGATGAACGGGAAGGAACCACGACAACGAATGGATAGGCGCAGTTAATTAGACGAGTCAAATCACCACCCATCCCTCTGCACTTATCGAGCCGTCGAGACAGCGTGTAAACCGGCTGGTGCAGGGTTCCACGAAAGGCCCTCAGCTCGCCCTTCACCTGGCGGGCTCAGCGAAGGGGCAACGACGAATGAACCAGGTGTCGCCGGATGATTTCTTTCCACAGATTCCAAACCAGTTTCTTCGAGGCGGAGTTACTGCGAGTTATGGATAGCGTGGGCGTGGTGTCGCAATGGAGTCGACGATGGTGATTTGCTGCTGGACAGTCTTCAGACTCCCTAGTCGACTCGCCTAGGGAAGACGACAGGATTAAGAGCAGAGACTTTTCGAAAGTGACAACAGAGGGTCCAGATGTGAACGGAGACGTTTAACTTGCTCCCACATGGAGTGGGCTCCCGTACTGGAGCCGTGTAACTAAGCTTAATAAACCCTTTTTCCTTCATTTTCTACAACCAGACGTAGTAGCCGATGGGCTTGGTGGATTCCGTGCCCTGAACGCCACAGTGGCCGCAACAAGACTGACAAGCAGCATATTGTTTTTTAGATCACAGTAACCTTGGCAGCGACTCTGTTGACGCAGATTTCGCCTGCTTCAGAAACTTGTCTGAATGAACTTGCTGGAATCGTATCGGAGCTTGGAGCGCAGCACAACACGATAGATGAAGAAAGAGACTCGCAACTGATGTTTATGGCATGTACATATCTTATTTTACTGCATATCTACACAGATACACTGCGCATGTCGAAAAGACATAAAAACAAACAAACATCATATGTACGTGTCTATAACAATGATTTATGAAGTTGAACTCTCTGTCATGTAGTAGCAAGGATGGCTGGCTCACGCACAAAGTGCCCATTCTTGGTGACATCACCAAGAATTCTCCTCGTTCTTTGTTGTCCTCTCTTGCGTGGACACAAGGCATATGAGAAAACCCGGATAAGGCTGAGCGTTTACCATTGTTCACATTGGCACAATCCGGAAACCTTGAGTTAAAAGCTTCAATTAGCCGTACAAGCACAACGCGTGCACAAGCAGAAGACACCGCAGCACTGGACTGGCAACCGCATCATTATCGAGCAAGAAATGGGCACGCAGACAAAAGATGCGGCTCTCATTCAACGTTCTCAGTGACGTCGCAAAATGAGCGTACATTTGCGAGTGTCAGACATAAGTCCCCGCGACGCTGGTTATAACTGAAGTCATTAATTCAGCTCCTGTGTTGTCCTCTCTTTGTTACACATTGTGTTGCTTCTGAAGGTGCACTAACCGAGTTGAAGCTTTCTTAACTTGAGTGCATCTTTCTAACCGTTGCTTTTGTTGTGAATAAATTATTAACACCCTCTAGACGGGCACAACATGTCGTCATCTTAATTGGCGCATGTCGAAACAAGGTTGCTTTCAATGCGAGGTCATGCACGAAAAAACGGCAATGGCTCGGACAGTGGGAATGCACCTTGCTCGCTCGCCTCTGTCGCGTCTTTCTCTTTTGTTTCTGTTCTTTGTCTTTTCAAACGTCAGGTTGCCTGCTGCGTGTACGCTTCCTTGACCTTATTCGCGCGTCTCGCCGGCTGGAGTCCCAGCGACCTATACCGAGTCTTCTATCTACGCGGAAGAGAGCTCTTCCGCACGATAGCGCGGCGTGCGACGTCCGCTTCCTCCGCACGTCCAAGGCCACCAGAAGACATAGGGTGCCGCGGTGTTCGATGTTTAAAGGAGGCAAGCGGGAAAAAAAAGAAGACGGACTCCGGCACCATCTGCATCCTTAATTGATTTACTGCGCAAATCAGTAACTAGGTATAAATATTGTCCTTCGTTCGTTTACAGACAAATGGCAGTGCATTCTGGAATAATCGCTCGAGTTCGCTAACATTCTAGAATGTGCAATTCGACATTTGCCTTGCGCGCGCGCAAGGCGCGGCACTTTCGCCATAGAATCCACGACGAAATTCATGAGAGAGAGAGAGAGGAAAAAGCAAGGAGAGGAAGAGCAGGGATGATAACCAGAGGAGCATTCCGTTTGCTACCCTACACTGGGGGGTACGGGAAAGGGGGAATAGAAAGAGGAACACTTGAATACAGTAGGCGCGTCTTGCGGCGAACGACAAACCGATACCAGTGACGACCCGGTGAAAAACGGTCGCCACCAAAAAAGCAAAACAATGTACGCTTGATAATATCGCGGAACACAAAATGCTACAAGTATATTTCTTGAAGGTCAACAATAGGCCATCCTCAGACTGCGCTTGTCATTGCTTTATTTTTATTTTTATGTTTATTTTATTGGGGGGTGGGGAGAATCTCCTGTCGACACAGCTCAGTGACACCTGCGAGTGCTCGTTTGAACACACATTTGAAGTCCTTGGGAAGGGAACTTACTGGAGGTGCTCGACCGTGTTTCAGCGTTGTTTGTAACTTGATTTGTCACATTTCCATGTGTCTGCTGAAAAAGTCAAGCTCCTGCACTAAACTGGAAGTTGATGTTCTGTGGTCCTCAGCTAGCTTAATGCAGATCAATTGCTGCAGCTGTTTGGGCATTGTGGTATACCATGGCGCGCGCGTATTGCGCAGTACTGTAGCACCTTTGATGGCGAGGGAACCGATGAGCTTTAAGAGACAGCAAAGAGGAGCGTTTCGTATAAATGGCAAATTACACTTCTGGAATACCAGAGACGTCAGTCTGACTAGGAATGGAGTTTTTGTCAGCCAGAAAACCAGAAAGCAGTTAAAGGCGAAAAACAGGCTTGAATTACCCGCGCTATATCATCGTGACGTCATGAGATATCGACTGCGTCTGTTTGCGACGAGTTATTAGTTAATTGGTAGCTAAGAACTATCCCACATTATAAGAGAGAGAGAGAGAGAGGAGAGGAAAGGCATGGAAGTTCGCAACCACGTCCGGTCTGCTACTCTGCACTTGGAGAAGGGGGTATGGAGACGAAAAGAGAGCGAAAGGAGATAGAGATTTCGCGCACATTTAAGGTTCTCACCAAGACTACACACGGTTTCTAAGACCTGTTGAAGTATTTCAACAACGCTTTCGTGGCTTTCTGTGCTATCGACGCGTACGACCAAGGTCCAAGGATTTTCATTTCCGGAAATGATCTAGGGTGCAGCTGGTTCAATGCTGTCCGGAGAGCTTCACTTTAGACGTCGTACTGGGGACAGAGACATAGGATGTGTTGGATCGTTTCTATGCTTCCACAAGAATCGCGCATGGCGTATCCCCCATTACAATGCTGTCGCCTGCTGTCGCCTGAGAGCGGGAAACTTTTGATGGCACTTGTAGCTTTAAGGATGGATCAAGCCTGTGAGGATGGCACCTGTGGAGGTTGGGAGAAGACCAGTGTTTGTGTGTCATAGTTTTAGCCACGATATGAAGCTTTCTAGCAGCGTCGGTTCTAGATAAGGGGATTGGAACTGGTCGGGCTTCCAAGGGGGCAAACCGGGCGGCTTCATCGGCGAGGTCATTACCAGCAGTGCCGGTACGTCCAAGTAGCCACTGGAATATAACTTCATGCCCATTAGCGATAACTTGATGGTGGTCTTCTCTTATTTCTTATGTCAGCTGCTTATGAGTCCTATGATATAGGGCAAAATGCAGACTGTGAAGTGATGCCTTAGAGTCGCAAAAGATGACCCATTTCTGAGGTGTCTCTTGCAGGAGGTATTTGACAGTAGCACGCAGGGCAGCAAGCTCTGCTGCTGTTGATCTTGTCAGGTGTGATAGCTTGGATATCATTGTGGTTTTCGCAGCCGGAATGGCAACGGGACCTGAAGAGCTGGTAGGTGAGACCGAATTATCGGTATAGATGTGTATTCGGTCCCCGTATGTATTATTGATTAATAGCAGCGGCATCCGTTTCAGAACTATTTATGGCTAATTGGCCTTCTTTACACCCGGAATACTTAGGCGCACCTTGGCTGTTGGAGACACCACAAGGGCAATGAAGGCCTTGCTGATGGTATGTATCCTAATGGAAGACAATCTGTCTCGGTGATTATAACTTCAGAAAACGTTGCACAAGGTCTCTGCGATGGCAAGAACTCCAAGTAATGATGGGGAACGTGGGATATATGACGTATACGCGTCCTGAAACAATCCACAGCAACGTATGTTTGGATGGAATAATCTTTGGCGAGCACGATTGATGCAGCTGTTGACGCACAGCGAGGAAGTCCTAAACACGTGTGCAATGCTTGGCCGTGTAAGCTCTCCAATGATATTGGACTTTTACGCACAGGAAAACACTGGATGTTGCGTCGATACCATAGGAATAGAGCGCTGTGCAACTGAAGCATGTGGCGTACAGATGTGCCCCATGTTTTCCCGCACATAAACCTCGGTACCTAGGCAACAAACAAGATTTTTTTCTTGAATTACGTGCAATGAGGGCTCCAGGAAGTATTTCGGTCGATTATTACACCCAAGAATCGATGGGTCTTTCCATAGGTGATAGTGTGTCCAATAATCAAGACTGTATATGGTGTCATAGGTTTACGTGTGAATGCAATCAATGCACATTCCTCGGTCGATACAGTCAAGCCTTGTGTTTGAAGGTATGCTGATGTCAAAGTTGCTACCCGCTGCAATCGCGCGCGAACCTGAAGGCGAGTTACCGCAGAAGTCCAAAGGCAGATGTCATATGCGTATGTCGAGAGGTAGATTGTTTTAGGTAAAACTTCAGCTAGTCCAATGAGTGTCACATTGAACAACGTGGGACTGAGTACTCATCCTTTAGGCACAGTAAGTGTAATATTCAGCTGGGAGGCCATCTTCTGTTTGTACAAAAAACGACCGGCGAGTTGTGTAGTCGGATAACCAGCGAAGCATGCGGCCGCTGGATCGAATAGTATCCAGGGGGTTGATGATGGCGTCATGTGCAACGTTGTCATACGCGCCTTTCACATCGAGAGAGAGCGCAACTGATATACGCTTACGGCTTTTCTCCTGTTGCACAAACATTGTCAGGTCAATGACGCTATCAATTGAGGAAAGACCCCGACGAAATCCTGCCATGGAAGCGGGGTACATATTGTAACGCTCGATATACTATTCTAGACGTGCAAGGACTATCCTTTCCATCATCTTTCCGATGCAGCTAGCCAGAGCGATAGGGCGATACGCCGCCAAGTCCAACGGAGATTTCCCCGGCTTTAGCAAAGGAACCAGCAGCCTATTTAACTTCCATTGGCGGGGAACTTTACCTCTATGCCCTGAGCTGTTGAAACTGTTCAGAAGCGCTCTTCTTGCCTCTTGTCCAAGGTGTCCCAGGGCAGCATAGGTGACGCTGTCAGGGCCTGAAGAGGATGATAGTTTAGAAACGGCCTGGGCAGCTTCGAGTTCTTCCATGGTAAAGGATACGTCCATTTCCTGCACCCGAGCCGCAGGGAGGTCACTTAATATCAATGTTGGTGTTGACAGGCTCGCCACTGACTCTCTCGCACAGAATTCCTCCGCCACACCAAGCTCAGTTTGGCCAAGATGGAGGGCCAAAGCTGCGAATGGGTGTCGCTATTGCGGGGATGAACGAAGGCCACGAACTGTCCTCCAGATATGTGAAAGCGGCTTGCGAGGGTCCAGTATAATTCACAGAATGTCTTCCATCGCTCAATCTCTAGTTTGTCTATGCGACGATGAACTTTGTTCTGAATGCGTCGTGCGTCTCTGAGGTCATAAATTGATTTAGTGCTTCTGTATCGTCGCTCTCCGCGCCGTCGAATGGCACGAAGTCTCTCAAGTTCAATGTCGAAATCCGTTCGGTTTGACGACTGCGAGAATAAACACTTGGCAGCTTTCATTGCTTCTGCGATGAAATATAATGTTAGTGCGTCGGGGAGGTTTCACCGGCAACGTCCATTGACGACAGCAACATTATAAAGGAACTAATACTGATACTGATCTGTCCTAATAACTATTCGATTTCTTTTTCCGAACTATAACTTCCGAAGATGCAAAAATACTTTGAAATGTGTCACGTCATATTAAGTCAGCGGCAGTGCGGTTCTGGGCACAAAATTCAAAAAAGTGAAACGTTCACCTTCATTTTTTCCTCTAAGAGGCAACTGTTTTGCCGAGAAATAAATGCAAATCGAGTTCTGAAAAAATTACTCATTAGAGCAAAGCAAGTTAGTGTTGATATTTAGCGTGCTTCATTTCAAGCGCGAGATTCTTCAGGGTGAAAGAGAGAGAAACACTTTAGTTTGTGCTTTTCAAAGTGTATGTAGAACCCAATAGTGAGGCGAGCATGTCCTCCACAGTGAATGCATATGGCGGCGGATCCTATGTGACAGAGTTTCGTATAAGGTGAGCGATTGAAAGTTGAGAAGCAAATATTGAATCCTCACGGATGGCGCATTTGGCGAAATTGTGTGCATCAAGGGGGAGGAAGAAACAACTTCATTTCGTCAATTTGGTTCAACTTGATGGCAACCGTGGGCCAGAAATGTTCGAGGAGCGAGCTTTTCTGCGAACACTGCGAAGGCACGCAACTTGTCGGAGCCGCACGCTAACGTACACGACCCTGACCTGTCATGGCATTAGACTGACTAGTTTAACCGAGCTGCCACATGTGTGCAGCTGGAGCTGAAATTTCTGACGGCTCCTGGTAACGTTAGATTAGAGGCTTGCAAAGAAAAAAGAAAAAAAAAACATTCGACGAAAAAAAAAAGAGCAAAAATACAACAGGTGGTACATTAGGCTTGTGAAGTACGCGCACGTGTCGATGAAAGAGCAACGGCAGCATCGTAGTGCTTAACGACACTAAAGAGAAACGCCAAATCACATTAAGCTGATCAAGTATTCTTCGAAAACTGTAATGTTGTTAATTTCGCGGATCTATCTCCATCTTTAGAAGAGGAAATTCAGGTCAAAGCTCAATTTCTTCTTTATTATTATTTTATTTCGCGGTGAACTCGCAGCCACGCTACGTTAGTGAGACATGACGTATTTCAGTGCTATTTTTTTTCTCACATGGGACCGCATCAGCTCAGCAGTGAAAGTTCCCGAAACTTCTCATGTTCAATCTTTGGTTCCTTTCGAATACAACATGGTCCACTTTTACTGATAAACAAGTAACCATCGATCTTGGCAGACGTCATGACGCATGACGATCTTGGACGTCATGATCTATGACGTCCCGGCGATCTGGTGTTAGAACTGCAAGAGCCGTCGTCGCCATTCGTCTCTCGTCTCTCCTTCTTTTTTGCGCCTTTCTTGGTTATTCTCTTATTCTCGTAGTAAGGGTGGCGTTTTCTTTTCGTTTGTGTGTGTGTGTGTGTGTGTGTGTGTGTGTGTGTGTGTGTGTGTGTGTGTGTGTGTGTGTGTGTGTGTGTGTGAGAGAGAGAGAGAGAGAGCGAGAGATAGAGAGATAACTAGTTCAGTTGCCATGAGGAGCCATCGACAGCTAGCTTCTCCTTCTTTGTCACGTCATTGTCCTATTTTCCGGTGTAAGGGGCGTGTCGTTTTGATAATATCATTATTACGTTGAAGAGTCACTAAAATTACATTAATAGAGCGACCAATAAAGAGCAACATTAAATCGATTTACATAGGCGCTCTTCGAAGACCATTTGGTTTCATTTGGCGAGATAATGTTGATTACCTAGCGAAGTGAGTGTAGGCCGACGTATCCCCCTTTTTATGTGTTTTTTTATATTTATTTTTTATATATCGTAGCTAGGTAGCAACGCCGCGACGTCAGTGTGACTAAATAAATCCTAGAGTAGTTTGTTTGGGCAGTTTCTGGGCATACAATGTTCTCAAAGCTGGCTAGGTCGAGTCTATAGCTCCTTCAGAATGCAGTGCAACCCAGTGCAATACTCGCTTTTCGGCAGACATTAGCTATAGACCCCAGCGAATGCCATTAAAACATGTGACGTCACAAGGAGCCAGATAGGGAACTTTGTGATGGCGTCACCGTGCGTCCTTTCTGGCTTACAACGCATGCTCCTGTTGGGGACATTTTACCAGTTCAGAGTAACTTATATAATTCAGGTTTAATTTTACTGTTATTTATACTGTTCGTTCCGTACAATACATCCGCTCTTAGACCGATGACGACAGCGCTAACGACAACAAGACGTGTCGCACGTCGTGGAAACAACGTGCAGGTACTATTAGGGGGAAGTGCAGTTTCATTTTGTGCAACATTTTTTATACAAACAAAACGGTTATGACAGTACCCATCTGTGACAGACGGGAAAGAATCAGAATCAGATACCTTTAAGACGTTATTAAGATTTGAACGTGATTAGCTCAAGACCAAGCCAGAAACTACGATTCGGTCACGAGGCGCGCCGTAGTTGGGGAATCCGGACTAATTTCCATCACCTGGGGTTTTTTTACGTGCACCCAATGCGCGGGCCTGTTCACCCCCATCGAAATGCGGCCGCCGTGGCAGGTATTTCATCCCGCGCCTTTTTACGCTCGAGCCGCCCATCGCCGCAAGTCGCACCGCACGCTTGCGGTCGCTCGAAAAATTGCACGTATCCAGCACTTGTGCACAAATTACCGTTTACATTGTGTACACAGTGTATACCTTACACATTGTAAACCGAAATTTGTGCACAAGTGTTTGATACAACGCCAAAGCCCCCCACGGCGGACTGAAGCGGAAGGACGGCGGGCGCATCGTCAAGACCGAAAGCATCGCCGCTGCACCGCGCAGCGGCTAGCGACAAAGCTACAGTTTCCCGGGCTTGTTTTTTTTTTCTAGCCTAGATGGTGCACGAGTGTCGCGACGCGCACTTCCTCGAAGTGGACAATACACAAAGGATGCGAAACGACGCTTAAGGCCCTTCGCTGACACTGCCCCCATCTTGCTTTCTGCATTATTCGTCCCTATATACTGGGAGGATGTTTACGCTACAAAAACCATCTTTCCTCGCGAGTTCTATGCTCAGTGGGCTTCGACGAAATACGCTGGTTTCGTTGCGGGATTTCTCTCTGCGTGAGCCATTCGGTTCCATACTGCGTGCCTATCGCATCCGAATAATAATAATAATAATAATAATAATAATAATAATAATAATAATAATAATAATAATAATAATAATAATAGCAACAGTTTTTAGATGGCACGTTTATCAACAAATGCTGTTCGCTTGTCGGAGCATTCATGAGAAGCTGCGGGTACATATTCCAACCGATAAAGCAATAAAAATAAAAAATGCATTACAGAAAAGGTACACGAGATGTGACATCGAAAGAACGCGTTGTGCAAGCAATTTCATCACACTGACGTGTGGCGCCAATGATTACATACTGTCGGTTTATTTTCCAAGGGAGTGCACAAAAAAAAAACGCAGGGGCATATCTGCAGGCAACGTTCCTATGCTTTCACAGCAGACGCGTGGTCACAGCGGCGCCATTCTAGCGTTACAAGAATGACACCTGAAGAATGACACCCTGTATTGGCCCTTGTAAGTGAAGGACCCCCGTTGACAAATGTCCAGTCGAAGACATCTTTGTACAGCGGCATAAATGGCTCGCGAGGGCTCTCAAGGCTTTCGATGTTTTGTCCATGACGTGTCAAAACTCAGCGTCTTGTTATGGAAGTAATCACACACAAAAATAAGCATTGTCTTCACCCAAAATTTGTGAGCCATCCTTGACACTGTGTCGTCACTGTCATATTGCCTTTATCGTTGTCTTCGGACCAGCTGCCGCTGCTTCATGCGACGTTTAAAAGCTTTCCTTAAGTGATCCTCTACATTTATCTATTACTTTACGGACTAGGACCAAGAAACAAACCGGTGTACCGCAAAAAAAATTAAAAGCACCATACCGCGGTTCTTAAAAACTACGTGCACGTAGAAGAGTACATGCTTAAATACCACGGGCTATACATGTGAAAACACGCAATGATTCCCGAGCCGGGCAGCCATAAAGCGTTTGGTCGTACATTTTAGTTCTTCGCATGCTTTTTGCCTGTATAAGGGGGTGAGAATACGGTACACGACAATCGGAAAGTTCACCCGCCAGCATAAGTTGAACATCTCGTAGAGAGGGAGAGAGCAAGGAGGAAAGGAAGGGCAGAACCAATCCGCACGTGTGATTCCCGTTGGCTTCCCTGCACGGTAGGCAGAAGAGCGGAGACAGAGATCGGTGAACCAGCTTGCGCTTGGTTCACCGATCAAGTGGCGGCCAGGAGGGCGCGAGCTCTCATCCGCACTTCACAGTGTACAAGGAACGCTGCGGCAGGACTCACTGACAGTGCGCGGACGAGACCCCGTGGGCGAAGTCGGGGTCATTGACATAAGCTTCACCACATCGCGCAAGGGTAAAGGACGTCGCAAGAGCGATCGAGCACGCATGGCCGCGGCGTTAAGCTGAGCGTAACGAACAAGTAAGAACGCAGAGGGCGCATGGCAGAATCAGGAGCAGCACGCAATGCTGACAAACACTTTCCCCGTAGGACACGAATGCAAGTGAAATGGGGAGTTTCCAGTCTTCGGGCGAAGACGACCGCCGAGGACCCGCGTTCCTCAGACACTCTGCCGTGGCTGATCTATTGTTTGCGTCGGCTGCCTAGTGCGGCTCAAAGTACTTGACTCTCTGCGCTGCATGGAAAGTGGGCTGAAACAGAGCGCAGCTTTTGTCCTGCTGCTGCAACAGATGTCACACGCGGTGCTGTTGACCACCTGAGGTAGACATGAATACGACTTTGTAAACGCTGTTTTTCGGCGCTGCAGTCGACCCCGCACGGCTTGTTCGTATCCTTGTTGTTCAGGTATAGAGGACAGAGCTGAAAGTCAGGGTTTGCCTCTGACACATTGGCGGGGTTCAAGTAACTTAGGCGAGAGTTTTACGACAGCGCAAAGTTTCTCGACAAAGCTGCATGCGCTCGTGCATCATCGCACCGAAGCATTGAGTCTGCGTCACTTACTGAAAGCGGAATCGAAACGCATCGGCTGCTGTATTGGGCAGATCGCACGGCTCTGTCAGCACGTTCTTGATGCCGTAGTGTCTTTCTTCACTGGTATATGTCATGCTTTCTTGTTTTGTTTCGTTTTTCTATCACTTTCATCGTAAGAGTTTACGCAACATGAAGCAGGGGGAAATGGACAAAACAATAAAGGCAAGTAGGTCAACCGGAACAATAAATCCGAATTGTTATCCAAAGCTTTCATCGGGGAAGGGGGAGACAAAGATAAAGAGGCAGGACAGGGTCCGTTAGGGCAGGATCACAGCACAGGGTCCGTTTGTGCAGGTCTGATTTGCAACAAAGTAGTCGTCGACCTCTGCTGCGGCGGCTGATGGGGTCAGCATTTAAGAAAAGAATGCCTTATTCTGACGATGGTCGATAATCAACGCGAGCTTTCCATGTCGCTCGCAAGATGCTGCGCTTTTACAGTCGGCATCAGCGCTGCCTGCCCACACTTTAATATACCGGCGAAAAGTTGAAGGGGAATGCGACCAGTGAAGAATCAAGTTTGTTCGAGAGTTAAGTGCATGCATTCTCCCTCCTTCCACCTCCTCCCCCCCCCCCCCAAAAGAAAGGAAGAAAGAAAAATGAAACGCTGGGAGAGTCGGCCTGTAGTTCTCCGTAGTAGCTGTTCAGGTAGTGATTCGCACGTATACAACAAAGGCCACCAGTCGAATTGCAATGCGCTGCTAAGCACGAGGGCACGCGGGATCAAATCCCGGACGTGACGGCCGCACTTCGACGGGGGCGAAATGCTAAAAAAAAAAAACCTGTGCGGTGCATTGGGCGCACGTTGACGATCCACAGCTGGTCAAATTTAAGCGGGGCTCCCGCACCACAGCGAGCCTCGTAATCATATCGTGGTTTTGGCACGTAAAATTCCAGAATTAATTAGTAGAATTGCAAGCTTCAACCACGGGTCGTCATAATCGCACTCTTCTGTGAGCCACTGCAGATCTTCGAACAACCAATTATGGGCCCTATTGAGCGTCACTGCAGAACTTCCAAGAAACTATGATGGGTCCTAAATTGATCATCTACACGTAGGGGCGCTGTTGTCCCGCGGTCTCCTGTGTTGAGTCATTTACCGGGGGCCGCGATAAAATGTGATGTTCAATACACTTTCAGTACACTTTGTCATGATCAGTGGATCAAGAATTCATGATTAGCAGCGAGCTTCTTGAAGCTGTGTAGGAGTGCATTTATCTAAGTCAAGTAGTCGAACGGTGACCCAGATAATGAAAAAGAAATTTCGAGGTGGGTAAAAGATGGGTTGCAGCGCATGCGGCGGACATCCGCAAGTCATAACTGGCAGCTTAAAATCAAGGGTCTGACGGGTTGCCGTCTGGTCGGTCTGGGGGAGCCGAAACGTCATTCCATCTTTTTTTTTTTTTTTTGTCGGTGCCTTCTAATTTTCGTCAACTGGCAGCTTACGATACCATTGAAGATGAGTTTATAGAATCATTGGGCTCAGCCAATATTACCCTATGGGGCGGAAATATTGAGGAAGGTTAACAAAATAAAAGCCTGTAGAAGCTAAGATATGAGCAACAAGTGACCAAGAACCCGACACATGCCGTTTACGCGCTCTCTCTTCTTCTCGACTCGGTCCGCTGCTGGGATATCTCAAGTTGCGACGCCCTCGTGTCGTTTTGTCAAAACCTCACCGCTGACTGGGCCTGCTGTCATCTCATCCGTGCAAACATTTGCATGAGCTGCATCCCAAACCCTGTAAATCATTTATTCGTGCGGACGAGCTCATCTGCGGCGAAAGAAAAATGTGTCAGATACTTGGCCTACATTTTCGCGCATTCAAGAACAATACGTCTAAACGCTAAACGCACTGTTATTTTCCACTGGCAGGAGCAGTTGCTCCAGCTGTTCGGAACCTAGTACGCTATATGTTTATCATTTCATGCGTTTGTTTTCCAGTTCCTTTCTTTTTTTCCTCGTATGACGTCAGGCGCATAGGAATTGACCTCCCATAAATAAAACCGGATACAGATGCTCCACGTTCCCATTTTACTATTTTTTACGCCTTAATTTCAAACAAGCAGACAAGCTAACTAGCGAATAATGAATGTTGTCGTGGAATTGCAAGCGGTCCCATGCGGTGAGTCAAAGCAGCCTGTCTTGCTTGTCGCATTGTTGGAGATACGGCGCATTGCGCTTGCCAGACAGGCCTGTCCTTCACCTGACCTCTACGCGCTCTTGCTTTCCGCGCACTCGCACACAAAAGTTTCCGTCTCAACAGGGACATCGCGACGCTTGCGTTCCACGTGCAGTGTTTGCTGACCACTTCCCATGCGTAGCCATCTTCTTTTTTAATTATTATTATTATTATGGCACGAATGCAACGGGTAACGAAGTAGGGTTTGGTTGATCGAACGCTGTAATTTTTTTTTCTTTTGCGTAACGTAACGAAGCCGCAACTTCTTGTTTATGCATCATCGTGTGAAACTTTTTACATTTTGAGAGACGGAGGCCGAAATAACGAAAGCTATGGCAAGCGACTATTATGTCTGCGACTCTGTGCACATGTAAAAGTTCACGCTCGAAGAGGGTAGAACGCTGGACAAGTTAATATTGGTTCACGACTAGTAATAGCAGCGCACCGAGAACACTCTAGGCTCGCACTCCTTTCCACCGCCGTGGAAGAGGTCAAACCTGGCCGCAGGAGTGGTGATTAAAAGGCTTCAGCCGGGAGACAGCTCCCATTCTGCGATCACGACGGTCTGTTTCAGCCACGGACCCGCCGTGGTTGCTCAGTGGCTATGGTGTTAGGCTGCTGAGCACGAGGTCGCGGGATCGAATCCCGGCCACGGCGGCCGCATTTCTATGGGGGCGAAATGCCAAAACACCCGTGTGCTTAGATTTAGGTGCACGTTAAAGAACCCCAGGTGGTCGAAATTTCCGGAGTCCTCCACTACGGCGTGCCTCATAATCAGAACGTGGTTTTGGCACATAAAACCCCATAATTTAATTTTTATGCGAAGCATATTACGAGAGCTCAACCCAGCTCCTCAGGCGCGGCGGTGTCGCCTTCAATACCACGTGACCCCGTGACGTCACGACAGAGGAGAAACGCGGCTCCAACTCGCGGCGTCGCGGTGGTATATAAGCAGCTGCGCTTGCCTCTGCTAGACACTCACGAGGTGAGATGCTTCCTGGAGACAGAGCTGCACGTTGGAATGAGAAGCGAAGGTTGCGGCGTGCTACAGAGGCTATTTCTAAGTGGCTTTGCTACGGCGCAGCGACTACGCGCCCCGCATCGGACGCGGTGAGCGTCGAGCAACGCAGCGTTCGGCGCGACAACGAAATGTGCGCCTGAGCAAGCGCCGCACGCCTGAGCCGACGCTGACGACACCGGCTTTTCTGCGACACGAGCTCCTTAACGCTGTCGCGTTAAAATAAAGGCTAGTATGCTTCGCATCCTGGGCTTAACCTTAGCTAAGCCACAGCCATCTTTTTTTTTTTCAGCCACTGCGAAGCGACAGTTCCCGGCGCGGAACTTTGTTCAGCAATAACGCGTCTACCAGTGCGGTGAACAAGAGATTTCTCGCACAAGACGCAGGTGTGAGCGGTAGATCATCGGAGAACTTTGTCACCAGGGCGAAGTGAAGAAACGCTGTTCCGTTCGTCATACATAGCGACATTTCCGGCATGTCTACAGGCTACGTCAGTATCGGCGTGAGCTATCCGAACGAGGATAGACTACTCGGGAAGCAAGCTGCTGTGCAAGAGAAACGCTGGGAAGCACAGAATGCTTTAGAAAGTGGCGCGGAAGGCATAGAGGATGGATCGCGACCATGTAGCGAAGAATAACGGAGTCTGCTGAACTACAGCAATGTAAGCGAAGATGATGACAGGAAGATTATCGCCCATCCAGTGTGGCCTTGGCAGATTTCCAGTCGGCGTCAAACGTTTACTGCCCATGCAATTTAAGGAAACGTTTAATTTCCGCGCTGTTCATGCACCGTACCCGGAAAAACCGTACAACGTTATGATGTCCAAGTATACGTTAGTACCAGGTTGGACAACTGTTTTCCAGTATGCGTGTCCAGGCTGAGGAATTATTAGAATTTTACCGAGATTCCGCATTACCTAAGCTTTTGATACCGACTACGCATATATACAAACCGCACCGGAGAGAGTTTAGTGACAGCGCTCAGTAAGGCTGTTTCTCTGGGCGTGGTAGGCAGACGTTGCCCCGTGCTCGGTGTTGGAGGTACGATGCTCTTCCTCCGTAACGTGCGAGAGAAAAGGCTTATTGCCACGGTCCGGAACCGATCACGGCAAGGCAGCCTCTTATACGTGCTGAGATTTATGTTACAATGGCAAACATGGCTTTTCCAACTTCACGCGTGCCCATTTGGAGACGCCATGAGGCTTTTCTCAACCTGTCAGTGCAGTTTGCCCCAACACTTCCTTCCTTGAGATTGCAGATGAAGCAGTCGGCGCGTTGCATTGGCCTTCGGGCACCTCACGTGTGTCGACTGTCATCACTGATGAACGCCAACAACGGCCTCACGCGACAGCAAACTGCACCTGAATATGGCACGTTTTCAATGCGGATTTCAATGTCTTTCAATAGCCCGCATAATACTGCTGTGTAAGCGCACTTTTCTTTGAATTTATGCACACGCCCGCGCGTACCGTTTAAAGAGCTCGAACAAGGCGCCAAGGCCGACTTCATTTTTTCTTCTTCGTAAGACAGCCCTCGCGGCTTTCAGAGCGACAAAGTGGCAGTGAGAGCGCGGAAGAAACAGAGCGCTTTGTTTTTTAATTCTTTTTTCCCTCAATTGTGACGGAGCACGCAAACACGAAACAAGCTACTTCAAAATAACCGCCTTGTTTTCACGGTAGAGTCATCACCGCCTGCTAGGCGCCTTATCGCGCCGCCCTCCAGCTGGCGGCGCTCCGCGCTATCTGCTGCCTTCGTACACATATGCCACATTTACGCGCACATTGCCCGCACCGAAAGTTTATTCAATCTAAACATATGGCGCTGGTATGGATCTCACACGAATGTTACGGCAAGGCAGAGCCTTGCGGAAATGCACGCTGCCGCCGACGGTACGTTATAGCCGAAGGTCGCATTTGAACGATATTCGACTGATAAGGTTTTAAGCGGCGAAACAACAGATTGGCTGCGTGTTGTGGTTCCTGTTTGCTTATGACCACCTTGGGTTCTTTAAAGTGTGCGCCTAACCTGACTTTGCACATTCACATGTTGACTTGACATGTGAATGTGAACTTGACTTCACTTTTTCACACTTCACACTTCACATGTGAACTTGACTTCACTTTTGAGTCCAAGTTGTCCGAATGTGTGAGCCATCTTGGCACTGCTGGTTTTTTTGTATACGACGTACATTATCAACCGACCAACACTTGTGGTTTTAGGATCCCGTCGTCTGACTCACGGTAATTAAACGAACATTGCGGGTGTGATCCCGATCTTTGCATTTCGATGAGGGCGAAATGCGAAAAAGCTCGTAGATTTTTCTTTTTTTCAACAGTAGATATTACAGATATTACAGGCAAAAAGCGGTGCAGAGATAAGCCCCAAAGCGTGCGGCTGTCTTCTTGTGAGGAAAATAAGTACCTAACATTAATTCTAACGTTGTTAGGACTTCAAAAAATATGTCTTCCTTACTAGGCACACAAGCGCAATTAATAGACAATTTAAAGAAAGCGTTTTGTTGACTGGAATCGGAGGAATGGAACGGATGAAACTGATCCAGTCCAGGAACGAGAATTGTCCAACTCCCACCATTACGAGGAGTTAAAAAGGAGCAGAATTACGGGGGACGTCCACTCTCCGGATCGCAGTTGGAATGGAATGAAGGGCCCCACTCCGCGACTCTGATATTAACATCGACTTATAAGCCCAGCATCTTCCACGTAGCTCCCTCCCAGGTGCAGAGACTTCTCCGAGGACACCGTGTTTACACTTAAGGCAAAACACTCAATCAAGCAACCGGTGTTTCGTTCGTCTTCCAGTACTGCGCGCCGTGCTTTCCGCGGCGTTCGTTTTTCTGTCGGACGCGATGTCGCGCGATTATGCGAGCTCTCATGTACTGCCCTCGCGAGAGAAAAACTGTTGGATCGCGTAGCTCCGGCAGAACAAAACAAAAGAAAGCATGAAAGAGAAAGCACATGCATGCCGCAGGACAACGTAGAACAAACCAAGAGCATCAGAGAGAGAGAGAGAGAGAAGAAAGCGGCTTCCCTATTGCGACATCTGCAACGGTGCCTCACCCTCTGCCTCACCTGCAGTGCGGGACAGCTGGAATGAAGCGACGGGTCGCCGGAGCGTCTGAAGGGAGCAGCGCGTGTGTCCTCCTGCGGCGCGGCTGTTGCATGCGGCCCGCCGGCGCAGTTACGCTGCAGCAGCGCTGCACGAAGCGAGGCCGCGTTCTTTCCAAGTAGCTGCTCGCATTGCGAGCGGGAGTTAGCGAACAGTCATGCCACAAAAGCTTGCGGGTCCCGAGCACTGAGGGAATCGATGTAAGCGAAGCTTTGTACGCTGTTTGCTTTGGTTGACGACAATTAGCGGTGGCGTTGGCGGCGAAACGTCTAATTTGTTCGGCTTTTATAGTCCAATACGAGAGTGGTGAGTTCACGTTGAACGTCACCTTGCGTGCACCAGTGCTGATTGTCTGCGCAGTCCGCAGAACACGCAGGGAGACTGGTTTTCTCGAGGCGTTGTTGCGCGTCATTGTTCATGATCTCTGAGAGGGTTGAGCTTTAGCATTGTCTCACATGGCACGTCGCATCGTGGCAGAAGTGGTAAACATTAATTGAATTATGCGGCTGTACGTGATTGAATTGATTATTATAGTTGTATAACGCGGTCTGAACGCCGTTTCGCTGCGTAGCGAAGATTCTCCTCTTCCGCATCACGCTTCTTTCGGGTCTGGATGTCCTCGACGCTGGCCTTGGAGCCATTTTGCTGGCGCGTGTTTGGGGGCTCCTGCATACGTGACCAGCACGCTGTTGAGTCGCCAGATCAAAGCGCTCTCCTTCAGGTTCTGGACGATTGTAATGTTTACACTGTCACAGCACAGCACCTGCGTTTTTGTCGCATAGGAAAGCAAGCACAGCACGTGCCGTACTCACAAAGAGTTCAAAGCTGTCGCGGTGGTGCCGGTCGGCATGCGTAGAGTTACTGCATGTGCTCCAGCATGTGCAGAGGCAAGCGCCATCTGGTGGTGTTGCAAGAAACCTAGCGGCGCGCGCGAGCAAGCCCACAGAAGCAGCGCCCGGAAAGTTGGGAGCAGAGGCAAAGAAAGCTTCGCGTTAAAGTCGTCAGAAATTAGTGAAAACGAAGGAATATTCGTGCTAATTTCATGGGAAGTTGGGGAGCAACGCCACAATCGGGAAAGTGTGCTTGCCTATTAAGATACGTTAAGCGCCAACGGTGATTCCCGAAAGAATAGACAGTCAAACTTCGTTGTAACAAAGCGGGATATAACGAAGTAATTGAACTTCACCATAATACCCCCACAGGGGTGCATGTGCCTAAAACCTCATTTAAGCGAAGTAGCATATCCTGCCAATGGATATAACGAACTAAATTTGTCTCCTTAAACCAAAGGAGGAGGAGTAAATTTTAATGAAGAGAAAGGAGGAGAGGTCGGCCTGGAAAGCGTGTCTCTAGCCTGCTACTCCTCACTGGGGAATGGGGAAGTGGGAAATACAGGGAAAGGTAGGTGGCGGATGATTATGATATGGTACAATGAGATACTATATACACGTTGTCCAATATGCGGATGCGCACTGGAGACGCAATACACTAAGACTAATCTTGTCCATACAAAAAGTAATCTTGCCACAAAAAGTTTTTGCGCAAACACATTTCGCACTGACTACACTTCTCACAGCTTCTAGAGGCGATCGTCTAAACCAGTCTCACTTAAAAAGTTCAAAAGTGCTTTTATGGCACGTTGGGCACAGTCAACACTCCTCCACGCGCCCAAAAGCTTTTCTTCTGAAAAGGGGCGGGAGTCCAAGCTGTCAACTGTAGATTTGAGTTTTCTTCGTTCGGCCGCATATTGAGGGCACACGCAAAGTACGTGAGCTATTGTCTCGAGAGTGTGACAGACGCTACATTCAGGGTCCCGTGTTTGTCCAATCTTGTGAAGGTATCGGTTGGTGTATGCAACACCCAGCCGTAATCGATGAATGAGCGTTTCTTGGCTTCTCCGCAACCGAAGTGGATGCCGGAATTGTAATCCAGCGTCAAGTCTATGGAGGCGCTCTTGTCGATACTCGGGGTTGTCCCAATGTTGTGCCGTAGAAGTTTTAAGGGAGGTATGGAGCAAGGCGTTAATGTCATACCGGGAAAAATGAATTTTTACAATAGTTCCGTCAGTGTGCGCCTGTTTTGCTTCTGAGTCAGCCTGTTCGTTTCCAGCTATTCCACAATGGCCAGGAATCCACTGCAGCACGATGGTATGTCCGGAATGAGACGCCTCAGCAAGCAGATACATGATGTCATAAACCAGGGGACTATATGCGGTTCTGTCACTCATATAATTGCTGATGAGTTGCAGTGCTGGTTTTGAGTCGCAGAACACTGTCCACTTCTCGGGACTTTGTTGCAGTATGCAGCGAACTGCTTCTCGAACTCCGGTCAACTCAGCTGCTGTAGACGACGTCCTGTGTCCTATCTTGAACCGTTGTGCGATCCCCATTCCTGGCACAGTGTAGGCCGCCGCGGATGAGGTCTGTGTCACCGAACCATCTGTAAAAATATGTTCGTAATATCCATACATGTAAGCAATGTATGATAGCGCGAAATGCTTGAGGCCAGCAAGCGGCATCTTCGACTTCTTCGTTATTCCAGGGATTGAGAGCCTCACCATTGGCTTCCTTAAACCAAAGAAATCGCGACCGGTGCGAGCCTGATATATCGCCTTCCACGGGCTTAGGCACACATTCGGTGCAGAAGTTCAAAACTCCCGCGCCCCCGCGTTGAACACGCCATCGGGCAACACTGGTCTTTCTCACCCCTGCGCGTATATGCGCTCGAGTAGCAGCTTACTGACGTCATCGCGCTTCTCTCTCTCTCACTGCGGCGCCACGCAGGCTGGTGCAGCTTAGCATGGCCTCCGAGATTGCACCGGTGCAATTGTCGCCTTTTATGCATGTTCACCCGACTGGGCATCATTATCCTACCCTTGTCGACAGCAGGACGTAGGCCTCTAGCAGCGAACGCCGAATACCCCTGTCTTGAGCTATATTCGCCATATTTCGGCAGTTATGCCAGCATATATTCTAATCTATTCTCAGCATCTAATTATCTGCCCTCCCCGAGTACGCTTTCTTTCCCATGGTACCTATCCTATAACTATAACTGTCCACCGATCATCCTACCCTATGCAATTAATGTCCTGCCCTACTCCATTTATTTCTTTTTATGTCCGCTAGAACATCGGCTATCTCCACTTGCTCTATGATTCACACAGCTCTCTTCTTGTCTTTTAACGTTACGTTTAACCTTTTGCGTTCCATCGCTCTTTGCGCGATATTTAAATTGTTCCCGAACTTTGTTAAACTCGAAGTTTCTGCCCCATATGTTAGATGGCATCTGCTAAGTGTACTATAGTACCAGTAGAATGCAATGTATTAGTGTATACACTTTTCTTTTCAAGAGCAGCGGTAAGCTGCTGGTCATGATTTGGTAATTCCTGCAGAAGAGAACACATTTGGGCTGATTGGGTCGTGATTGCGAGCAGTAAACAGCGATAAACAACAGGACAGGGAGAGGGACACAGACAACAGCGCTGAGTCAGCGCTGTTGTCTGTGTCCCTCTCCTTGTCCTGTTGTTTAGCGCTGTTTACTGCCGGCAATTGCTGCCTTAAGCGCTCAACCCCATTTTTTATTCTTGTGGAAATTCCCTGCTCGCGATCAGGGTCCTTTATTATTAGCTGACCTAGATAAACGTACTCTTGCACAGGTCCTAGATGCAGACTGTCAATCATGAATACCTGTTCCCTTGCCAGATTAGTGAACTTTACCTTTCTTGGTTAAGGCCCTTCATGATTGATTGCAACCCGTTGCTGCTCACCGATGCCCACCGTCGCTGAACAGGACAGCGTCATTTGCAACATATGCCCATTCGGTATATACTGCAGTAAGAAGCACTAACGGATAAGTAATGGGTATAACGAAGTAATTTCGGTTTCCCTTCAGCTTCGTTGTCACAAGGCTGTACTGTATTTAGAGCCTCTATGAAACGTCGCAATGACCTAACCCATGACTCGTTTTTCTACACTGCTGCCTAAATAAGTGTTTTTGTCTGAGAGAATGCAATAAAAGTGTCCGCGTGCGTGTGTGCGTGTGTGTGCGTGCTTGGTGTTGCACGTATGAGGTGACCATGTCGTGTTGTATTCTATGGTCTTGCGAATGTAAGGAATTTAGAAAACGTTGATCCGTTTGTTATGGAATGGTGCATTCGCTTCCAAGCCATTCGATTCTTTTTCTTTTTTTTTTTTTGCTTTATACAGCGCTGTGTACGCTTGGAACAACAGGTTTCCTGCTATTTTCTCTTGCGTTTCTCGCTCTTCTTACGACCTTTGTTTTTCACTTCGTGGCCCTTGGAACCCTGGAATGTCGCCACCACATCACTGCAGTAAGCTTACAATAGAGGGATGACGACAAGAAATTACACGTTTCCCTCACTTTTTCCTTTTCTTTTTTTCTTTGCTGGTGGGGTTGGTGTTGGTTTCAAGCGTCCCATTGTAAGCCACGTGCAGTCAAACCGAGGAAAACTGTTTTCGCCATTTGGCGCTGAATGTCTTTCGGCACAGCGTCTTCCCCCGTCTCCACTTCACCGGCTCATCTTCCGGCTGCTGCGGCTAAGCTTGTGTAGCGTGCCTTCGCCGTCGCCTAGATAAGCGAGGAATGTGGATCCTGCAAGCGCCGTGCATACATTAACCTACAAACGCGCTGGCTGAACAGACGGTGAAGGAAGTGCGGGAGGGCATGAGACCGGGATAGTTGATGTTCCGTCTTGCTTAAGCAGCATAAAATGAGACAAAGGACGGCAAGAAAGATGTGACGAAGACAAATGCTAAGTTCCAACTAGTCTTTATTTTTTTTTCATAAGAACACACACACGCACACAGCGCATGCGTGATTTCATAATTACCCAACACATGCAAACGATGTTTCACACTCGCAGGTATACAAAACAATGTCAGAACGTCAGAGCACGTTCTCGGGAATCATTATTGTGACATTGTCATCGCCGCCGTCGTTGTCGTCATTATTGCCGCCACATTGATAACCATTCGCTTAAACGGCTGCACGACGTTCGCATTGATAAACACTAAAAGAGAATCCTTGGTGGTTGATCGTCACTGCGCGCTCATTAAAACAATGGTGCGAATGATGCCAGCCTACTTCCTCCAGTGCTTTGTTAATAAGTGGACAGATGTCATAGTCAGCCAAAATTGCGAGAATTGAAATTCGTGGGTTATCTAATACCTGTTCTAGCGGAGCAGCCCTGTCGAAACACCATAATGCTAGCTCTCTCTAATAGCATTTAGTCACACGTGGTCCGGCCACGTGCGTATATATATATATATATATATATATATATATATATATATATATATATATATATATATATATATATATATATATATATATATATATATATATATATATATATATATATATATACATATATATTCTGAGGCTGTTACCAGTTCCGAGAGGAGAAGGAGGAGGAGGAGGAAAAACGTTTATTTAGCTCTAGAAAATTCTATGAATTTCGCGGAGTCAGATGGTGTCTTCCATCTTCTTGGCAATGGCTGTCTGCCCCTAGTCCAGGGCTCCGCTGGATGCCGCTGCCAGCTGGGCCCGTCGGATCAGCCCTAGTTGGACGTCCTGACGGTCGCTGGAGAGCATTCCTTCCCATTGCTCCGCACTCGGGTTTGGTATTATTGGTGCCGCATTTGTTTTCTGGCAGGCCCACATTATATGGTAGAGCGTGGGTGTGTCCTGGCACCATGGGCCTTTGTCACTGTACTGTGTGGGTTGTATTTTGCTGAGCGTGTTTAAGTTCGGGTTCACCCGTCTGTAGCAGCCTCCAAGCTACGGAGTCCTCTCTAGTGAGAGACCTATGCGGCGAGGGGTACCGCTTCCTGCTGCCCTTATAGTGATTCAGGATAGCCGAGTATTCTCTGGGGACTGGCTCGGTTTCCTCGAGGTCATTGGCGGAGGGTATGCAGTGTATCCTCGAGCTAGCCTGTCGACCTCACGGTTGCCTTCCACGTCCGCGTGACCCGGCGTCCACATTATTGTGTGTCTAATTGGTTGTTCTTTTTCTGGGTTTGTTGTGTGGGGATCTTCTGAGCGGAGTATGCGGAGCGCTCTGTGACCTATTCTGCCGAACATGTAGTTTCGGCATGCTGTTTGGGAGTCGGTTAGTATTGTTAAGGACCGCCTAGTCCGATAGCCCTTCGCTGCCGCTAGAGCGACGGCCGCTTCTTCAGCCTCGACTACCGTGCAGTCCCGTAGAGATGCGCTGACGATTTCTCGCATATCCGAGTTTATCACCACCGCTACTGCGTTGGGGTTGGTCTGTCTCGCCCTTCTGGTGTATGTGGCTGCGTCCACGTATACCGTTGTTGCCTGGGAAGCTAGGGACTTTTGGATGTATTCGGCTCTCGCCTTCCTGCGTTCTTCGTGTAGGTTGGGGTCCATGTTCTTGGGAATGGGAGCCACCGTGATTGTTTTTCGTATATTGTCCGGGATAGTCTTGGTTTTTTGGGTTTCTTGTATCTGTTCGCTGCATCCCAACTTCTGCAGAAGTCCCCTGCCAGACGGAGTCTGTTGAAGTCTACGCAGCTGAGCAACATGTTGTGCCTCTCTGAGTTCTTCGAATGTGTTATGAATTCCTAGTGCCAAGAGCTTCTCCGTGGATGTGCATTGTGGTAGGTGGAGCGCGGTTTTGTATGATTTGCGTATGATCGCGTCTATCTGCTGAACCTCGCTCTTGATTGGGTTGTAGTACGGGAGACTGTAGGTAACCCGGCTGATCACCAGACTCCTAACCAGCTTTAGCGTGTCTTCCTCTCGCATGCCTGAGCGTCTATGGGAGACGCGCGTTATCATGCGAACGACTTGAAGAGTTGATGTCTTGAGTAGAGCGAGAATGTGTGAGCAGCGTTGATTCGACTGTATCCACATGCCCAAAATTCGTATGAGCGTTTTCTCCGGTATTAGTTTTCCCTCGAGGTAGACGCCAAGCTTGAGCTCGTCGCTCGTCGGGACCGTGCGATTCTGTTTCCCTCTCCAGACTCTGAGAAGCTCAGATTTCTCGGTGGAGCAGGCTAGCCCTCTTGCCCTCATGTAGTTCTCTACGCAGGTCGCAGCCTCTTGCAGTCTTCCTTTTCTTTAAGTGATCCTGTGTTGGTCCAAATGGTTATGTCGTCGGCGTACATGGCATGGTGTATGCCCTCGATCTCTTTGAGTTGATTCGCAAGGCCGATCATTGCTATGTAAAATAGCGTTGGTGAAATGACCGATCCCTGGGGGGTTCCTTTGTTGGGGGTATGGAACTTCTCCGAGCGGAGTTCTCCTAGCCCTATCGTGGCTGTTCTGTTGGACAGGAAAGCTTTGACGTAGCCGAAAACCCTCCTGCCGCAGTTTAGGTCGTCCAGGCCCGCTAGGATGGCTTCATGGCTCACGTTGTCAAATGCTCCTTTAATGTCCAATGTCATTATCACGTTCTCTCCGTTCCTGGGAACGTTGCTTAAGACTTCTTCCTTGATTTGTAACAGAACGTCTTGGGTCGACAGCTTCGCTCTGAATCCGAACATACTATGGCGGTTTAATTCGTGATCCTCTATGTAATGTTGTAGCCTTATCGTGACCACTCTCTCGTACAACTTGCCAAGGCAAGATGTGAGGGAGATGGGTCTTAGGTTTTCGATTTGTAGCTTTTTGCCCGGTTTTGGTATCATAACTACCTCTGCATGTTTCCAATCCTCGGGGACGGTCTCCGCTGCCCAGTGCTTATTGAGGAAGTCGGTTAGTTCTGCGACTAGCTCGTCACTGAGATTGCGGATGAGTGCGTTGTTGATTTTGTCCGCACCTGTTGCCGTGTTTCTAGTTGTGCTTCTGATTGCTGCATAGACCTCTTCACGAGTGATGGGTCTGTCTAAGCTTGGATTTTCTCTTCCCCGGTAATCCCCTGTATATGCCGCCGGGTTCGTGTCCCCGAAGCATTTGACACGCACTTTGTCCAAGAGTTCCTCGTCGGTTCCCTCGAATTGGTGGATTAGCCGGTATATTGATTTGTTATTCTCTGCCTTGGTTATAGTCGGATCGATGAGCGCTTTCAGGATATGCCACGTCCTAGCTGTGCTCAGGGTTCCGTTCAGGGAGTCGCTGAAGTGTTGCCAGTTCGTTCTCGCCAACTGTGCTGCGTACTCCTCTGCTTTCGTTGTAATTTCTGCTATTTTAAGTCTGAGCTTCCTGTTGTGTTTCTGCCTTTTCCACCTCTTGGTTAAGCCGCATCTGGCTTCCCATAGCCTAAGAAGCCTGGTATCCACTTCGGGTGTCTGCGTTGTTCTTTTGACCTCTTTGGTGCGCTCGCCTTCTCTCTGCTTGAGTATGTTTCCCCATTCTTCAATTGATCGGATTCCTCCCTCGCTGAGGTGTCCGTCACATGCTTCCCTAAATGCGTTCCAATCAGTGATTTTGACTGTTCCTAGCTGCCGTTTAAGTCTGTCTGAAGTCACTTGGGTTTTGAGTATGTAGTGGTCGCGCCCCAGATTTTCCATCAGGTTTTCCCATTGCGCCTGCCATGGTCCTTTGATGAAGGTGAGGTCCGGACAACTGTCGGTACTGACGCTGTTGCCTATTCTGGTCGGAGTTTCCTGGTCTGTGAGGAGGATGTAGCCTGCATTCTCTGCCGCTTCCGCTAGTGTCCTTTCCTTTAACGTTGAAATTCTTGTATCCCCAGCTCTTGTCCCTGGCATTAAAATCGCCTAAGACGACTAGCGTGTTGCCCTTTGCCAGTTTGCTGGCGCCTTGGAAGAGCTCTTGGAATTTGGCTTTCTTTTGTTTCGGCGGGCTGTAGGTATTTACGATGAAGATGCTGCCCCCCTTCTCCTTTTTCTTTGGGATAATTTCTACGATCACGTGCTCTATGTCTGTTTCGGCTATCCTATTGTGGCTTATGGCTATGATCACTTTGCTGACTAAGATTGCCGTCCTTCCTTTTTCCTGGGTTTCGTAGCACGTGTATCCTCCTAGGGTTGGTGTGGTGCCCGTTTCCTGAAGCGCAATAATGTCGGGTACCGTTTGTTGTGTGTGAATATATTGTTGAAGTAGGCCTTGCTTCCTTCGGTAGCCTCTGCAGTTCCATTGCCATATGTCTAGATTTTCTTGTTTGCTTAAGGTTTTTCTGGCCATGTTAAGCTTCTGTGTTAGTCGTGGTCGCGTTGGCGAGGGCTGTCAGTGCGGGACGGTGGTATGCCTTCTCTCTGATGTTTTCGGTGAATTTTTGTTTGCGGATCGAGCTGCGTAATTCCGTTATTTGCGCTTCCGTTTGTTGCGTTGTTTGTTGAATCTTCTGTTGCATCTGCTGCATCATCTGCTGCATTTCGGCTTTAAATTTGTTAAAGTTCTCGTTGCTTGCCTGCGACGAGTTCCGAGAGGTGTGTTGCAAAACTGCGGGACAAAGTTAATCGGTCTTCCAGTTAAATGCCAGTTAAATATATACATACATATGTATATATATATATATATATATATATATATATATATATATATATATATATATATATATATGTATATATATATTCTGAGGCTGTTACCAGTTCCGAGAAGTGTGTTGCAAAACTGCGGGACAAAGTTAATCGGTCTTCCAGTTAAATTGGTAAAGCACTGCTGGACAAAGAATCCTGACAAAAAAAATAAGCGGAACAAGAGGGCATTCTGCCGTAAATTTGGTGACACTTATCACAATACTGGTACTAGTTTCAAAATTTGTTTCAGGTGCGCACGTGCCTTGAGAACTAGTTTACCAGCTTCAATTCTTCAATCGAAACAAGTGTCCTAATTGATTGGTTAAAATTGAATAGTAAAATTTGGCTAATTAGCTAAACCATGATAATGATTTCTCCTGCAATCCATGTTCATGTCCTCGCCCAATCTACTTCAGGCAGTAGAATTGCTGCGTGCCACAGGCGTCAAGATCAGAAAAAGAAATGGAAGAAGAACAAATCGCCATACAAACACAGATTTCCCGAGGAATGGACAAATTCTTCTCCATACTGCATTTCAGAGCAGTTCCAGGATAAAATTTTGAGTCGGAAGTGTCCTGGTGATTCAATTATTGCGTAAGTGATGTTTTAAAATATTTTGGATCGATTCGAAGGCTCGCGGCACATTCGAAAGCTAGAATGCGAATTGAGTAGATTTGACTACGACAACTATTCGGTTCACGGATTTTAGTTTTACATTGGTTTCTTCTTTCTTCAAATATTCGACTGCTATTAAACGCACAGGGTAACCACGAGTATCGTAACCTACGTAGAGAAACGATGTATGCATGTGGTGGCTATTTGCAGGCTTGGTTCAAATAATTGACTACTTAATTAATCCTTAATTAATTGAGATTTATTTTCGCTGCATATAAATGACTAGCCCGCAGAAGCAATGACGCTTGTATGCGGGACAAGACAGCCCGTGAAATTGTGCATCACAAGTCTGAAAAATTGCACCTTGTACTAAACAGCAGAAAGACGCTTTCACTACAGAACAATGACGACCATATTTCATTCAGACATATCCTCACACAATATTCTATATCTTAAAACACTCCAAGGTTACAGTCATCCGTTTAAATCAAGGCCGAGTTACAGCGTGCCACATCAGAATTCTCGTTCTTACCTTAATTTAAAACATTTGCTATGTAATCCTCAATCACACAGTCGCCGATTTACCCATCTACATCCCGATAACTCAAATACCGAACACAATACGGTATACAGAGTTATACACAGACAAAGAAGATGTCGGCGCTTATCCAACTGAGCCGGAAATGTTGCACAATTTTTAATGCACAGTCTGAATGATTCTGTTGCTGGAGGCATGTCTGCAATTCAGATTCTGGGCTACTAAGAGACCATTAAATTGTATTATACGATGTATTATAGCAACTGAACAAAGAATGAACGCCTGTGTGAATGAGAACCGCCTGCAGGTTAGTTGTGCCGGCCTACTTCAACAAAGGCTCTTTTTTTTTCGTACTCGCAATTTAGAAGTCGTATGTGGTGTTGTATGGCACTTATATGTGACATTTTCCAAACAATACCAACTGGATATTTAAGTTGTGTCTCTAATTAAATTGTTACGGAGCGGACTTCGCGCCGTGATTGTGACTAGTTATTTTTTCCCATTTATCTCATTGTCTTGTTTCTGCAAGATTTGACCACCTTCTTCTTTGTCATCGACACGACCAGCCGTAATTTCAGCATTAAGCGTCGTTACATTTTATTGAAGTACATTAATATCCATTGATTACAAATCCCCTCTATCCCACCTTATCAAACCTCACGGAGATTTTTAAAAAAATAATTATGCCCCATGTACTCAGTTCTATAGATTCGAAGCCAGTTCTCTTTTTATTATTATTATTAAATTTAGTTTGAAAATTTATCAGTGCAGCTATCTTAGTTCATCGTCGATGAACTTTTCACAAGCGAAAAAAGGACTAAATAGGTTTGACGTAGTAGTTCTGCAGAAACCCGCAAGGTGGAGAGAAGTAATGAATAAAAGGAATGGATATCTGATTTCCCTTTATTCACTAAATATGTTGTATTCAATTTTATATTCAAAACCAATTTGTTTTTTATCTTCTACATGCATGGTTCGTTCATTTAACTATTTAGACAGTCCGATAATTATTATTGGCTTTCACAACGACTATCTTCTTTGTCTCTACGATCCTAGGTTACTGCAACATTCGGAAACAATGGGAAGTAAGCCCATTACTTCCACTTCAAGCTGAACATAGATGGTAGAAACTTAGTGCGACCTTTTTCTTAGCTACACATTAACAGCATCGTTAAAACTCTGAGCAAAAATAAAATTAAACGAACCAGTCTCGCTGCGGCCGTGGAAGTTTCATAACGTCAAGCACAATTTTGAGAACTTTCCTGCCTCCCCCTGGCCAAACGATAGACAGTCCTTTCTTTTGGAGAGCGAGAGCTTTATTTACTTTTACTCTACTTACCGTGCAAGTGTGTTGTAGTTAACGGGGCAGTCTCGTCACCATTTTTCACGGTGGCACATAACCCCCTTTTACGTGTAAGAGTCAGTGTGCTGGCAATAATATACACCGCCAGTCTGGTCTTGTTTTGCTCCACCTTCACCAAGAATTAATTGTTTCAAGTTTTGCCTTGTCTCGCGCATGAGGCAGGCTTTTAAACAAACCCTCACCAGGTGCGCTTAGGCCCTTGAGAAAGTTAATAAGGTTGACGACCGTTGCTCCTCGCGGTCCAGTGCGTCGACCACACACCGTAAAGCCAGTCATAACTTCAACTGAACTGACGTCTTGGGTCGCAGATTGATATAACGCCTCTCCAGCCTGCGGATGGTGTAGTCGCTGAGTCAGTCATGCGGTTATCGAGCATTAGCAGCGTGCCTGTGCCTGAAGGGAGGGAGTGGTTGATATTTTTTCGCGCGTCATTTAGCGCTGTTCTTCTTTCGCTCGGCTAACGAGCGCTCAACACTGATTCCCTGGCGTTGGGCCAAAGGCCAGAGTGAAAAAAAGAAAACAAACGTCTTTATGTTTCAATAACTCCCATGTTTTGTCGCGTTCGTTTTGTGGTGATTATGTTTTGAGCTTGAACAACGTTCTTAGGCGAGCTGCTTCAACGAAGTTGCTTTCAGAGACTGTTGGCTCACGTGTTCTCTTGATTCAACAACACCTAGTAGCGTCCCTGTGTGAATGGGACGTTTACGTGTGTAAACAATGTCTCCGCGTGAGACGGCCATGTGGTTGCAAAGCGTTTTGAACAAGCATACAAGGGACAGTCAATGTTTCTAGGTCATGGACATTTTCTTTTCGCATTTGCTCATTTTTTACAATGCGTGCACTCACTCCTTCGGCGTGAATCTCGCGACCTTTTCACGTGGAAAATTGTGAGACTTATGCGATCAGTGACAACACGAAACGTGGCCCTCTTTGCGGTGCTTTAGAATCTCTAGAACTAGAAAAGGCCGTGAAATTACTTTCGAATGGTTACCTGCCCACTGCAACATTTACGGCAATAGTTTGTGCACATCAGGCTGTTTGAACTTCACGCGAGGAAGGCCGCGATGTTCCTGTTTCGCTTTCAAAGACAGAAACTTCGAGGCAGCTTCGCCTTTTCTAGTGCGCATCCTCATTAGTTACGTGGAATGCCCCGAATATAAGGCGCACCGTGTTCGCTGACTTCCCAGCCTCCTCCCGAACCACACCGACGTGAAGCAGCTGTGGTCGGGAGTCGCGTCCACGAAATCTTAATACCTATGTCACACGGCACGTGTAATGTCATTCATAGTAAACGACATTCATACCGAATGTCATTGCGGTCTTGCGTTCCCTGTCTACACCGGGTGTACAAAATGGCATTCGCAATTGACGGCGATGTTTGCCGACACGCAGGCAGTCGGCAATCGACGCCTATAATTTCAGGTTGCGCTTCGCCCTACGCAAATCGGTGAGGTGGTCCTCCCACGCTTTCAGCAGCGCGCCCGCCTTGTCGTTGGTCCAGTGCACTTCTCGTTTCTCATTCGCCGCTGGCGAAGCTGCAGAGTTGGCTTCCGTGGTTGGTAGACAGGCTTGATCGCAGCACCACTTTGAAAACAATACGCAGAAACGAAAAAAAAAAGCAGACGAGCGTTTGCAAGCATGGCCGACAAGGGGTGCTAGCGTCCAGTCGGAGGAACAAGAATATAGATGCACCAACTACTTCAACTATCGTTCTGTACGCCATAAAATTATTAAAAAGTTCATAACAGCAATTATGACAACCTTCACTCAGATTACATTTTGTTTTAACTTAGCAATTTCTCAATGTTTGCCAGGACCCTGCAGTCGAGATTACATAAGTCGCCCTTGCATGAGTTCGGGAAACTCATTCGATAGCGAATGCCATTAGTTGTGAATGTTATTCACTGTGCCCGTGTAGAAGCAACAAAAATGGCATTAGGACGTAATATCATTCTCTGCGAATGACAGTACACGTGCCGTGTGACAGGGGCATTGCTCTCCCCAAATCAAAATGGGACGTCTCGATTGGGCTGGCGAAGACAACCAGTTTTCCGTGCATCGACACCACTAGATTATAGTGCGTCGTCCGTAAACAGACACTACCTAAAGACCGTCCCCACCGCTCGTATACGCTCACGAGGCAATTGAAAGCAGTTCTGTGCTTTTCGAGGTCGACCGGCCGATGCGAACGCTTCAGAATGCATGAGCTGTCCGCGCACCTGTTTACACGCGTACATTCTCAGCGTCCTCTCTCCCCCTCTCTCTATCTCTCTCCTATTCTTCTGTTTCCCTCCATCGGCGTACAATAGTCAACCAGATCTATTAGGATATGTGCCTTCTTTCTTTCTTCCTTTCTTTCTCTTTAACTGTTGCTTGCTTTGGTAACTTACTTGTGCATCTGTGTTATTGTAAATCGCTGCGTTAAATGCCAGCTTTCGATTGTTCTCCTTGCCGAATGCTTCCGTACGCCTCTACCCTGAACAGTTTAAAAGGAAGCTGTAGCTCGGGGCCCGACTCCAATGCAGCCTATTCAAATACACGTAAAACGTAGAAATGCTTTTCTGAGATAACCAGCGGGCCGATTTTAATGAAATCTGTTCACCTGAGAGAGAAAGTTGAACTCTAAAAAAAATTGATGTTTAAAAAAACAAAATGAGCGCAATGTTTACACATTTGTAGCCCTGAAGCAAGAACAGATACCGCAGTTCCGAAGGCTGAATCCGTTAGAGCATTCAATACAGTCAAATTTCATTTATCAATTTTTATATGGTCTATGTCTTACGTGACATTGTTACATTGTTTACAAGAGTACTGCGAAACTTCTACTCACATATTAGTGGTCTATTTGAGAGCCATGTATAACTTTTTTTTAATGCAACAAACCTCATCAAATTTGATGAAGTGGTTGCCAAGAAAAACATTTCTCCTTTCAAATCTATTTAGAAGCGAGCCCTTAAAGCTTCCTTCTAGTGCCACCCTGGCGCTGACGGCATATACTTTCATACTAATATGGCGCCAGTGTCTGCTTGCATCGTCAGTATTGGTGCTGAATCAGCATGGGGATCGCAGGGCAGGAGGCACGTACAGGGTGATCCTAATGGTCCTCTGTACAAATGGCACACACCCACTGTGGGAGATCGGCCAAGAATTGGGCGATTTGTAGAAAAGTAATGAAAAAAAGATTGAGGAGAAAAAAATAGAGATTAGGGGAATATGTATTCTGCTCGGTGTTCTAATTAATTATTATAATTAACTGGTTAAGGAAGACAGCCGACTGGAATCAAGGATTTGCCTGAAAAACCCCTTCCTAGCTTCAGACAGTCTTGTGGATTGTGATACTGCCGCCGCTGAAGCTAATTTTTCGTTGTACATAAATTCGTTGCATGACAACAATTATTCACGTTTTAAGCTTCTTCTACCAATTGAAAGTGTTCGGGATATTGAAAACAAAAATGATAGCTAGGAATATAAATAGATTTAGTTACACGCACACTCTCACAAGGGTCGCAATCCATTAGGGTGCTTGAAATTTTGCAATAAAACTGAATTAATCGCGGAAATAAAGTGCTTCACTGCTCTAAAGAATAACCGTGAGGCTAGCAAACAACACAAATACACGTCGAAGAACGATGGAAAAATATTCAGTGTGCCTTCTCTCATGAATCTAGGCCAAACAGGGAAAACAAATGCAGATTCAACACACAGGTTGAAATCTATTTGGAACATAGCTTAAATGGAGCGGTTTTAAAATAAATGATTTACAACTAACGGCGATGCGTACAATGTTGTTTAGTTTCGTCCTGTGCAAAGTGTAATCCCATTCAATGTTCACGTGTATCCGGAACTTTACTGTCATGCAATTTTTTATGTTTATGCACTACATCGCTCACAAGCTATGCCGAAATGCAAACATCAAATCAGGCGGGTGCACAATGTGAGACGTGCACGCAGCAATGTCACATGGACGAAGACGGCGTGTGATTCTTGTCGAGGAAAGAATGCTAATGAGAGGTGTTGGTAATGACAAAGTTCAGGAATCGTGTGCATCTTGTATCGCTGTGGGACATACCGATTTTAGGGGATTGGCCAAGAACGCGTCCACACCTAGTGGCACATCCGGAGTGAACAAATCCAAGAGAATAGACTAAATCATAGAATATGTCAAATATACTTGGCCATCTTATCGACACGTCGGTGTGCTTAGACATCATGTGCGCGGGTTTTACATAGGGATCGTAGTGGGACGTGCCCATTCTCCACGACTGTCCAAGAACGGGCACTCACCCAGTGGGACATACTGCGTGGACAGATCAAAGAAAATTAATATAACCAAAGAATCCACTAGACATATATAATTCACCATTCTCTTAACAGATTGGTGTGCATTAGACATGCCTGTGAGTTGACGTTATATGTTCAGGTTTTATGTAGGAGACTGTTTTCTTTTTTATTACGCAGAACAGAGGTGCGGATACTTGTTCAGCGTGCTAGCCACTTCGCGAGCACTTTCAATAACCTTTTTATATATATCCACAAATATATCCACCCAGACGGCAATCGACCCAGCAGCCAGGCTTCCGCTTTAAAAGAGAGGGAAAAAAAATCCTGAAGTGCCCCTGTCTTTCTCGGTGGGTGAACAATCGCGGAGCCAAATCTTCATATAGTATAATCTCAATACGAAAATCCATCAGTGGGCACAACGCGCACCACAGGTCAATAATTAAAAATGAAGTTGGGCGCACACCCCATTCGAGGATGCATCGTCAAACTCGCGCGGTGGTTTCCCGATAGACCCGGTGAGGTTTGCTGCTGGGGGCACTCATTGGTTATAGATCTAGACGGTTAAACGCTATATGAGGCGTGCGGGTGGTTGACGTTCCACTGCCTCCAGGATTTTATCGAGTTGCAAACGTAATACAAACCACATTAAGACCCTTATATATCAAACATTGAACCCTTATTTACCAAACATTGAAGCTTTGCTTTGTCAAATAAAGCTCTCTCTCCTCCCACTGCGATCTCAGGCGACCGACCGAATCACACCTGCTTACTTGCGTGCAGGTGTGCATAGATCCCGAACGCTGCCTACACCTGTCCGAGTCCTCGGGAGCCGTAGCAGCAGAAGCAAGCAGCGGGCGCCGAGCGCGCCCCCGTGGCCCGCACGTGACAATGCCGCACTCGGAGCGGCGGTCGCAGTCCCTGACGCCCCAGATGACGGCGTGCGCCGCGGCCCGCAAGGCCGGGGCTTCGGCCGTGGGCGGCGAAGGAGACCTCGGCCACAGGATCGGCGCCGCCCCGGGCGCCGGCGGCGACTCGGCGATGGGCGACGACGAGACCTTCTGGGTGCGGGGGCTCAAGCTGCCGCGCGAGTTCTCGCGCGCCCTGGTCGAGTCCGCGATGGAATACGAGCCGCGCGACGACGACGTCTTCGTCGTCTCGTACTCCAAGTGCGGGGCCGCCTTCGTCCAGCACATCGTGCACCTCATCTTCAACAAGGTACAGGTGTCATCATCATCATCAGCAGCAGCCTGGTTGCGCCCACTGCAGGGCAAAGACCTCTCCCATACTTCTCCAACTATACCCCGGTCACGTACTAATTGTGGCCATGTTGTCCCTGCAAACTTCTTAATCTCATCCGCCCACCTAACTTTCTGCCGCCCCCTGCTACGCTTCCCTTCCCTTGGAATCCAGTCCGTAATCCCGGTATAGGTGTACTAGCGGGCAAACCAGCGCTGAAACTTCGCCGTACCAACAGCAGCGTGACGTATACACACGGCTATATAGCGAGCGGGGGACGCAGTTTATGGCAACACGTGCTGCGATTTTGCATCAGCGAATGCATCGCTCGTTTCGAAGCGCACGATTAGCTGCTGACCTGTCCAGCTTCCTTACCTGTCTGGCCACTGTCGCGCCAGAACGTAGCAGCGCATGCGCTCTTCGCAACCCGTGTGGCAATCGACGGAACTTGGCAGGGCGCATCGGCCTAAGCAAACGTTAGTACAGGCACGCGTCTGTTATGGTTAAATATGCCGTGCACTCTTCGTGGCCTTCTTACCGGAACGTGTCAGAGTCATTTTAGTCACACACTAAAGCTGCTGCCGAGCCTCCTGGCCAGCGCTAGTGGTAAGCTGGGCTCGTTGGTGCTTCCTGGATTGGGTACACAGCGCGAGTAAGAAGGCGGACAGGAGCAGAAGCACGCAGCGCCTGAGTTAAGAACTTTTAAAAACGGCGCATAGCACATATAAACACTCGTAATCAGACCAGCACGTCACAATCGTGGCGTTGCAACACTGAAAGGTAAGTCGGAGAGCTCGTGTAGCTGCCGACAGCGTATACGGATAAAATATCAAAGAACAGTAAGAACTTCACTTCGGCAATGTCAATATTTCCGATCATATTTATGAACGAAAACGTAACCCTTTTGCCGATAAGGCTGTGTGTAGTGCGCACGCGGCTATCGGCCGGAATCTTTTCAGCTTCAACATTTTCAACCCGTTGGGCGATCCCTGTGCTTGCTCGAAACAGTGCATACTTGTTAAGCACGGGGGGAGCATTTGCACGGCTTACAGCGGACGCATATGCAGTGTGGTTATGAGTGTGTATACGCTGTGCGTCGTCTTTCCAAGCTAAAGCGTCTTAAAGTCAGCGCTGAACGCCTCTACTCCTGTCCGTCTTGCCTTACTCGCGCTGTACCTATTGTGAAGGCGGGTACTATACGTTTGATATTGGCGTAATACATGAAGATAGGCACGCCGCCTCGAGCCGCCTAAGTGCAAGGATCTTTCAGCAAGGCGCCCACAGAGCTTATTGCACTGTAGCTTACTACACCCAAGTTGCACACTTGCTTTTCGGTAACTCGGTATGACTCGGGGCCAGCCATCCACTGACTCTTCATCAGCTACGATCCCCTGCCGTGCGCGCACACGCAGACGCGAACATTGCGGTAGCGACCTCCGGTGTTGAGGGAGACCAGGAGTGGTGGGCGAGCCGACCGCCTTTTCTTTAAAAACGCTGATTACCATATCCATATTCATTGCGTTTTCGTCGGCGCTTGAAGCCTATAGGGCTATAGTGAGCGCCTGCGATGTCAGTCGTTACCTTTCCAACACTAGCTTTCTGCTATTTCTTAACGTGCACGTTGCTCAGAAACGCAAAACAGATGTTTAACGGTTCCTGTAACTGTTACATAACTCTGGCTACATCAATTCCGTTATATTGATCTTCCCTCTCTGGCCGAGCCCGTGTCACATGTCGGACTGCTTCGGCAAGAAGGAACTGCTCAGCAACAAGGCCGTGGATAATGAAAAAGAGGTTATACGACTCATTTCTTTTATTTTATCTTGTAATTTGTTGCAAACTACTTCCGTAAGTACAATCACGGTGCCGAAAAATGACGTTTCCTATATTGTAATATGGCGTTGTTGAGTAACACACCCGCCGTGGTGGCTCAGTGGCTATGGTGTTGGGCTGCTGAGCACGAGGTCGCGGGATCGAATCCCGGCCACGGCGGCCGCATTTCGATGGGGGCGAAATGCGAAAACACCCGTGTGCTTAGATTTAGGTGCACGTTAAAGAACCCCAGGTGGTCAAAATTTCCGGAGTCCTCCACTACGGCGTGCCTCATAATCAGAAAGTGGTTTTGGCACGTAAAACCCCAAATATTATTATTATTGAGTAACATCATCATCACCATCAGCCTATTTGATGTCCACTGCAGGACGAAGGCCTCTCCCTGCGATCTCCAATTACCCCTATCCTGCGCCAACAGATTCCAACTAACGGCTGCGAATTTCCTGATTTCATCACCCCACCTAGTCTCCTGCCGTCCTCGACTGCGCTTCCCTTCTCTTGACACCCATTCTGTAACTCTTATGGTCCACCAGTTATCTAACCTGCGCATTACGTGACCTGCCCAGCTCCATTCTTTTCTCTTAATGTCAATTAGAATATCGGATATCCGTGTTTGTACTCTGGTCCACACCGCTCTCTTCCTGTCGCTTAACGTTACGCTTAACATTCTTCGTTCCGTCGCTCTGTGCGTGGTCCTTAACTTGTTAGCACCGGTAGAATGCATTTATAATGGTAAGCTTCCAGTCAGGATCCAACAATGTCTGCCAAATGCGTTCCAACCCATTTTAATTCTTCTGTGAATTTCCTTCTGTAAATCAGGATCCCCTGTGTGTAATTGACCTAGGTAAACGTACTCCTTCACAGACTCTAGAGGCTGACCGGCGATCCTGAACCATTGTTCCCTTGCCCGGTTATTGATCATTATCTGCCTATCTGCATATCGTCAGGTCTTCTGCATATTAATTTTCAGCCCCACTCTTACACTCTCTTTGTTAAGGTCCTCAATAATTTGTTGTAACTCGTCCCCAGTGTTGCTGAACAGGACAATGTTATCTGAAAATCGAAGGTTGCTGAGGTAGTTGTCGGTTACACTTACTCCTAAGTCCCAGTTTAACAGCTTGAATACTTCTTCCAAGCACGCAGTGAATAGCACTGAAGAGATTGTGTCTCTTTGTCTGACCCCTTTTTTTATAGGTATCTTAATTTTTCCTAGTTTTTCTGGAGAAGTAAAGTAGCTGTGAAATCTCCACAGATACTTTCCGAGATATTTACGTAAGCGTTCCGTACTCCTTCATTACGTAATGCCTCTATGACTGCTGATATCTCTACTGAATAAAATGCGTTTTCGTAATCTATTAAAGCCATATAGAGAGGCTGATTGTACTCTGCGATTTTTCTCGGTTACCTGATCAATGGCATGAATGTGATCTATTGTAGAGTATCCCTTCCTGAAGCCAGCCTGTTCCCTTGGTTGACTAAAGTCCAGTGTTGCCCCTATTCCATTGGAGATTATCTTCGTGAATATTTTATATAATACTGGAAGTAAGCTAATGGGCCTATTATTTTTCAATTCCTTAACGTTTCTCTTTCTGTGAATTTGTATAATGTTGGCATTCTACCAGTTCACTAAGACCTTCGACGTCGGTAGACAGTTCGTATAAAGGGCCGCCAGTTTTTCAAGCATTATGTCACCTCTATCTTTGATTGAATCGACTGGTATTCCATCTTCTCCTGCCGCTTTTCCGCGTTGCATGTCGTGCAAGGCCCTTCTAACTTCATCACTAGTTATAGAAGGAGCCTCTGTAACTAGTTCATTACTCCTTCGAAAGGAGGTATCCTGGCTGCTTTGGGTACTGTACAGATCAATATAGAATTCTTCCGCTGCTTTTATTATATCTTCGAGATTGCTGATGATATTGCCTTGCTTATCTTTCAGTGCACACATCTTGGTTTGTCCTATGGGAAGTTTCCTCCTCACTGATTTCATGCTGCGTCCATTTTTCACTGCTTCCTTAATAAGTGAAATTCTTTCGAATATCACTTATTTTCGTTTTGTTGATCAGTATTGACAATTCCGCGAATTCTATCTTATCTCTTGAGATGGACACTGCCATTCTTTGCCGTTTCTTTATTAGGTCAGTTGTTACTTGGGAGAGCTTGCCTACCGGTTGTATTGGTGCCTTGCCTCCCATTTCAATTGCTGCCTCTGAAGGCAGCTTCGTTACGGTTTCATTCATTACCTCTATGTCATCATCGTCATCTCTCTGTTCTAAGAGTGCATATTTGTTTGCAAGTACAAGCCTAAATTTGTCTGCTTTTACCCTTACTGCCTCTATGTTGACCTGTTTTTCTTTGACCAATTTTACTCTTTCTCTCTTTAAATTGAGCTGAATCCTAGCCCTCAGTAACCTATGATCACTGCACTTTACCCAACCTAACATTTCTACATCCTGCGCTATGTTGGGATCAGCAGAATGTATGAAATCAATTTCATTTCATGTTTCACCACTAGGGCTTTTCCAGGCCCTCTTTTTGTTCTGACGCTTCCTGAAAAGGGTGTTCATTACTTGCAACTTATTCCTTTCCGCGATTTCTACCAACGTCTCTCCTCTAGTGTTCCTAAAATCGACGCCGTAGTTGCCAATTACTTGGTCACCAGCATGCCTTTTCCCCACTTTTCCATTGAAGTCACCCATGACTACAATATACTGAGTTTGCACTTTTCGCATCGCTAATTCAACATCTTCATAAAGCCGTTCTATTTCTTCATCGTCGTGATTGGAAGTTGGAGCGTAGGTTTATACTACCTTTATTCTATGCCTACTGTTCATCTTTAATACGACTACTGCTACCTTCTCTATAATGCTGTAGAATTCGTCAATGTTTCCCGCTATGTCCTTATGGATTAGGAATCCTACTCCGTACTGCTTCTTATCTGGAAGTCCTCTACAGCAGAGGATGGGGCCATTTGTCAGCACTGCATAAGCCTCACCAGTTCTTCTAACCTCACTAAGGCCAATGATATCCCAAACGATGCCTGCTAGCCCCTCAAAAAGCCCTGCTAGACTAGCTTCACTCGAGAGAGTTCAGGTGTTAAACGTTGCAATTGTCAGTTTCCATTGGCGGCCTGTCCCGGTCCAGAGATTCTTAGCACCCTCTGCTGCGTCACAGGCCTGTCCGCCGCCTTGGTCAGATGCTGCGCACCTGCTGGGGACTGAGGGCCATTGGTTAATTGAATGAGGCTTGTTGAGTATTTGCCTCCGTCAAATGCGCCTAATGGGCCCTTCAGGGCAGAGGAAATCAGCGCTTTAGTCAGCGTGGTCAGCTCGTACTTTACTTCGATTACGAGAGCTGCGCACGATGCAGTCGACGCACGGCAACAAAATACACCTCGGAAGTTTAGCGACGCAGCTCCCTTCAGTCGTTTGCCGATGGGCTATGCACGTATACATCTACGTCCAAACGGTTTCCATGACCGAAGCGCACAGCTGCTTTTTTTTTTCTTGTCGTTCCGAGAAGGCTCTGCACCTGTTTTACACAGCAGCCTCAATCCGAAGCGCGTACGATGAAATGCGGCGAATGACATTTCGCGTGACTCATATATCTGTTGGCTCTCAAAAAATAGGTCAACTTTGTTGGCAAAACGTCTTTCTAACTGTGCACGTCGAGGTCGCTCGCTGCTGTTATCGTTGACTCTTTTTACTCGACTGACTATCGAGTGGCTTCTTAATATTGAAGGCGACTAGACTGTAACGAACGCTTGCGACTTCTAGCGAACATTCCTGCGTGAGTGTGTTCACATTGGCTGCATCTCTGTTATCTTTATTTCGTCTTAGTTATCCTTCTCATTTTCCCCTTAGCTATCAGGCACGGATTTGGTTAATCTGCCTACCTTTCCTTTTGCGTCGTCACTGTTTCTCTATCTCGATCTCCATCGCAAGACGTAATGTTTTATAATACAGAGTCGGGCACTCTCTGCATTTCTTATCCTTTCCAGTAACCACGTTTTCTTTTGGTGTTTTTGTTCTAAAACTCTGTCAGCAATTACCAGGCACGTTGCGAATCACGCCAGAGAAACAGAAATTCGCATTCTAGGAAGCAACGTCTTGCGCCCTGCAGTGCAATAAGTTCCAACGCACTGGCGCGAGAGAAAGTGTACAAGCAATTTAAAGCGCATCATGAACGGAACAACAGAGAAAGGATCAAGGTGCAAATAGTGTCGTTGGTGCCCAGTACTATTACGGCTGAGCGTGCGCTCGGCGTCCTCGCGCGTCAGACGCAACGAATGCGGGGAAATTCGGCCAACGTTCCCGTGCGAGCCCTCGACCACGCGTGACTTAGCTATTGAAGTGCGTCAAATTTTTATCCCGTGAATGATTATAAACTGCCGGAAGTTTCAAGCGACGCCCTTTGTAGTATAATGCTCAGTGGCCGCTTGAACCGCGTGGCAGATCATCAGTTCACGTCTGGTGTACCCGCGTTCTGGGGAAGCTTCTGGCTCTGCGGATCACGGTTCAGTAATCGATACGAAGGCATCAACTTTAGAAAATGGCTAGGTAGCTTGCGTATTTCCAGTCCGACGATTCCTGTACGAAATACAATGCATCGAAAGGAATATTCGACAGCGAGGAAAAAAAAGAAAATGCCGCATGTAATGCGACAGATCGGAGAGCCAGCAACCTTTATTGCACGATTTATGTGTAGGCTTGGGTCAGCGGCTCACTGACTCTGCCCGATTTTGAAAACCTCCACAGGCGCGCTGTTTCTAGGCCCCTGGGCCACACCTTTGAAGCTTTACCACCTGAATCACTTAAACTGTCGTCGAATAACTCGTGATCATTATATGACAGCGAATTTTTAAAGTATCGTAAGCTTCCCACCATCTGCCAAATTCTTGGCAAAGGGCCACAATATAAAGCAAGAAGTCTCGCCGAGATTTTTTCCCCATCTCCTTTCTTATTCAGATGCACATAGTTCAGTTTTTTACGCGAAAAAGCTTTGGTCGAAAAGGATTTTAAAATGCACAGTCAGTAAGTCGTTCTTTGTGGAGCCATGACTGTTTTGAAATGGAGTACTCGTCCTTAGTATGACTCTGGACTAATGTGTGTCACACATTTCAACTGGTGCAACACAGCGTAGCCTGATTCGTCTCGAATAACAATGAATTTCAAGGCTCAGCACTAATTCCACCCAAAGCAGCATCTTGTAGCATATTCAACCCAACGAGCCCTCAGTGTTTCATATTAAGAGCAGCGTGTTTAACAAATCATTCCTCCCCGACGTCATCGAAGCCTGGAGCAGTCTGTCAGAACCAGCTGACTTTGAGCGTGATGCTAAGAATTTAGGAAACTACTAACAGCACACCTACGGGGTGGGAGCTCTGGCTATCATTCTTTGTCTATATTTGCTCTTCGTGCTCCCATTATTTTTCGCACTATTTTTTATCAAAAACAACTGTCAAAAAGCGGCTGTTCGTATTAGTTTGTGTACTACTCTGCATTTCTAACGGTACTAAATTTAGTTCGAATAGTTCAAAAAGAACTGTTCGTTTTTTGTTTTCTTGTACCACTCCCCTTTTATGCTATACCACAGTGGTGACCACCCCACCAATTGTGTCCACTTCAGAAGCTCGCCTGGCGTAGCTCAACTTAAATGACATAGCCTTGTCTTTTCGCGGCCTGTCCTCGTGTCTCCGCGCAAACTTTTTCAGTGTGCATAAATGAACAACCTCGTCACCGTAAATTAGAAACATATTTTCGAATTTTATTTATCCTCTTTGGCAGGGTCGCCGACATCACTGCATGGCGAGATGACTGCGAGCATTCGCCGTACAGCGCTGCATGATTTATTTATTTATTTATTTATTTATTTATTTATTTATTTATTTATTTATTTATTTATTTATTTGGTACTACCAGTCCAACTCAGTATCATGGTAGGAGTGGTGGGATTCGTACATAACATGCAATCGACTCGCGATTAACATGACAACAAATCAATCACTTGTAATAAACACATAATAACTCCCTGCTTAGGCAATAAACTACTATTGCTATAAACGATAATATATCACGCAATTATAACATCGTAGGGGCGCTCACTTAACATTACAGGTGTAGTAACGAAAGCACAGTCGTCGAGGTTTTCTGAGCCAGCGGCGGAGTAGTTCAAGGGGGAGACTCTCTCTCTCTCTCTTCTCTCTCTCTCTCTCTCTCTCTCTCTCTCTCTGTGTGTATGTGTGCGTGCGATGTGCGCTTCGCCAGTGCTAGGGCTTGCCCTTGAGCGCGTTTCGTGAGGATGCAAGTCTTTTTGATGAGTCACGAATATGTCTTTCTGCTTGTACGTTGCGCAGTTTAAGTTATTAAACGTTATTTCATTCCATGCGTCACCATTGCCTAGTCGTAAGGGGCTGCTCACGAACCCTGCCATGAAGCCAGGTCGCTTCATCTTCAACGTAAACGAACATATGCACCACTTGGTTCCATCTCATCTTCTGTCAAAGTAGCTTGACTATATCCTCAGGTCTGAAAGTGTTTGTCACGCCAACGTTTGCAAACATGTATTCTTCACCAACATATCAACAAATGGAAAGAGCTAAACCAGCCTCATTTTAACGCCTAAAATATGTCAGATTTTCGCGTCATGAAGATTTTCGGAGGTTTACTCTCTTTGAAACACTTGGCCTTGCTATGAGGTTGGTGTACGCGTGGTCAAGATGAAGACACCGCCTGTTGTCTTCTGTATCGTACTTAGCAGCGCTGAACACACTGCACCCGAATACCTGACAGGCGAGGTCCTACAATATATATGCTATGCGTGCGTCCGTACATGCCGGATGCGTAGGGGAGTGTCAACACTCAAAATTTCGAATACGAATGGAATAGCCCTTGCTATTCGATTCGTATTTGATTCGAGAATTTTCTATCAGAAGTTTTCGAATATTTATTTTAATGCGAATTAAGTGATTGAAGTCTAAAGAGAAAAAGCCAGGTGCAAATGGTGACTGCACTGAGTGATTCCGCTGCAGCTATATGGGAGCAGTGGTTGCTGCGGAGAAGCACCAGTTTCTGAGCGAACGCATAAAGTATATAGCTAACTTATGCTAAATAATTTTCAATCATTCTATAAGGATTCTTCGCCTTTATTTAGCTTGCAGGTATGTCTTCTCGATTTAGGTAGCAAAATTTACTACGTATTTGAACAATTAACCTCACCATGTTCGCTGCCGTGTGAAACGACGCGCTGTGCTGTAGTACTACATTTTGATTCTTTCAACATCTTGTGACGTGCTGTTCCTGTGTTTTATTACTGCCATTAATTATTATGTTACGCCGCATGCGATCACCTTTACTGTGCGCTTCTTATTTACGAGTTCATCAGTTGATGCATTTAAGTCCAGCTGTGAATGACATTACACATGTATTAAACAACGTAAATGAGCCTTCATCTTTCTTTTTCGCCTAAACAGAGCTCCACGTAACCGTTATATTTTAATATGTTTAGAAATGAGGAAATACTCGTTGTGCAATTGAATATTCGAAGGTCGTCTTTGTCGAATATTCGTATTCTTTTTTATTGTTGTTATTATTACTAGGGATGATTCGCCGCAAGGCAAGCGAACGCCCCTATTCGAACGCCCCTGGTAGACACTCAAAGCACCTTGGAACAGGAACACGCGTCAGTCGTTTGGAGAGGAAAAGCTTACAGTCGCACAGCGCTCTTGTTACTCTATTCACGTTAGCGTCGGTTAGGTAGTGCTCAAACGGCCTTGTTCGTTGGCGTGGTTCTTTGAATTCCGTAACGATACGCCACAACCCGTGGTTTCGTTGCGTGTCGCAGGGCCACCCGTCCGGCGACTACGTCCAGTGGTCCAAGGCGACGCCGCACCTGGAACTGGTGGGCGCCGAGGCGGTGCGCCGCATGCCGCGCCCCAACGCCATCAAGTCGCACCTGCCCGTCCAGCTGATGCCCTGGTCGGAGCGGGCCAAGTACATCTACGTGGCGCGGAATCCCAAGGACTGCTTCGTCTCCATCTTCCTCAACCGGCAGCTCTTCCTCAAGCAGAAGTCCATGGACGCCGCGTTCCAGGTGATGGAGCGACTCGAAAGAACTTGTTCGCGCGGGCAAGTTAGTTCAGCAAACACGAGGAAAAGAAATGCGTGTGCACTTTTTCACGCTATCTACTTGATATCTAAGTTCACATCTTTCAGCCTTAAATGGTGCACCAGTAGTTGTACCAAAAAAAAAAGGGGGGGGGGGCACAGTACAAGGTGTCGTCTAAGAGATAAAGCGGCGGCTGGGTCTATGCATGCTCTTCCAGTCTCCGATACGTTATATCACTATAATGATGTTGCCGATCATGATGCTTTATTGTCATCCCTTTCGAAACTGGGCGGTGACATATAGTCACCCAGCCTGCCCGAGCTAATTCGGTAATCTATACATGCTTGTCAGTCTCGTATTTTGCGTTTCTTTCCTTAGTGTTTTCTCTCTTCCCTAAAACATCTATATATCTACCTTGTACAGTTATCTATGCCTCTAGGGATCCGGTGCTATCAATCTCTTCCCGTTGTCGTTTTTTTTATCACCGATATCCAGACGTTTCTTGCTTAGCTCGACTGCTGACCGGTTATTTCCATCGGTTCTGAATCGCAGCGCTTCTGGAAGGCGGACGTTACCTACGGGCGCCGCCGGGTTAAGACCTTCACATTCCATTCGAACTTGCTGAGTTATCTCTGGATTTTTGCTACAAGTAGACACATATGCCTCATCCTGTTGCAAACATTTGTCCCGGTGTGTTTTTGTTTTTAGGCAACCAGCTTGGGCCTCGAATAGGAAGGCACTGCCCATACTGTTGTGCAGATTTTCTCTTCCAAATTCTTTCTTGCCGTCCTTGTATATCTCTATAATCTTCTTTATTTTTAATTCTTTGCGTCCATTTCGCTGTCTCTGTTTCTCTCTATTTCTAATGACTCCTGGTTGTCTATTTACACTTTAAATTACCCTGCACTTGGTTGCCAACTTTCTTGACGTATTCCTCCATTCTGTGTCCACGCTTTCGAGTTACTGATATTTGGGTTGCCGCCCATTTAATTTCATCCGTGGTCCTGAATCTTTCTTCAAAACTAACTTTGATCTGCGCTTCTCTGACTTCAAAGAGGTCCAACCGATGTCACCCTCCACTGCCTCAATTGTAGTTTTACTGTGGGCGCCTAAGGGCCAACCGGCCTACCGATCTTCGGTTAGCTTATAACGCACCTCCCTGCAAGATGTCTATTAATTCTTTTCCTACCGGGCTTATTGGGCATCGTTAGCCCGCTAACGATGGTTTGAAGTGCCGTTTTTTAGACCTTCCGCGCCGATCACGGGCACACTGCGCTACCTGAGGTGAAGGAAGAGAATTATATTTTTTTTTCTAAGAAGTTCGTTTTTTTACAGCTTGGCAGTAAATTTTGAACGCGCTCCGAAGTTTCGCGATCGTCAAAGCAGAAAGCAAAAATGGCCGCCTCCAGGAGCGGCGCGCACGCTTCGAAAGATCGCGGATCTCGCGATTCCGCTCCGTCTGCGGCTGACTTTGTCGATGGATCGAGCAGCGGAGGGTTTGGGGATGTTGCCTTTGTCGGGTTTTGATCCTGAGAGCGACGATGACGCAAACCAGCCCGGCACATCGGCGGCCGCAGCCCGGCACGTCCAACTGTAGTGCTTGAAGTTAAATTTTTGCAGTGGAATACCTGTTCTATGAAAATGTTTCGTTTCCTCGGAGACAGTGCCTATTTGACGGCAACACATTTTGCATATCTCATAATTTTGTTACATTTCTTTTCTTAGTAGATACAAGCGCGCCTTCACAAACTTTGCTCACTTTTATTCCACAATCTTCATTCTGGCAGTTCATATCCCTTTTATGACATGCATCTCGTAAGTAAAAATTTTATGCGTGAAAAGCGCAATGATTCTGCTTTGTATTATATAAAATGTTGAGTGCAGTAGTTCCTTCAGAAAAAATTATCTGGCGTAGCCTAATAAAAACACCCATTTTCTCCATGATAGGGAAATAGTTAAACACAGAATGGCATTTGCGAACATTAAAACATGCCGCCAGACGACGCCACCCTTCCGCATCGCCGTGGACGGGAGCGAGAATCTCTGGTTGCTCTCTCGCAGCGAATATCGTCAGAAGTCCATCGCTATTCGGCTAGTATTCTACCTGGGCTGCAGGGCAACATAAACGTAAATTAATTAACCTCGTGTCTATACATTAAGGTTACTTTCATGTGCGCTATCACAGTAGCTGCCGCATAACAGCTGTTAGATGCTGAAAATCATGAAGATATATATCTTTATTATTGTTTTTTACACCATAATGGTAGCTAGATCACGTTCACCGCGTGACCACCCGGCCGTCCTCTCTCCCGCGTGACGCAGGAGTTCGTGAGCGGCGACATGATCTGGGGCGACTACTTCGACCACGTGTGCGGCTGGTACGCGCGGCGGGACGAGCCCAACGTGATGTTCCTGCTCTACGAGGACATCAAGCGGTCGCCGCACGAGGTGACCGAGAGGCTGGCCCAGTTCCTGGGCGACGAGTGGCTCGAGTCCGTGGCGCTGGACGAGAGCGCGCTCGACATGATCGTGCACCACAGCTCGTACGACTTCATGAAGGAGCACGCCACGCGCACCGTGCACCGCTTCGAGAAGGCCAAGGGCGAGGACGACAAGAAGAACGAGGAGGAGGAGGAGGACGACGTCGACGACGTGGTGGTGCAGGCGCCCGCGCTGCGCACGCGGACGTTCGCGCGTCGCGGAACCGTGGGCGACTGGCGCTCGACGCTCAACGCGGCCCAGGAGCGCCAGCTGGAGCGGCTCCTCCGGGAGCGCTCCAAGGACTCGGGCCTCTGGAAGCTCTGGCTGGACCTGGACGAAGAGGACGACAGCGACTTCTGAGTCGCCGGAAGAAAGGCGCGCCGCGACTTCCGCTCTTGGCACGTCCTGTATAGACTAAAACGAAAGCGTACCTCCGACCTATGCAGCAAATCCGCGCAGCTTCCGGAGCTGTCGAAGGCGTCGGCCTCGTTTTCAGGTGCCGAATCCGCACGTATAGCTTTTCATTCGTAAGGGCTGTTTGCTATATTGGCCGGCTTTCTTTGATAACGTGTCCGACATCTTGACAGGCCCACAGTTGCCCTTGCAAACAGTTTTGTCGTAAGAAGTTTCCTTTGTGAATACGGGCCCTGGCGCTTGAACAGAGCGCGCGTCCTTACCCTTCTTTTTTTCTTTTTCTTCTGATAGAGATGTTACACACGTAGGATTTTGGGGGCCTTGCCACATCGTGCGCACGTGAAATCGGACACAGGTGTAGCACTCGGACACAGGTGTAGCACTACATACAGCTTCGCGCGCCTGGCCCTGCATTTGCTCGGAGAAGAGTCTGCTTGATTGTCCACACGAGCAGGGCCGCTTTTATGACGCTCTTTTGCGGCAGAAATTCGCTTCCGAAAGGTAAAACCGCGAGCGATTGCCAGTCGATGTTGATAACGACGCGGAAGCCTTCATACAAGGGCGGCCGCTTTCACACGGCACCATGGACGTCAGTATCACTCGAACCTGCATGCATGCATCCAGCGGTCGGCAACGTATTCTGAATGACTCGCCTATACGACAGTTGCAAACAGAAAGTTAGGCGACCGGGGTATATACATACGACGCATGCGGGACGTCTCTACTGCATTGCGTTTCTGCTGTGCAGTGAATTTTGCGTTCTCCGGGTTCTCGAAACATCGAACTCGTTCCGATTATTCTGTGCAGTGGGTACGCCTCCTACAAGTTCGTATGCAGGCAGATACATTTGTATAGTCGTCCTCATAATCGCGAACGAGTTGTTCTTATAGGCATGTATAAGAAAACTGGACAGCAGTGTACAGTCTTGAAGTTCTATGTGTCTCGCTTCGTAATAGTCGAATAGGACATCGCTGTCGAGTTGAGAATCTTTGTCATCGTTAGTGTATGAGAGAGAGAGCTTTAGCATCCGCTAAGACTCTGAAGCCGAAGCGTGTATTGTATGTTATATGGTGTAGCTTCACGCTCTGTGCGAGCATACGCGTGCTCGTTGTCGCCAAAAAATATAATAATAACACTGGCAAAAAGACTCAAGTACGTAGCAAGTCTAAAGCACGGCACGCCTGAAGCATCCGGGGCTACGGTGTACGCAATCACTACCCTAAGGTCAAGTTGTCGTCCAGAAATTTTGCAGCGCTGCGAATCACGCGGATGAGAGAGGTTCCGTACAATGCGTCCATTCGCGCCTGTGTGGTATGAATCCAGAAACAGCTATTCGGCATCGTGGCTGCGGAGCAGTAGGAGCTCGCGGGTTCGACTCCCGGGTTCGTCGTCACATTCCGATGGTGCGGTTTGCAAGAACGCTCGTGCACCGTTTTTTGGCCACATGATAAGAAATAAGTGTTCAATATTAATATTGGAAGTATATGGAAGTGTAAGCTGCGGAAGAGAAAATACGAACACGTTATCTACAACATGAAATTAATACAAAATTTATCAGTGATTGTTAAATGTGACTTCTTTTTATAGCTTTTCTCTTCCACGTTCGGGTAAGTATACAAGCTAGTCGCACGTGGAAGCTACGCTGATTTGACGCCTGTTCAAGAAACTGAAAGCGCATATCAAACGGCGCAGTATGTAAAACACGTGCAGAGGCTCCGCCCACGTAGCTTTCTCTTCATAGCTACAGAACGTTGTATAGCGCTAATCTCCATACAGACCATCTTCCTCGTCCAGGGGACCAACGTATTCTTTCTTTAAGGAGCGTAGCGGGAACTGAAAGATGTGATTGGTTCACCCTTGCGCTAGCGTCACTTGGAGCGGGAAACGATACACATAGCACGGCACCGATATTAATCGCACAGCGACCGGTTCTGTAGGCCACGCATTCTCGCGCGTTCATTTCCGACATCTTTTCCAGCTGTCGCTTGGAGCGTAGCATCATTGTGAAGTTATTTGCGGTTCACTTCAACAATACGCTTTTTTGTTTTTTGTCAGATGACGCGGACGTATACGCGTATATCCGTCTTTCTTTCTTTCTTGTTTTTCTTTTACTTGTAATGGATTGCAATAGCTGCGCCCTCTATCACTCAGGCACTTTTACGAAAACAAATGTGCCACTATACGTATGGAATCGCCTGGGGAAGTCAGTCGAGCTCCTAACAAAGTTTCGCACATATTTTAACAGGTATGTGCCATTCGGGCTCCGTGTTTGACTCAGTAGGTGCTAACTTTATAGTTTGCAGCACCTTTACAGTCGGCTAGTCCGTATAGACCAGCTTTCTCGCTGAGTGCGGTGCGCTCTCCAAAGCAGTGGCTCTGTGCAAACGCACATTCCTTCATAAGAACCGCTTTACGAAGCAAGGTCGCCCTTAATTGCCACACATAAATTAATAGGATGTGCACTTTCCTTGCAGTTGGGTCATGGCTGAAAAAAAGTGCACGTTCAGTGACTGTGGTTTGACCACCGCCTTTTCCAGCATTCCTTGTACGAGAACTGGGAAGTTTGCTACAAATGGATAAGCTAAAGTGGCTAAAAGGAGGAGCGAAGTTCAGTTTTTCTTTTACCATTTCCTCCCTCATTTAGAGCGATGTCTTACTCTGACTACACTCTACAATACGTTTTCAAACAATTTGTGACACCCATATGCACACGACGGCACCAATACAATGTAGATTCGACGACTTCGTCCGAAGCTACGCTAACATTCCAAATGCTGAACCCGCTATGGCACCAAGTTGTTCCTAGCACGATAGAAGTGCCGTTATTTTCACTTTTAAATGCACTCGTCTTGCTTCGTCGCAGAGATGTATTGCACTGTTGCTGTAAAGGTTTATTTCTGAACAAACGTATGTCGCAGAAGAAAAGAAGCTCCTGCTTGTGGGCTTGCCATCTAGTCAAACACTAAAGGACGTTGCCATCCCTGGCCCGCTAAGACCAGGGTTGTTGACTTGCATGCCGAAACGAGCTGATGCAATCTTTAACCTTGACCACAGAAATGATACAAAGCAGCCTCTAAAGATCCAATTCAATTTCAACTCGATTCAATTTATTTATTACGGGTGGTATGAAGTATATATCGAAGGCAGGAAAGGGCAGCGAAGAGCAAAGTCTTGTATGCATATATAAATTGGTGTAAATACACAAACAGTAGGACATAACTATATGGAAATGCCAAATCAAGCTTACACGTACTGTGCAAGGAATCGCGAAACTCTTCATTTAGATTAACTAATGGCAGAACATTTCTTAAGGGCAGTGGATAATAACCCACTGATTGAATCCAATGAACTTATTCTCGCATATCTGACTGACTATCCATGCACGTCGTCGCCTCTCTCCGCTAAGGTGGCGTCCATTACTTTGCTTCCTTTGGGTATGAACCTGTGCAGACACCGAAAAGGCGTGACATTTCGGAATTGCCTCAAATCGCGTGTTCAGCGCAAGTAAAGCTACATAAGACTTGATTATGGCCTTGTAGTCGCAACCATACATGAGGTCAAAAGCAAAAAAAAAGAAAGAAAATGTCTTCGTATTAGTTTCGGTCGTTCATCATCGTTTCTTTACGTCACTCCCGGTTGGTCGCTTCGGAGCGATGCAGCAGCGTCATAATAAAAGTCGTGTAATAAGGAACTCGTCGTCACCATGAGCAGCAGCAGCAGCAGCCTATTTCACGTGCACTGCAGGACGACGAATGCTCCTTAGCAATCTCCAATTATTCCTGCCTCGCTACTAGCTAGCTAGCTCCTCCCTCACCCAGCAAATTTCCTCATTTCGACGCGCCACCTAGTTCTCTGCCGTCCTCGACTATACACTTTCCTTTCATTGGCCGCCACTGTCTAACTCTTGTGGATCACCGATTGTTGTCTGTCTACACGTTGCCCGACCTCTTCAACTACGTTTCTTCCTCTTAACCTCAATTAGAATATCAGGTACCCCCGTCTTCTCTTTAATCCACACCGCTGTCTGTCTCAACGCTACGCTTATCATTTTGCGTTCCATATCACTTGTCGCGCGGCCCTTACCTTCTCCTCGAGTTCCTTTGTTGCCCTATAAGCTACAGACCTTCGGGCTATTATAGCACTCGTACAATATTAGTCCTGGTCGACACCGGTTAGCACTGGTGTAAGGCAGTAACTATAAGCCATCTGCTATATCTATATAAAGGAGCCTGATTCATAACTTTTAGACCATTAGGTATAAGGATTCTCAGAACACATCTTCAATGATGCCTTTCAATACTTCTTTAGTATATATAGCCGGAGCGCTATAAGACGATCAGTCGAAGGCACTGTTAGTGATCATCTTCTGCTGGACTTAGGTGACAAAAAGCAGGCAGCGCATGTGTCACATCCGCGAGCTTAACGCCGCCGTAATGCGTGCGGGACGTTGTTGTTGCTTTCTGACAACTTTCGTAAACAAGGTTGGGGACTTCGACGAAGCCACTTGGCATGGTGACGCTGTATTGCTTCTAGCTCTAAAAGCAAGCAAATGAACAGAAGCGAATGCACTGTAAGCACTTAAGGCGCCACGAACGCTGGAGTTTTATTACCATGGCGGCACAGATACGTTCACAAGGCAGGGAACAAAACGCCGAACATGGTGCAGTAACGTCACTCCAACACGTGCTCACGACGTGGGACTCAACGACGTGAAAGTTCCTCAAGCGTTGCCAACGTTTTTTTTTTTTTTTAGCCGTTTGAGATAAATAATCTCTATCGTTTACAGCTTTTATGACATATGTCTTTGTTGTTCGTTTACTTGCAAAACGGTGAACACCATTTGTTTTATTTTATCGTTTCTTTGGTTTTCTCAATGCGGACATTGACCGTATCGGTAAACGAGCTGTTTGATAGAATAGTTTCTGTTGATGCGCTTTAGCGAACACTCATCTAATTCAGTTCATCCACTGAGATCGCCCTTCATCATAGTTGAATTCATCACGTTTTGTTACTGTTTAAATAAAGAGACACACAACTGGGACTTGTTTCTTTTTGTTGTTGCTGTTGTTGTTTCAACGCAAATCATCGGAATCATGCCCTTGTATTCCAGCTTGGTGCAGCAATGGCAGCAGCGCTAGAATGCACGCCTCAAAGTTGGCGAACGTCTGCGGACGTCATAATCGGGTGTACAATATTTGCATAAAGTTCAGTATCAATATCTTTTTTTTTTATGAAAGTCGTTAGAGCGCGCGTATCTTTGTGGGTTGATGATGGTCGATGCCGTGCATGCAGGATTCTTGCCTTTATAAAAAAGGTTCGACCGTCTATTTGGCTGAGTGTGCTCCGGAAATACTACATTGGCCGTCGAAGCGGGTGCAATGCTCGATGGTCTTTTCACAGTAGCTGTGGTAGCGTGTGGGGGAGTCAGCCATTTCCATGAGGTACGAATAGGAATAATATCAGCGGACCTTAGAACATGCTTGCATAGGGACCCTACTTCTACAGCTGTACACTTGAACTATCTCTCCTTTTGCCTTTACCTACGGGTGGGGGGAGGGGTGTATTCTGTAAGAGTCTACCTAGTGGACTCCTACAGAATCCACTTCTTACAGAATCTTACAGTGTCCACTTCGGCCTCCGCTGATTGGCTGGAGCTGTATGAGTGAAGAGGAGACAGGCTCTCCCAGCCAACTTCCAGTCGGTCTCCCCCTCGCTTGTGCTGCTCCAGCCAATCAGTGAATTCTTACACAATACACCCTCCCCCTCCTGTATACCCCTCCTCCCACGAGATTAACTTTTCTGCATTTCCTTCTTTTCACTTTATCTTTCTAAAATCGAAAATCCATGCAATAATCGTTGAAATCAAGCAATGGAAATCAAGAGTATAACATCCGCATCAAACATCCGCATCAAAAAAATCTCGTATGCCACGTAAAGCCCGCTCTTCCAATAATCTCGCATGAACCCATAATAAACCACACACAAAGCGTACATATAAGGTTTCGCTTTAGTTTATTGGAGACGTGATTCATTCGGCATGTGAGATGTTTTATGAGACTTCTCGTTACGACGTGGTAAGGGCGGACCGCAGGAGAACGGCCTTGGCACTCCGAACTGGAGAGACCGGGTGGAAACGAGCCGTTGCAGGGCCCTTTTAGATGTATTAATCGAGACGTGTTCTTGATTTTCCTTCAGTGAATCTTTCATGCATAATGCTCGCTATCCGCAACATTGCGAACAATACAATAATGGGCGCCATATTGTTACGTAGGAAGACGCAGACGAAAAGCTATGTACAAGTATATTTACAAGAAAATACGCTGCGCTTCGCCAAGACGCAACAGCCCGCGCTAGCTTCTCATCGTCGTCGTCGTCTTCGCACTGCTCGCCTTTTCGTGATCGCACATATTGTTCCGTAGCAATATTAGAAGGTGCGTTATTCCCATGAAGTTCAGCAGCACGTAACGGTTTATCCACAAAACGTAAGTCAGAGACAAGAGTGCGAAAGAAAGTGGAGCGGCTCATTTCACGCAAGCTTAGGTCTCCGACATCGCGCTACTTTCTGCAGATGGAGAAGTCGCAATATTCTCTAAAATATATGGATATTTTTTTCACTAGTAGTGCTTGCTGTTACTGGGATATTTGGTGCGTGCCAAGTAATAATCAATTTGTAGCGCCAAAAGCACGATCACAGAGAGGGCTGGGCGTAGAGACAGGACGAACGCTTTCTCCTGTCTTTATGTCCACCTCTTTCTGTGATCATGTTTTTTGGCGCTATAAATTCATTATTCTTCGGCATCCTTTTCAGCAGCGCGGTCGACGACCAGGTCACGTGCCGGTGACGCGAAGCTCCTTGCTGCCAATGCTACGACGGCGGCTGGACCGTTAGCAATAAGGACATCAATAATTATCCGTTTAGAACGAAGAGCACTCAAGGCGAGGTCACGTGAACGGCGTTGGGCGTACCGAGAAAGCCCGACCCGGGCTGCCGGAAACTTATATACTGGGTGCTCTACGGGAGACAACAAAGGTCGGATGCTGTATTCGCAGGAGCCCTTTTGTCTTTTGTGATGCTTCAGCGACGTAAGCATTCGAGTTTCAACAAAGCGATAATCAATACCATCTCGTCACCACAGTCATTCTCGTCAGCACGTCGTCAGCGATGAGTCCGATTCCTACGCCTCAAAACGAAATAAAGAAGTTCACTGGTGCTTTGCTTCGCATGCACACTCCACAAAACTTGGTAGCCCGTTAGAATTGCCTGCCAACTTACCAAGTTTAAGACAAACCTGCTATAAACAACTGTATACACCGAAACAATTTTTTTTTTGCCTGCCACAGCCTCCGCGATGCAACTCCGTATTCGCTGGAAAAAAGAAGAAAAGCTACAAAAAAAAAACGTCGGGACAAAGCCTATATTTCAGGTTCGAGCGCATGGAACGAGGTGCTGTACAAAATGATTTCTATTTTCAGAAAAGGAGACCTGGGATGAGACGATCGACAGTATCACTTCCTAGTTCATTTCTCGTTCCGCAACACGAAAACAATTAATGGGCTTCCAAGTCTTGGACCAATAAGGCATGCTCTGTTTTGTGAAGCACGGACCTCCAGCATACACGACTGCTGGACCTATCAGCCACAGAGCTGTGTCAAGCCCGTCTGGCTTTCTTTTTTTTTTTTTTATCCGTCATAGGAGTCAGCACGGCTTCACTGTTCGCCGGCGCCTTACAAGACGTGGGTGCGTAGGACGAATCATACTGAAAAATTCGTCACGTAAAGAGCGAGCGCCCCAAGAAACGGGCAGAGGATCAAAGACACGGGACAGGGCACTGATATTAATTGAAATGTTCATTGCATAAGGCGTTATAGTATACATGTATACACCAGGAAAGGATGCAATAAAGTAAGAAAGCCCAGTTCAAGAAAGTTACACACAGAGAAAAAAAAATGGCTGTGGCTTAGCTAAGGTTAAGCCCAGGATGCGAAGCATATTAGCCTTTATTTTAGTTGTTCAACCACTGTTTAGCCTGGTGAACTGCTGTTGCTTAGCTATATTTGGTTCGGCTAGACGAAGAAACAACTCATGCGTTACTCTGCTTCGCCTTCAAGAGTGGAACGCGACAGCGTTCCCGTCGACCCGCCAAGGGGTGTAAGACAACGGGCTACGGCGCAGCGACTACGCGCCCCGCATTGGACGCGGTGAGCGTCGAGCAACGCAGCGTTCGGCGCGGCAACGAAATGTGCGCCTGAGCAAGCGACGCACGCCTGAGCCTTAGAAACAGCTCGTTTCTAAGGCAACACCGCATTCACTAGAGGCTCTTTTGTACCGCTTTGAAGCATCATACTCGTGGCTCAGTGGTAGCGTCTCCGTCTCACACTCCGGAGACCCTGGTTCGATTCCCACCCAGCCCATCTTGCAAGAGTTGAGCCAAAGCCACCTAGAAACAAGCGCAGCTGCTTATATACCGCCGCGACGCCGCGAGCGACGGCGCGAGTTGGAGCCCCGTTTCTCCTCTGTCGTGACGTCACGGTGTCACGTGGTATGGCATGGGGTCAAAGGTCATTGAAGGCGACACCGCCGCGCCTGAGGAGCTGGGTTGAGCTCTCGTAATATGCTTCGCATAAAAGGAAATAGATTGCCGACAATTCCTTAAAGGTAAGCCTTCCTGTTGTGCCTCTAAACAGCGATGGTTGGTCTGACAATGACTTGGTTCGCGGTGACAGCCGGTCCTTCGGAGGAAGTGCCGGAAAGAAAGTCCAACTCTTGGATGTTGTCGAGCTTCCTGGTGCAAGTAGCATATTTTTCACAACTTTGTTGTGCGCCAACAATTAGACTCATCCCAGTAAAAAAAATAAAGAAACATTGAGGCCAGTTATATTTTTCAATGGGTCCCAAATGGTTCCAATTGGACGCCATCGGAGGCCCAAGTTCCAATTGGGCATCATGAGAAGTCCAGTTGGTTCCAGTTGGACATCACTGGAGATTGCTATGACAATTGGTCCCCAATGGACCCAACTGGAAGTCGATGAGTAATCTCGCGAAACAACTGAATAGATGATAACAATAATAGCACAATTATAATGTTAGTTTTAAAGTAAAATATTTTTGTATTTTGGTGTGATCAATGGAGAGAAGCATGTAGCTTTCTGTCAAGTTAAATACTTCTCTTGAAATTTTACCAATTTCTCGTGAACCGCTCGCCCCACTTGGTCAACCAAATTTTGCTCACATATATAGCACCTGACAGGCATCTCTCATAGTGAAGTGGTGAGTGTTGGGTACGTCAATGAAGAGAATTGCCGTAGCGTGTTCATGTATGAGTGTGTTTCTCAAAAGGAGTTTCAGGTATATCTGTGTCACATCAAGGTTAGGGCCCATCTAGGCTTTTCTATTTCCTTTCCTCCAGTTTTCATGTTGGTCCCAAGTCTAATTCAGAGACAAATTGGTCAAAATGTGTTCAAAATAACAATTTTGTTCAATTGGACCTGTTGGATTTTTCCAATGGGTGTCCAAAAACACAATAGAAAATATCCAATTCGTTCCAATTGGAAATTTCCAACTGGTATGAGCATTTTTTTTTTTGCTGGGAGATTTAATTTCTACCATTCGACGTATTTCAGAACACCGTTAGAAGCAAAAATAAATTATTATATTCTTCAGAAATATTACTACTCATGGTACGCCATCAGATTAAGGGACATAGGATTTTTTTAACTTGTAGTTCGTTTATACGCTGAAATGGTTAAGAATAATCCATTCGTGTTTGGTGTTGCGCCTACAACACTCTCAAACAAAATTAGCCCCTTTGAGTTGTATCTTGCCACACAACGATAATCGTCATCTGTCTTGCGCGCATTTCTTTTCTTTAACGCTGCGAGCCTGGCACATCCAAGTCACGAACGAACGGCATGCATGTTATTACCATGACAGAGCATTTTCGACAGGAAAGTAGCGAGCGCAACGTTTTCAAGAAGGAAACGCAAGCAAAAAAAGATGAAGATTATTGTTGTGCGGCAAATATACACTCCAAAGGGTGTACATTTCTTTAAGAGTGAATGAAAGGCTATTTGCTTACATCTGCGGTTGGTGAAAGTTTACGCCTTCCTTGTACGGCAAAGTTTATACCTTTATGGCATAAAGATATGCCAAGCGTCTAGACATATACTCACCCTCATCGGTTTGGAGTTGTGCTATTTGAGTTATGAAAGGGCTTGGAGTTACGACACGGGGCTTACGTTAAAACCACCCAGGCGCAGCCTTGCCCTTCCGTAATATGTGCAACATTTTGCTGGTGAAGCATTCGGTAATCATGGAGTAAAACGCGCAGTCGTCTTGAGATGGGAAAGCGTAGTCCTTTCAACGACAAGTGAAAGTTTGAAGTGATGTATGTGCGATGATATCCGTGGGCGAATGAGCAGAGGCTGTCATCAGGAGACTGTCATCATAAGAGGCGTGCAACTTCGGCAATCTTAAGAATTTTCCTAACAGCTTCTCCGGATCACCTGAATGGCTGCGCATATGCGTCACATCAGAACTTTCTGCTCTGACGCAAAAGCTTACGAAGAGCAAAAAACATCGCGACTGATATTTAACGAGTCCTTGTGCATCTCCAAACGCTGCGAAACGTATTTGCAGAGACGTCGCTTCGTGAAGTGCCCGCTAAGCGGCTAAAAAAAAAATGTAGTTCTGTGGTGTCACGTGCCACAACCACAATCTGTTTGTGAGGCACGTCATATTGGGGGGATTCCAGATTAATTTGGCCACCTGGGGTTCTTCAACGTGCACCCAATGCGCTGTACAAGAGCGTGTTTCTTTCTTTCTTCCTTTTTTTTTGCATTTCGCCTCCATCGAAATGCGGCCGCTGTGGCCGGGAATCGCTAGGCGGTTGAGACCGCTGAGTATGCATCTTTATTGCGTTGCATTGTTTTGTGGAAACTTCGTTGAGCCGAATGGCTAAGTGCGAGTCATAGTGGATTCCTTCTCTTCATGAGCACATCGCTGTCACTAGCTCACCAGGGAAATATATAAAAAAAAACAATTGAAATGAATAATAATATGGAGACAGAACACAAAGTCCAGATAGGCAATGCTAGACTGCTACAGATGTAATAAAACCTCACTCTAAACAAAGTTCGCATCCTTTGGAGCTTATCTTCCCCCAAACAATAATCGTCATCTGTCTTGCTTGCGTTTCCTTTCTTTAAAACGCTGCGCTCGTTACTTTCCTGTCGAGAATGCTCTGTCATTCTGATAATGCGTGTGCCGTTTGTGACTAGGAAGCACCGGGCTCTCAGCGTTAAAGGAAATGTGGACAAGGCAGATGACGATTACACTCTAAGAAGAGTTTACACCCTTTGGAGTGCCCCTTCTGCCACACAACGATAATCGTCATCTGCCTTGATGAGTTTCCTTTCTTGAAAACGCTGCGCTCGCTACTTTCCTGTCGAGAATGTTCTGTCATGCTGATAACGGGCATGCCGTTCGTGACTTGGAAGTACCGGGCTCGCCGCGTTAAAGAAAGGAAATGCGGACTAGACAGATGACGATTATCGTTGCGTGGCAAAAGGGTGTAATTTTGCTTAAGAGTGTACCGAGTGTCCAAACCAAAGAAGTTAAAGCAAGTCAAGGAATCCCGTCAATATAATTCGCATGCATTCAACTGACAGTTCAATGCACTTTAGAGATGTCCGTGAGCAGGTGTTTATTACTTATTTTTTTTTTGTTAGGCAGAAAGATGGACATACGTAATTGGTCAGCATACACGGGTTACATAAGCCAGCTAGGGTACCTTGACATCGCGTTTACGTATTCACTTATGACGTAATTGCAGCGCAGATCACCGAAGCCCGGAAAGGCAAACGCGAGGTTAGCGGAAAGAGCAGCGCATGTTATTGCTGGGTATTTAGCGCCAATAGCATATCCGCCGAGATCACCACTGACCCAACGGCAGACAGGACGCCACGTCGAAAGCCGGGAAATCAGAGAAAGAAAGCTTCTTTTCAAACGCGAACATTTGTCGGCGGCATGCGGGAATGAAACCCACACCGCAAGGCGCTAAAACGCGCGTGCGCGGTAAGGCGACTTAGGCTTCCCAAAATGCGCGTTTGTAACGGAGGACTAAACAATAACGGCCACCATAAAGCAAGTGCGAACGCGAAGCCATCATATGCGTTTTTACCGGGGCTTCGGCAATTCTCCGTCTCGGCTAAAAGACAGAAAAAAATAGCTGCACCTGTTCAGAACCGCGCCGCCTCGCCACGTAGCCGTCCAGCAGTCGTGGCCTGTTTCTGCACGTGGAAGAAACCGGATTCCAAAAGGGCTTATCGGCAATTCTTTTTTAAGTGTTCTTTGTAGGACGTCCCACAGAAATACGGCGTCATGGCAGTCAATAAAAATATGCTCAATTGATTCTGGCTTATTACAGATTAAGCAGTTTACCGACCAAGGTACAGAAAGACCTTTGCTTTGTAACCATGGCTTTACAGGGAGAGTGTCAGTATGTAATTGAAAAAAGAACGTTTTAGCAGAGGGTCTCACTGGCATTTTTTTAACGCGCTTTAGCACATCGCGCTCAGGACCTAGCCTGTAGGCAGCTCGGTAAACCGGTAATGGTAAAAATACATCGAGAATATCAGAATACAAACGCTTTTTCGTGACATCACACAAGTATTCATATGAGAACCTTGCCTTGAGCAGGCGTACAGAAGTAACCACTTCACGCAAATAAGGACTGAGCGGTCCAGCTCCAAAAGAAACAGATGACACGACAAAGTCAGATAGATAATCCTGCAATCGTGCTTGGATCACAGTTCTCAAAAACACATCAGTTTGGTCCCGCACAAAGAAGAATCTGCTTACTAGCTGCTTGAAAAACAGGTGTGAGAGCCCTAGCCCACCATTTTTCACCTTGTGAAACAAATTGCAGCGGCTTGTGCGCTCCCATTGCGATCCCCAAATAAAGGTCGCAAACACTCGGTGGATTTTTTGAACCGAAGTTCTTGTCATGGCCATCACTTGCAACACGTAGAACACTTTTGCAATTAAAAACATATTACAAACGGAAGCTCTTGCGAACATTGAGAAGTTATGGCCACCCCATTTATCGGTAGCATTTTTGACGCGTTTATTTTCCTCAGACCAATATTCATCAGCATTGAGGTAGTTATTTAGCGGGACACCGAGGTAATTTCCGGGGGAGACGGTCCAATTCATATTACAGTACACCTCGGGGGTGCTCTGCCAGTTGCCATGCCAAAATCCAAGGCATTTCGACCAACAGATCACGCTACCAGTTGCTGTGCAGAACACCTTAGCAACACTGACAACTTCCTGCACGCTTCTAGCATCAGTGCAAAACACGGCTATGTCGTCCGCGTACGCTAAGACCTTAACTTCACTGCTGAAAAAAGTGAAGCCTCGAATACATGGTGTGATACCGAGTGATATGCTAATGCTGCTTTGCATGCACAGCGTATGGAAGACGAGAATGGACATCAGACATTGTCATATACAGGCTCACTCAGCAAGACACTATTTTGTTGAGAGCATTATATACACACGCGACTTGTTCAGAGCACTATGTGAACCCCCGGAATGGCTTCCTGTACTAGACCAATTGGCTTCTGTGAAGCCCTTCTAAACACCTTACACTGGCCGAGCTGTGGCTGGTGTTTTTAGAATATGTACATGTCGTGTAATTGATCTTTTTGTTTGCGTTTGTGAAAAGGCAATAAAGAAAAAAAAAAAAAAGCAGTCGTGGCCGAGTGGTTAAGGCGATGGACTAGAAATCCATTGGGGTCTCCCCGCACAGGTTCGAATCCTGTCGACTGCGCAAAACTTTTTTTTTTTTTTTAGGACAGCAGAATTCAGACAGGATCCGCATTGTCTGTGTCATACTTAATTTCTTTTCGGCTCAGAAACTCGTGTTGCCCCCGGACGCCGCTGTTGTGGCGTGACAGCATATTGGAGCAGCACAGGCTCGTACCTAGCCTTCACGGCGTGCCCGCTCCAACAGTGCTTTGCAAGCTCTCGAACTCCTGAAAAAAAAAAAAAACCTGCAGGTTTCAGTAGTGATCCTTGCGGCGAAGTCATTTTTCGACAACGAAGTAAATGGGCATGAATGACACGTGTCTCAACATTATTCGCTTCTCTTTTGAGTATAGGCTACCCTAACGGCTAATAAGCTGTTTAATTACGGTTATCACTGGAACATTGTAAACATCGCCGCTTCCAAACAGCGGTCGTAAATATACGAAACTCAGACTCGTCACAATATGAGACCCAGCCGGGCTCACTGGCACTCGGAATCAGCAGCAGCCAAGCGCTCCAGAGCTCACTCGAACTCCTTCGGATCCAGTCAGACTATCCCGAAGCAGTGGCTCAGCACGTGGCTTTGGTGTTGTAAAACTGAGCACACTCCGATGGCGGTGGGATGCAAAGAACGCTTGTGTGGCGTGCTTTGCGGGCAGAAAAAACCCGGAGACTCCCACGATGACGTAGTTTTGACGCGTATAACTAGAGAATTTAATTTTATCCAGCCGGATTCACTCGAATTCGTGCTAATTGGCGTCACCGCCAGAACTGGTTTGTAGATCTATAGACTTTTTTTTTTTCCAGCTCCGAGATCGCGCAAAATGGCTTTCAGTGCGATATAATGGCTGACATTCATGACCATAAAGATGTGTCGTTTCCCTTCCCTCCTCATTAATCAAGCTAGCTGCCTTCTCACTTTGCTTTTTTTTTTGCTTCATGCATGCCAATGAGAGATATGTAAAAAATATTTTAGCTTCCAATCTTGATTCCTTTAATACACATGGGTCTTCATGGTGATGTTCATGTTTTTGAGTGCACTGCAAAACTGTGCATTTATGAGTTTGTTCTCTTAAAGACTAAAAAAGACAAATTAAATTTCCCTGGATGAACCAGAGTATACTTATAATTGGCGCATAGCGTTTGTCATTTGCAACAGCAGAAAAAAGGTACTTAATTCAGATAGTATTGTTCACTTCAACGAGGGCTGCATTGTGGGCTTTTTGGTAATGCATCCCAAATATATATTCCCATAGTACAATTAAAAGATAGGACAAAAGAAGATGCACAAGGACACACACGGCACTAAGCGCGTCCTTGTGCATCTTCCTTTGTTCCGTCTTTTTAATTGCACTTTAACACTGCTAAAAGGGATAGGCAAACCAAAATAGATGCACTTAATGACTACTACTTTTGTGTTCAACTGCTATGATTATTATAAACTAAACCAGGCAAATGCTGGAGTGCTATTTCACGAGCTATCACTGCTGTAGCTTCCTTTACATCAAAAAGCGCAAGCATTTGATTCGATTTAGACAGCTAATGCATTAAGTACTTGTGTTCAACCCATCTTTGCATACGATGACAACTCTTTGCTATAGCGATAAAAGTATCCTTACTTCGACACTAAACTAAGATACAGTCTTCCTAGGCACGACAGTATTCTCAAAAGCTTTTTGGCCCATTACTTTCTCTGGTGCTCATGTTATTTCGCCCCTCTGCAATTTTCATCAAATCATATACTTCAGGCATCATACCCACCCTGGAAGCTAATCCAATATTGACCTTTCTGTAAATCTGCTTAAAAACAAGTGTAGGCTAACTACAGGCTTACTTTGAGTTCTCATAAGGCCCTAAAGTATGTAATACCTTGAATTCAATAACCTCCTTTATAATATTATACATGGTTTCCGTCGTTTCAGTACAGTAACACAACTCATGGAATTGACCCATATTTCTAGCAATTTTTTTGTTGACAAAAAGATTGACGTGCTCTTCATCAATTTTAGAAAAGCCTGCGGCATCGCTATTCACAACAAGCTGCTATATAAAGTAAGCACCACATTAAATCTTCCTTCGACTGGTAGAATTTCTGTAACACCAGCTTTCTTAAAGGGCCCCTGAAACGGTTCGGACAAATTTTGTAGGCGCGTAGGGTACAGCTTAAGTGGAACATTCGCACCACAATTTAAGTGAAGCGTTACGTATTAATGGAGCTGCAAGCGATTACAAGTTACCCTCCTCCCTAGCTATGCTTTTCCTCCTCAACTCGCTCGCCGAGCGAGCGGCGCTAAGCTCCGCCTTCACTGGTTCAGCGTCACGATGCGACGTCACATCGCTCACTTCCGGTTGTTTAGGAGCACGCCCCCTCCCGCGCGAAACCTCTCCGCTGGCCGCTTGGCCGTCGACCGAGAGCTATCGAAGCTGCGTGCGTTGCGAGCATTCTGTCGTAGCGCCGAACGTGTCCGATACTCCGCTAAAAACAGGCAAGCTGGTCATTTCGGCAAATGACTGGAGGCATAAACTCAAGCTGATGAAGGAACTTTAGCGTAGACGTACGTGAGCAGCCTGATCGGTCTGCACGGTCCAGACACTTGCTGGCGCAGCGCTTAACCAGTCAAACAAAGCGCTAATATTGCTCTAACCAAGTGTAAAGCATTTTAAACATTTATAAATCAACGTGTTGAGGATTACACTCCTGCGAAAAATACACACCAGCAGCAAAGAATACACTTCGTTGCTGCTACTGTGTATGGTTGAGCTCTGTGCCACCAGGTGGCTGCACCGTGCAGACCGTTCACATTTGCCCTTCTGCTCATCTCGTGGCTCATCCCGGCACAGTCAAGCGGCCAGACCCTGTCCCCTTGCGCTTGCGTTTGCCCTAATACTGGACTCGCGGTTTGCAGGTCGCTAGGTTTGCAGTCCACAAGGCAACAAAGTCGAATCATAGTGCTCGCGAAAAGACTGAGACCGACTCTGACCGCGGAGCTCTCGTCAAAATGGAGTACGTTGTAACACAAGCAGACGACACTTGCTGTGTGCCGGAAGTGCTGAAGTGTACTAAAAAACTATTCTTGTGTATTCTCTTTAAGTTATTTTCTTTTTACAAAAACAAAGTAACTAACATTCCAACTATTGCGAGCACCATTTGTTCCCCATAAAGTTGGAAAAATTATCGACCACGCGCCCTGGTCAGCCAATCAGACAGCTCGCCCATGTGACGTAATATGGGTTATTTGCATCATATGGGTAGGGGCGGCTTAAAATTCCGCCGCGCAGTGCGCTGCGATCGGCAGTGATGTGTATTTTTAAAACCTTATAATAAATTACACGCTTTACGCAGAGCACTTAGATGCATCAATTAATGATCAGAAGAACCTACTCTAACGACTCAGTACGTTTGTAGAAAATTGCCAAAATCGTTTCAAGGTCCCTTTAACTTTCGCTTTCAAATCACTTCTGCATGAGTCTGCTGAAATGGGCTGGTTGGTGTACGTTTAGAATGTTTACAGGGGACTCAAACAGTGCTACAGACAGGATGAAGGGCGATCTGTGCAGAAAACGTAAAAACACTAAATCATAAGCCACTGTTATCAGCAGGCTACACCCATTCAATAAATCGTGCATTGGATTACTGTGCAGAGATATTGTAGGCACACTAACACAGGAATCACCATGTTGGTATATCTGATAATCTATGCTAATTTCACGGGTGCGTTGCGTGAAGTGGGGGGTAAGTTGGCGCGTTTCGATTTCTGGCACACGTCTCTCGGCCATGGCTGCACATGGTTGTGAGCGTAGCTGAGCGCATATGCAGTCACACTTTAGAGCTAACCTGCCACATGTGCAAAGAGTGGGCATGCCAAGACGGCGTGACACCATGTAAACTGTCATTCTGTGCTCTTAGTATTAAAGGTTGCGCAATCTCAAGTTTCAGTGACCCACAGGAGCGAGAGGCAGACGAAGCATTCGCTCCCCGCCGCTAGCACTTTTCCCCATAGCATCATCCCAGTGCAGGTGACACTATCAGCTGCCTGGGCGTAGTGCATACGAAAGCGTGGGTGGGTTCCATTATAATTCCTACAGCCGATGTGATCATATCGTGAATGTACAGGACATGAAACCGCATCATTCTTCGCCGACTACCAAATTTATATAAATTTTTTTCTCATTCAAATTTGATTTTTTTCGATCGCCCAATAATTAGGAAAATTTTTAACCCCTTTCCGTGTAAGAAAAATCAATCGGTGACTGTGCTTGTTTGCATAAGAGGTCGAATTTCAATACAACAAAATTTCGATGTAACGAAGCAAACTGTCAACTTTATTAACTCCATTATATCAAGGTTTAAGTGCATAACGAAGGATGTTCTCACAATCACAAAATCAGCCAATGACATTGGTGGGCTAGCTGCTTTCAATTAGCTTTAGATGACGACATTCTGGATGAGAGGAAGCGTCTGCCCACTGCTTTTGACACTAGTTGTAAAGCCATAATATTTGGCTCACATGTTCACAGGCGCTTCATTAATAGATCGTCAACATTTTTGATCCATGTTCAAAAAGTGTTTCAGGGCCCCTTTAAGTGTGAGAAAAGTATACACCATATATATATATATATATATATATATATATATATATATATATGGGAAGGGATTTGAAAAAGCTCTTCAAGTTCCAGCCCCCCTCCCCTCCACTACAATCCACAGTATGCCTGGCTTCAATGGTGACTCCACCAGATTTTGTGGAAATACCGTATTTACTTGCATTATGATCGCACTCACATAATGATCACACCCCTGTATTTTGTTGCCAAAATTCGATTTTTTTTTTCCCCTTGCAATGATCGCACCTCGAACTTGCTGCAGCGATATGTCATGTGCCTGGTCTAGCTAATAATGATCGCGCTTACCACCTGTTGGATGCTACGCGAACAACTCCTCAAGAAATACCAAGCGGTCCACATGCACCAAACATTCTAAGCAGATGCCCCATTTCATTCCTTTCATCACTTTCCACATTTCCATGAAAAAAAAAAAAACGGCTACAACCAAACTTGCCTTGGCTTTATTATTTGTAGGCTTTATAAGGGTTGTTGTGAACAACAACAAAAAAGGCGCCTTCGATTCTTCTCGTCTGCACTCGTGGGTACGCAACAAATTGCGAGCAGCAATGATAGTAGCCACGTTTACACTGATACGTTAGAAGTGTACCCTATTCATATGCCGACTCTTGTAACACAACCTAAGATATTCGTCCACCTTTAGCAGAAACGTGCCGTATTACGACAGTAGTGAAGACAAATGCCGTAGTTTACACAGTATAGCCGTCATGTGTTTCTATGTCACTGGCAGCTAAACACGCCCATCTGTTCCTGTCCCCTCAAAATGGACATGGCTACGTTATTGCCACAGACTTGCCGATATGAATGATATTATTCATTACTGATACGGAAGAAACTGTTTCAATGTGTGTAATTTACTCACAAAAAGAAAAAAAAAAGTGTTCGGCTTGTTCCGCCGGCCGCCATTTTTGTTTTTGGTGTCCCACACTATTACAGCGGCAGCCGCCTGTTTGTTGACCTGTTGTCATCCCACAGCAAATGCAGGATGAAAAAAATGTTTCTTTTCGCGGGAAATATAACCCGCGTAATGACCGCACCTCTGAATTTACAGCAATTTCTTTTACAAAAAAGTGCGATCATTATGCAAGTAGATATGATAGGTGTTCTAAAATATTACAAACACTGTCGTACAAACTTGCAGACTCATGTTTCTATAGTTGAGCAAAGCAGATCACACAACTTTAATGTAGTAAGCACATACACAGCGCGGCAGCAGAGTCCCCCATTTGACGTAATATGTGAGAAGGAGCCACTCAAACTTCTCGGTGCTAATAGATGAGACCAAGTCTTTCTTGTCCTGCGCTATGTTTTTCTCCCATTCAGACTTACTGTTAGGGCATGTTCGCATATATTGGATAACCTACGAATGTCTCTTCCGACTGGAATGAAAACGGGCTTTGTATGCAAGGGATGTGCGACTGAGGTGTCACATAGAATTCTCTTGCTTTTAAAATAAACATTCCATAGCCCACAGCTATCCAGAAACAAAGCACTTTGTGCTTGCTTCCAATGGCCAACTGCAATAACGGCTCCCACATCGTAGGAATCGTTTCAAATGTAGATTTTTACTGGTGGTACCACATAGCTCCAGCAGGGCTACATCTCTTGCTAAATAGCTGTTGAAGTGATAATTATATTAATTTCTGGACCTACCGACACTTCAGCATTGCTGCAAGATGTGTAGGTTGGCATACCCAATAGTGAACTTCCTCGCTCATTGGTGAGCTTGTACACATTGCAACCGTTGTACACATTTTTGTAAACAAGTGCAGCAAAATGAAAGGCTTTATAAATTGCATGGCAGTCCACCACTGTGCTCCCTTCAGCTATATGCAAAGCAAATGTTGAAGTCACAAACGCATTTATTTGCCTCGAACAGGCTAAGCTTAGATGTTGGTTACACGACTCAGCTTCTGTATCCTGTTCAGCAAGATGTCGCCTTGCTTTATGCACGCCTGCAAAAAAAGAAAAGAGATTAATGCTTCATTCTGCCCATTGCAAATCATAAATCAATAAGGAAACCAAGACACAGACAATACACAGTCCCAACTTATGGTTCACAAGTTCTGAATTCCTGCAACACAGTGCACTTCTCAACTTCCTGTACAGTGCACATAATGGTTTCCAATACAGTAGAACCTCGCTGAAACGTTTCTGTTAAGTACGTTTTCTTGGCGCCAACGTTCACAAACAAGAAAAAAAAGAAATACATGACCCAAAAGAGTTACGCTCATTTCTTACCAGTTCATACGTTCCTGGAAAACACAATTTTTTGGCACCAACTTCAGTACGTCGCCAAGCTGTAATCGTTTGATACGTTTTCCGGCTACTAGCTCCCATGTAAACAAGAAAATTCTGGACGGAGAACAGCATATAGCTGCCCACTGCGGCAGCGTCACCGTAATACTCGCCCGCCTGTCTAATGTGAAAATGCCTGCAGGCACTCAGTTCCTCATTTTGGTACCACCAAATCTTCTCCAGGGTCATCGCATGCGGCCTTCACAGCTATCGTCGCTAATCCTATTGCAATGAGCGTCTTCACCTATATGTTTCACAGCGCATGGTGCCTTCGGAAGCATAGTGCACGCTTAAATAGGCGATAACAGAAACGCACCGCCGTTGCCTGCTGTGGACTGCGATCGTATACATTTTCCAGTGGCTAGATCCCATGTGAACAAGAAAAGGAACAAGGTGCACGCACGATCGAGAACAGTATACAGTGGAACCCCGTTCATATGTTTTTCACCGGACCGCGAAAAAAAAACGTAACAGCCGGGAAAACGCAACAGTGAGGAAAGGTCCGAAAATTAATGAAAACAGTGCAGCTTTGCCTTGAAACAATTTATTTCGACATCAAGTGAGCTTAGGTCTTAAAAAAAAATCGAGAATGGTCGATTGCCGTTTTTTCCGCTCGCTGGAAAACACCACGTGTTTCTCGATGGCCTGGAAAGCCGCATTGCTCTCAGCGTCGCTTTGAGGTGCAACGTACCTGCGAAGGAGGTCCAGAGCTGCGACGGCTTCTCCAAAGCTCGGGTCCGCCAACTCCCCAGAATCATGCGGTTCGTGCTCCTCGTCGTCACCACAGTCTGAGGCTTCACTCGCGACCGAGTCTGCAACGATCTCGGCGATACTCTGACACTCAGACGTCACGACAGCAGCATCCACGGCGACGTAGTCGTCATACGTGACTCCCGTGGCACCCAGCGCATTCAAAGCTTCACTCAGCTCTTGATCATGAGAGGCTGCTTCCGTCTCTTCAGCTTCCGTGGCAGTTTCCTCTCCGCCGTCTGTGCGAAAGCCACACCGCGCGAAGCAGTGCTGTGCAGTTGACGCGCTCACTGCAGTCCACGCTGAAGCGACGTAGTGCATAGCGTCCAGTATCGAAACGATCGTAGGCTGCTGTCCGCGATCAATACGCGCCAGAGAGCACTTTACGATAGACTTCCTGTACGACTGCTTCAAGTTCTTTGTAACGCCGGCATCCAACGGCTGCAAGTGGCTTGTAGTGTATGGAGGAAAAAAAACAAGCTTAACGTTCCGAAGAAACGACGGGTCTTTCGGGTGGGCAGCACAATTGTCCAGAAAAAGGACAACACTCCTGCACTAGGAGCCCATCTTGTTGTCGAAGTAACGAAGAAATTCTTCGAACAAGGAACCCGTCATCCATGCACGACTGTTACTTCTATAGTGACATGGCAGCAGGCGAATGTTCTTTAAGCACCATGGGTTTCGGTATTTTCCGATTACTGATGGCTTCATTGTCCGAGCCATCCATGTTGCAGCAAAGGAGCACCGTCAATCGCTCTTTGCTGCATTTGCCTCCGTGGCATGCTTCGCCCTTCAGGCTTAACAACTTGGATGGCTGCACCCGAAAGAAAAGACCCGTTTCGTCGGCATTGTATATGTCACGAGGCTCATACTCCTCAATTATGGCAGATAGTGTGGCCTTCCAATCGTCGACTGTTTCCAAGTTTACGCTTGCTGCTTCCCCGGATACCGTCTTATACGCGATGCCGTGCCTCTTCCGGAAACGGTCGATCCAGCCATTTGACGCTGCAAAGTCACTGATGCCCAGTCGGTCGGCTATTTCCATCGCCTTCTCGCGCAAAAATGCTGCCGTCAAAGTTAACGCCGGCAGCGCGAGCTTGTTTAAACCAAGTAAGAAGCGACTCGTCGAGGTTTCCATACTTGGCGCCACAAGCCTGCTTAGCTTTCGGGCCGAAGAGCGCGGCATTCCCTTGTATATCGGCACGCTTCGAGACGATGCTGTTAAGCGTCGAGGGTGGCAGACCAAGATCCTTGGCGATGTCGACTCTTTTCCGCGCTGGCTGCCTGTCGACTGCGTTGCGAACATGCAGCTTTTCCTCGAGGGAAAGCGCCTTGCGCTTGCGCGACGCCATCAAAGGACGACAAATCGCTCGCGGTGTCAGCGAGGCCCGACGAGGCGTAGGCAGCGTAGGTGTTGACGGGAGGACACGGACGACTCGGATGGGTTGAACCGCACAAACAAGAAAGACTGGATTAGCGAGGCCTGACGAAGCGTAGGCAGCGTAGCTGTTGACGGAAGGACACGGACGACTCAGATGGGTTGAACCGCATAAACAAGAAAGACTGGATTGCTGCGGGCCCGCGGGTTTTACTCGCTTCGGCTGACGAGGCCATAGAGTTTTCTACAAAAATTACTAGAGGGAACTCTGGCGCTGCAGTCGTTGTCCTACCATGGGAATGATGGGAAGTACATGGATTTGTCTGATCTTCGTGCTTATGGATTCAGGCGTTCTTGTGGCTTTGTATATTACGCTATATAAATCTTATTGTCGTATATTTCAGCGCAATCTATATTCTTCGAAGTGCAGAAGACGCCGGGAACGCGTACAATTGCTATTAATTGCAACGATTGAGCTTGTCTATGAGCCCAAATCGAAACGCACCAAGCGTCTCAAAGCACTGGCATGCCCGCGATAAATTCATAAGGGCGTTTCATTTGCTTGTTGATACATGCATTCGTGGCTTAATGGTTTCAATATCAGGCTTCTGTACTAGAGTCCCCGTGTTCGAATCCTGCAGTCGGGCAATTTTAATGATGTTTATTTAATTATTTATTACGCAATAAGCTGTTGAAAATGATGAGTTTACAAAGTCACAAAGCCGTTTGAAGCCAAAAAGGACGAAGTTTAGGCAAATTCATGTACTTCCCATAATTCCCATGCTGGGACAACCGCTCCCATTGTAGCTCACGTAGACACTAGCGCCAGAGTTCCCTCTAGTAATTTTGTAGGAAACTCTATGGACGAGGCAGTGGCCATCTAGTAGCAATCTCTCCAACTCGCGTGCGGCTTTTTATGGCCTCTGAGATTACCCACGCGCGTGCAAGGGGGGTGATATCGGAGGCCATGGTCTTGTAGCCAATTCCGTAGCCAAGTCTGGCCAAGACTCGTCAAAATGGCGGTTGGCGCGCGTTGCCCGGCCGGGTTCGGGGTGCCAGGTTGCGACGTAACATGCGGGAACGTTTTCACAGCTACAACGTAACAGCGGGGTACCCAATACATTGGATCCTATGGGAGCTATGCCGGGACCGGACGAAAGCGACGCAACAGCCGGGAAAACGCAGCAGTGAGGAACGTAACAGCGGGGTTCTGCTGTATAGCCGCCTGTCGCACGTGAAAACAACAGTGCGCACAGTTTCTTATACTGGGGCCAGATTCCACTTCGGTTCCGTCTCCGAACCGTTCCTTTCCGGAGTGACGTCAAAATGACGACAGCGAAGAACGCGAGGAGAAAGAAGGGGAAGCGAACGGCCAATCGGCGAGCGCCCGACCTCGCGGGAGCCCGGCCCACGACTGCCTGGCTTTTTCGGGGGCCGTACACTAAAAGATAGGTTGTTTTAAAAAGAAATCAAATATCACAAATAAATGGTAATACATACTATTTCATAAGAAGTCACAGTACGTGCAAGAGAGTGCAGTAAATAACCATTTTGACGTTTCTTTTGATACATGTTTATCTTTTCTGTCGGTAGAAGGCGTCGCATACGCGCGCGCGCGGTGCCATCTGGGAAATTGTGGGCTCTTTGGCGCGCGCTTTGAAGTTTCGTGTTAAGGGCGTAGTAGCCCTTTCTGGTCATGAATGCCTGCGTTTCACCGGGGCTGAGGCCTTTGGGCTGACTGATGGCAATGAGGGTTCCATCGATGCAGCCAACAACACCAGGAATTCGGCCGCGGTGCAAAAATTCTTCCACTGCCTGCTGCTTTTCCGCTGGCGTGGACGGAAAGGTTACACACCCTCTTTGCTTGCCTATGCGAGTTATAGCTAGTGCTACTGCGCTGATGCAGCGGCTCATTGAGGATTGCGAGAGTTGGATGGTCACCTCACTGCCGACAGAAGTCTGAAAGCTCCCGGTCGCAAAAAACCGAAGCGCACAGAGAACTTTCGCTTCTGTTGGTAGTCCGGTCGGCCCCTTCGTCCCGATTTCGCCCTCAAGATCACCACACAGCCTACGCACCAGCGCTTTGCTCATCCTGAAATGGCGGCGGAAATCCTCCTCCGGCAGATCGAAGGCGTCTTCCCTGTTTCTCGGTCGTCTCTGCCCAGTGCGGCCGCAAAGAGCCGCGAAAAGATACGGAGTCATGGGCGCCGCCATGTTTGTTTACAGCGGTTCCCGCGAAGTGGACCTACTCGGCGCGGTTCTTGTGCCGGCCGGCGAAACGGTTCCTTTCGGCGCCGTGGCCACGCCCCGTGACGTAGGCGAAAACTGTGGAGCCGCCTCCGGAAGTTTTTCGTCACGCCGGACGTGACGACGGTCGGCCAATGAGAGGAGGCGAAAGGAACTGGTTCTCGAACGGAACCGCAGTGGGATCTGGCCCCTGGTTCCAGCTAATCTCCACCCAGGTTGTCACATGCCGCATTCACAGCTATCGTCGCCAGATCTATTGCGATAATCATCTTCACCTATCTCTTTCACAGCGAGTGGTTTATAGTGCCATTGGCAGTGTACTGCACGCCTTTAGTAGGCAATAATCCAAACACGCCGTCGTTCCCTGCTTCAGGTGGTGCGATATGGCCATCGCTTTCGCTTTGGCGGCACCCGGCATTGCCCACCAGCTCAATTTCACTTCGGTTTCCTGTCGCCCTCTTAAAACAAAACGCATCTCCGGCCACGGAGCACCACCAGCTCGGCGTGCATTGGCGTCTCGTACTGCAATGATCCGCACAAGGCTTCGCATTGCGTAGATGTCAACAATAGCTGAGTTCATCAAATTTTTTTAGCTACTTTGGATAGTACGTTTTCCCAGTTAATGCATTTTCCCCGCTGCTTTTCCAAAATTTATGAGCGAGGTTCTACTTATTATGTTGTATGCAGTTGTTCTATGAAATGCCAAATAATATTTGGCATGTCCATGACAGCATTTTCTAGCCATTAAAGCCACTACATTGGCTTTGTTCAAGTATCGCAGCCCCACTTTGAACAGGAAGGTCGAGGAACCTCAAGAACCTGCTTGCTTTACCAAATGTTCAAATGAGTAAAACAGAACACTGAACAAAGGTTTCTGAACTGTCTCGTCTACAATGGAAGTTTGAAGAGACATTAAAAAAATATTGTGCCAGTTGTATTAGTACGAGGGTTGTCCGTAAAATAAGGTTCCAAATGATTTTTCACAATGAAAAACCTGCTTATTGGCATTGAATAATAAATTTTCGGAAAGCTTAGACTTTCCCCTATTTTTCGACATAATTGCGGTTGAGATCATTGCACTTTTGCATGCAGTGTACCATCTTCTTTATGCCTGAATCGTAGAACTCTCCAGCCACACCCTGAAGGTAGCTTAAACCTCTTCTTTAAGCTTCCTCAGGTTCTGAAATGCATCTCACCCAGGTGTTTCTTCAATTCAGGGAAGAGATGGTAGTCACTTGGGGCTATGTCTGAGCTGTAGGCGGATGTGTGACAGTATCCCATTCAGATTTGTTGATGAGATCATTTGTTACACAGGCGATGTGCAGACGAGCGTTGTCCTGATGGAAACGCACTCCCTTCGTGAGCATGCCTCTCTTCTTGATTTGAATCGTGCACCGAAGGTTCTGCAACATTTCACAGTAGCAGTCCGCATTAATTGTGTACCGGCAGGCATGAATTCGCACAATAACCCCTTCGTGTCCCAAAATACACTCGCCATCTTTGCAGGCAGACAGCGTTTGTTTGAACTTTTGCGGCTTCGGTGACTCTGGATGTTTCCACTGACGGGATTGTTGTTTAGTTTCCGCTGTCGTGTAGCGGACCCAGGTCTCGTCCCCAGTGACAATAGAGTCCAAGGATTCCTCGCCATCGTTTTAGTAGGCCTGAAGAAATTCGCGGGCCGCTTCAACACCTTGCCGTTTGCAGACTTCCGTAAGCATTCTCGGGACTCACCTTGCACAAACCTTTGCATACCCCAAGTGGTCTGTCAAAATTTTGTCAATGCAGATCTTGCTGACATCAGGGACCATCTTGCAGACCTCCCAAACTGTCACCCTTCAATCTTTCAGCATTGTGTTTTCCACTTTCGCAATCGTTTCATCCGAAACCAATGGCCATCCAGAACACTGTTTGTCATGGATGTCTGTACATCCGTCTTTGAATTCTCTACACCATTATCGAACATGTTGTACGCTCATACACTTTTCTCCGTAGACTTCACACAGTTCGTAACGTATATCCACCGGCACACAAAAAACGAATCACAGAGCGTACTTCACACATGGCGGGAGAAGCGAGCAGGAGCACCACCTCTAATGGCTGCCAAGCCAAGACTGAGCATCGCAGACAGCTTGCCAGGTCAGGGACTGGGAGAGGGGGAACCAAGCTACATGCCAGTGTCGCCGGATCCGGCGGAACAGCGTTCCTCACGACTGCAGCTCCTCGGGAACCTTATTTTATAAACAACCCTCGTAAATTGTGCTTCCACGATTACAAAAATGCCACTCTTACCATGAGAGGTGGCTTGATAAGTAAAAACAAAAAGAAAATGAAAGACAGGTGACATCGCCACCTTGAAGTTTCTGCGCCATTTTGCCGTGACACTGGATTTTGAGAGCACCCGCTCGACCCTAGCCACCATTTTATTGATACAGTCGCCGACCGATTTTCCGGACTTCGAAAATTCGGACATGCCCGATTATTCGGTCAGCCTCGCGGCACCGCCATTCTCCCCATAGAGCATAACGTATAACAACTGCCGAAAGTTCGGACACCTTGCAACCTCTCGTCTGATTTTTCGGACACTCCTTGAGCCAACTCGGTCGAGAGCACCATGCACCGACTCTGACCGGTGCATGGTTCGACTTGCTGAACGCCATTTTTGTTTTGAAAGGAGCTTCCTTGCTGCCCCACGAAGTGGCGCTACTGGAAATCCCCGCTCATTATCATCGTTTCTGCCTGGTTAGATAGAGTGGCTCTGCAGCAGTTCCGGTTTCAGCTTAGTAAGCCATGTCAGGGCAATCCAGCAGCTGATTTGTTTCTTCGCTGACGCTGCGAGCAGGCCGCGTTTTTCATTTGTGCGACTGGTGTCGGCACGGTGGTGTTTGCTGTGTCGAGGTTTCGGTGAGCCAACGCGGCATACGTAAACATCGCGTCAAAGGTCTAATGGCGCCGACAGTGCCTGCGCAGACTGCGCTGGGGAATGCCGGCAAGCGGGTTCCGGGAGGCCAAGACTTGTTGCCTTCTGATGTGCTCCCTACTGACGCGGAAAATGTTCTGCTGAGACCTGCGCAGTGGTTGCATTGCGATTCCGGACACAGTCTCATTTGACAGTTTCATAGGTGCTGACACTGCTGTAATGACATGCGCAGAACTCGACGACGGCAAGATCATTCGTCAGGTTTCTGCTGCACCGCCGGAGATGACGCACCATGTGCTACCATGCGGAGCGTGTACAAGCAGTGACTGTGCTTTCAGCCGCTAATAGTGACCGTACGACCCTCTCCGAGATTCAGGCTTATCTGATTGCGCGTAAACGGAACAGCGTGCAACGGCGCATTCACGATTTCTTCCAAGCCTACTGCCGAGCCCGAATAAGTGCGTGGAAATAAAGGATTTCTTTTGTTTTCTTAATCTGCTTTTTCGGACACCTGTTTATTCGGACATTTTCGCAGTCCCCGTGAGGTCCGAATAAACGGTCGGCGACTGTAAATACGCACTACGGTGCATTCTAAAAGAGCAGAACAGACTGAACTGAGCAAGCTTCAAGAACTAATACTGAGCTACAATGGTCCACATATAAAACAGTACTCCGAAATCTACGACGTAGCACTGATGTACCATATTTACCCAAATCTAACGTGCACCTGTTTGTTGAGAAAACGGATCTGAAAATTGCATGCAAATTACAATTGGATACGAAAAAAAAAAAGAACATTCACAGCATTAGAAACAGCCTACCACCAGACACAGCGTCATAGCTACAGAGCACGTTTTCGTGAAGGTTGCTGTGGGTTCATTTTGCGCTCGACTATGATCTGGAGTGGCTTACACGGCCACTTTCAGGGAGACAATCACTTTTGCGTGATTTCACGTGGCTCAGCACCAGATGCAGCAGCGTATACAGCCACCACTGTTTCTGCTGCTATCCCAAGCTCGCTACTGCATAGACTCGTGTAAGAGCAGCAATTCCCCCCCCCCCCCAATTTTTATGAGATGCGGCTCTTACATGGGACCAAACCTTTTGGTTAAAATGATGCCGGTGCAGCCGATGACTTGTGCGCACCCCGCATTTCCAGAAGTACCATTGCATCAGAGGTAAATGCGCAGCTCTCGCCATCTAGCAGCGGCACGCAGTAGTACACAGCGTGCAAAAATGCGATGCTGATGCGCACGCACGTTAGTGAGGCATCGAACACGTTTGCTTTTTCGTTGGAAATCATTTTTCCCAAATTTTGGGCTGCCAAGTTGGGGTGCAGCCCTTACATGAGCCTATACGGTATCTGCGCAGTGCCGTCAGCTACATATTTCAATAATCCTGGTGCAGAGTCATGCAAAATCTCGCAAAAGTGGTAGTAGTATCTCAAAGAAATTGTTTAAGAATACCACTCCTGTGTGCTCGGTATCTGTGGCCAATGGAGTGCCAATGGTGATGACAGTGCATCACTTTCATTATGAAAAAAAAAATTTTTTTATTTCCCCTTGCTGTGAAGGTTACTTCTTGTTACTTGTAACTTTAAGCTCACGAAAATGGGTTGTGCGTTACCCTCGGGGGCGTGCTGGAATTGTGTTGGTAAACACAGTATCTGCCCTATGGTTCCAGCACAAAAGTAAAAAGCTGAAATCTGGCTTTCATTTCCTAATCCAGTAACCAACATCATACTGTGAACTTAACAAAATAGAGATTTGAGGGAACACTTTATCAGTCTAAAGTGATCTACTGTTTCCCTTTGGTGTCCCTTCAAATGCGCATTGTGATACCAGGCAAGTCACCCTCACCTGATACTGGTAATTCTTGCTGTCTGGTCGGTTAGTTTCGACCACTTCGCCCACCTTGTCAATCTTGCAGTGCAGTCGCCCAGCGGCGATGAACCGTGCCAGCTCCCTGCAGGTGACAAAGGTGCTACGTGACTCCATGCTCTGTATACCACATTGAACAGACAGATTAAGCAAGCTAAAATCAAATTATGGGGCTTTACGTGCCAAAACCACGATCTGATTTGAGGCACGCTGTAGTGGAGGACTCCAGAAATTTGGACCACCTGGGGTTCTCTAACATACACCTAAATCCAAGTACCACGGGTGTTTTCACATTTCACCCCCAACGAAATGCGGTCGCCATGGCCGGGATTCAATCCTGCGCGCTTAGCAGCCCAACACCATAGTCACTAACCAATCACGGCAGGTAGTGAGCATGATAAAAAATTATACAAGACTTCAGCTAAAACGAACTACAAAGGGGTTCTGTAATTAGGGAAACAGCAACCGAAGCACTCAATCATAGAGCTAGTATACTAACTCTTAGTAAAAGCTGGGCGAAACAATTGACAACTGCAAAGGCACCACCATATTGCTACCACTCATTTTTATAATGCTAAAAATAATAAAAATCTGATGCGTAAGCAAGCATATACATGTAGCATGTACATGTGAACAATATGTAAACGTCATTCTGCATGTTTTTGAGAAATATCCAATGGCTATTTATCAAATTTCAAGAAAACCTTACAGTGCGCGAAAGAGTACGTTTGCAGGCAGCTGAGCAAGATGGTGCGACCATAGTGTGAAGATGCTCAGGAGGGCATTTGATTGAACGTCTTGTGGCCTGCACGCCTGCACAGCGTAGCTACATGGTGGTGCACCTGTAGTTACCTATTTCAATGCATGTGTGCTATGGGAGGCTTTTCCTCAGGAGTTGGCTATATTAACTCTATTCAGTCATTGCAAAGGTAGCATTTTTAGCTACTCTTAAACAGGGAGTGCTGCACGAAACTAAACCGATTCCTTTATGCCAAAATCTGCGATAATCCTACCAGCAAATTGACGAAAACAGGGTTCATAGCAGATTTCGTGTATAATATTCAAGGGTTTTCAAGAATTTTCAAGGCGCTCACAAAGCATTTTCAAGGGTTAAAGCACCATAATGCCCGGCAACTTGAAAAGAAAACACGGTCTCTTAAACGACAGGCAAGCATTCTCTTCATTGTACATGGATGCTCGTATTCTTTTTTCACATAAATCATCCTCGGGCGCCACAACCAAGATGGCTCTCTACCATAGAAATGCTAATGGAATCGGATTGGTTGGACTCTTGGCCTTGCATAAACCTTGTGGTCACATAGTCAAGTAAAATTCGATAAGCTTAACACTGAAAGCAAAATTCAGGGATTATTAAGCACTCTGTGAAACTTAAGGGAGAGCCTTCAAAATAGGCAATTCACATTCAAAGGGTTTCAAGGATCACCACAAACTTTTAGAAGATTCAGTGGTAAAAACAACGATATGTTGAAAATTTCCACAAACATGACACGATCTGGACTCCAATGAAGGTTCCAAAACACTTTTGTCTCTACATCTGCTGAATGGTGCTGCAATATCTTAATTCAGTCACACCCAGTTATAATGAGCATGCTTATGCTACTAAATATGGCTTGATATATCGAGTAATTCGATATACCCAAAGTCATTTATAACGAACTTTAAATTTTGTGATGCAACTATTATGTGCGAATTTGTTCTCTCTAGCAGAGAGAAGTTAGGAAGTAATTTTATTTACCACAATTGGGAGTAATATATTCCTGCGCCTTGAATTGTTCCTCAGCGTCACGAAGGATGCAATTCTAGATGTGCAAGATTGAATAGACTCGTTCCAGTTCATTCAATGTCGGCACAGTACCAGTGTAACAAATCAGCAGATGCCTCTAGTTTGTTATATCCAATGCACAGTTTCTTATGAGTGAGTTTTTTCTATGACTATTGGTGAGTAAGTTTCACTTGTTCGATAGACAAAACAATTCGCCTTATCCAGGTTCGTTATGTTCGGATTCGATTGCACATCATGTTTATGGCTAACTTGGAGAAAATAGAGTTTCCTAATGATTCACTAGAAAAAAAGAGCATCTCAGATGCATAAGTGGAGCACCACAGCAGGACTATGTCTTAATGTTCCACTAACAAAAGCAACTTTCAAATTGGAGGAGCGATACTGCTTTGCAGTGGTACTGCTCTAGTACTGCTATAAAAAAATGCATGCACTATTTTGACTATTTGTGTTGGATTGATTAAGGGCTAACAGGACATAATTAAGAGAAACAATATGTAAATAATGGATAACGTTTGAGAACAATGCCAGACCACTGTTAAATGTATGTTCGCATCAGTTCAGTAGTTGGATGTTCATGCTGTCTTGACGGAATGGGGAGACTCACTGGTCGATGAAGGCAACAGTAACGCCAAAAGCATTGGCCATGTACTGCAGGGTCAGGCTGCGGTAGGACTCCAGAAGCTGACTGTAGGCCAGGATGCGCATCTCGCGCACGTAGAAGCGAACATGCGGAGCCCACAGTCGGTCCCGCTGGAGAAGCTGCTCCACATGCGCTGCAACAGACGCAACAACCAGAGCAGTGAGATTGCCTTTGTGAATAAAGAGCATAACTATAGGAAATCACAGTGCACCATACAGGGTGTCCCAGGTATCATGCACCACATCTTAAAGAAAGCTGAGCTATCTAGGCAGATGAATGTAAATAGTATGTTGTACATATGTTATCATAGTGTGTATTTAATTAGGTCGTAATTATTAATTACTGACTATATGTATACTTACAGCAGATATGTGAATATGTACTAGCTTTTTGAGCATATATGAAAGCACCAATTGCAGTTGTTCATGGCATGCCCTCTATTGCAGTTTTTTTTTTTCTTTTGAACCCTCTGAGGGTCAATGCCATAAATACATGGTGCCGCACCCAAATGGTCGATGCCGTACATATATAATGTCAATCTGTGTGTTTAAAGAACGTGGCAATTTTTCAACTCTTCGTTGCCCAGCAAGTGCTGCCACCCTGTGTGGATACCAGGAATTGGTTTACTTTTCCTTTCGCCGCCAACCCCATTGCGCAGGGCCATAATGAAAGATGGCAGTGCCATATTTTCATCTGGACGATGAGCAAAATGGGAAGAAGGTCTTGAATTTCCACCTCCTGCCTTCCCCGTGTTTTCCCTATATTTCCATCTAGTAGTAATTTTAGTAGGAAACTATGCAGTGAAGCACCACTCGAACAAGCATTAGCTGACCGTATAAAAATGCTGTTGTGGTTGAGTAAAGACTTTCAGACGCATAGTACACGAGAACTCCGGTTATGAATCCCACGATTTCGCGACATCCTGGGTTTTAAAACGGATTAGTGCAGTCCCAGCAAACTCCCCATACAGACAATGCATTAAAAAGACTTGATTATACAGTAAAAGCTCGTTAATTCGAACCGCAAGGGGAAGCCGCTTCAGTTCGAATTAACGAAAGTTCGAACTAACGAAAGTGAAGGAGGGCAACAGTACACTGCGATTTGGAAGCAGTAGGGCATGTCAGAAAGTGATGGCGTGTGCCGCGGGCACACGCCATCTTCAAGTCGAAGCTCTGGGTCCGACTGTGCCACACCACCGATGTTCACTGATACGAACGTTAGCCGAGGCTTAACACCATCACAATGAATCGCGACGGCCGATACCTCCTAAGCTGAAAACAGAGGTGCACAACAGATGAAGACTGCTGAGACAAAGACGCTGAACATGTGAAGGTGGCGAAGGCCCTGATTCGTTGGTTCTTGATTGCAAGCACAGCTGCGACGTACTTGATTCGCTGTGTTTTGGAGCTTGCCGTGCCATCTCCGCACAACATTAGCAGCTGTACAAGATTTGGAAAGCCTCCGAGATTCGCAACGGGCAAGAAGTCTCCGAGGTTACGTAGAACGGAGAGGCGGCAGCCGCTGCTGCCTTCTGGCTGACCCCGCGTCGATTAGATTTTTTCCGATTTTGCCTTCTCTCGCCGTTCTCTCCGTTTCGGAGGCAATGCAGCCTTGTGTGTAGGCAGTAGGCGCGTTTTTCTGGCCGCGTGCCAGGCGACCGTAGTTCGAATTATCCGTGAGGGAACCTTCTCGCGTTCGAATTAACGGACTTTTTTATACATAGACTTCTGTGGAGCTTGGCCGGACCAAATCGTACAGTTCGAATTATCCATAAATTCGTATTATTGAAGTTCGAATTAACGAGCTTTCACTGTACAATGCAAAATTACACACATCCTGTATCATTGATAGCCAGCATAAAACTGAAAGCACAAGAGCGAATGCATGAGAAGCGTGCCCACTCCCAGCAGCTCCCTTGCAGTGCCGTCCCCTCAGTAAGAAGGGGCGGAGAACCCCTTCACATGCGGAAAGCTCCAAATAGTTTCTGCTAACTTCCTTTTTCCTTCTGTCGTGTTCACTGCCCTCTCATCGATCATTTCCCTTCCCCCTCTTTGCATTGCTCAACTGCCAGCCTCCCCAACACCACCTAGAACAACAGGTTTCAAGGTTGCAACACTCACTGGACTCTGTGAAGATACGTTGCAGAGGTGACCGAAGGCAACCGGAAGAATGCTCATCTATCATGCACGTCCACAGTCACGCTGCTATGCAAGCATACTGCTCGCATCCGAGCATGGCCATGGCTCATCAAACACTGTAATCAGCCACTTTTGTCAAACGTAGGGTGACTTGATACAAACCCGACTTTTAGTATAGGGACACTATCACCACTAGCGCAGTATTGGTCCTCACCTTCCTCGGACAGCCTTAAAGCATGTACGAAAGCCATCATGACTGCATCGCAATTGTATACATTTAGCCGGGAAAACGTCAGAAACAACCATCTGCTAAAAGGAAGTGGTCACATTAATAATATATGTATATGCAAAAAAAGATTTAAGCATAAAATTAAGCACTTAATAAGAAGGTTTATTCAGGAGCTCCTGTTTAAATATATGTGAATGAAGAAATTGCTGTTGTTGGCAATTGTGCCATTTATAAAGACGTTTGTTGCAGGTAAACGTAAAGCTCTACCAACCGTGTGAAATACATATGCATGCCCATATACAAACATGCAAATGCGCACGCACACACATGAACACATGCACACGCAAACACATGTGTGCCCATGCACCCTTCTGCTGTACTTTGCATATTTTCTGCATGACACCTTCACTGGAAGTTTGTTCACATCAACAAATACAAATGGGATGAATATACTTCTTGGTGCAAGGTTACTACAATCGTAAATTCATGCAGTTCTTCCACCATGACGCTAAATCCCTCGCATGACGTCATGGTGGTACTGCTGAGGTCTTGAAGGGACCCTGCAACGATTTTGACGATTTTGTCCAAACATGCCGAATCATCAGGGTAGGTCCTTCTGATCATTCATTGACGCATCTAAGTGCACTGCATAAAGTGTGTAATTTATTATAATGTTTTAAAAATGTACATGAACTCAGCCGAGTGGCAACATGCCACTCGGCTAAGTTTTCAGCCGCCCCGACCAGGTGATACGAGGTGACCATATGACGCCAATAGGGCGAGCTATCCGAACGGCTGCCAAGGGCACGTCAACAATAATTTTCCAACTTTATGGCTTACCTGTGCTCCTACCTGGCTGAAAAGAAGGAAATCAACTGTCCAATTAGACAATCATACAAATCAGCCCTTCACCTTCCTAGATACATGGCTAATGAGAAGCTCCTAGAATTGGGAATCCACAATACCCTAGAGGAGCTTGCCGAGGCACACAAATCAGCCCAGCTGGAGAGGCTATCTAAAAGTGAAGTAGGAAGACACATACTGGAGGATTTGATGATTTTATATGGATCCACACACACCTCCACAGGTAAACTTCTGCTAATATACCACAGAAATTTAAGGATGGACCCAATACGAAAAAACGTGCATCCTGAACATCACAGGGACAAAAGGAGAGCAAGACCTAAAGCTCTACATAAACGCTACTCAGACCTGCAGGATTCAATCCACGTTGACGTTGCAGCATACACAAGTCGAGATGCCTTCTCAATAGGCATAGTCAGCAATCAAGGCCAGGCCCACTCTGCAGCAACAGTTAATTGCATGCATGCAGAGGAAGCAGAAGAGGCAGCTATAGCTCTGGCTCAGAGCTGTGCACGGGCTCGGGCCATTTGGAGATTCTCTTAATCGGGCTTGGGCCGGGTCCGGGCCAGGCTGTCACGCCGGGCCTGGGCCAAGGAAGCCACGTACCCAAAACTTGCTCTTCTTGCTAAGAGGCTATTAGCCATTCCGGCCACCAGTTCAAGCAGTGAACGAAACTTCAGCGCTGCTGGATTCATAATGCAGGAGTGCCGCACTTGCCTTAACCCTTCATCAATGGACAACTTGTTATTTTTGCACAACAGCTTAGAATAACAATTCTGTGTGCGCGCTGCATCTGTATATATTCATGATTTTGTCGTATGGAATGCAAGAGTTCAACATTATAAGGTCACTTAAATAAACTTATTTTCCTGATATTGTTTCTTTTTGTGTCGGCATTGCCTTACTGCAGGCCGGGCCTTAAGCCAACCTAAGGACGAACCGGGCCGGGTGAACTACGGCTTCTTTAGCGACGGGCCGGACCGGGCCACCTGTGGCAGTGTAGGGCCCGGGCCGGGCGCTGGCTCAGAATTGCAGCCCATGCACAGCTCTACTCTGGCTATCAATGGCACCACCACAAAAGTCATTTTTAGCGATTCTAAAACTGCACTTAGAAAATTTGCCAGTGGCAAAATCCACAAACCTGCCCTGCAAATTCTAAACAAATATGCACCACCTGATTGTCAGATTCAAGTCATCTGGGTCCCTGCACATTCCTCGCACCCAGGAAATGAGGCTGCCCACAATTTTCGCCAGAGGTTTCGTTAGTCAGGCAGTGGGAGGCCTTGACCTGGGTTCAGCGAGGGACCGCATCCAGACGTTCCACGAAATTACTATGCACTACCGCGAAGGTAGACAAAAATACCCCCCTCCACATAAATCACCGGATAAACTGCAACAGGTTACCTGGAGACAGTTGCAGACTGACTCATTTGCCGACCCTTACGAGTACTCACTAATATATCTGGGCTGCTTCTCACCTAAATGCAAAAACTGTGACGCCCATAAGGCGGGCCTGACACATATATTGGGCAAGTGCCCCAGGCTAAAGCCTAGGGGGGAACTCCAACTTAATAACACTTCAGACTGGGAGGTAGCGGTGTCCAGCTCGAAATACCACAGCCCAGCTATGGACCGTCAACTGGGCTTTGGAGATTGCCGAAAGTTAACGGCTAACGGCCACCTCATGCCGCCTGGTGGAAGAAGAAATGGCCCAGTAATTAACGTAATTCAAATATCTGATGAAAACGAAGATCTTCCTCCTGCCCGTTGCATTACATTCACAGTTTTTTTTTTTCCACATAACTGGAAAGTGGACCCTCACATTACAATCGAGTAAATATGGCATTCCACCAACCAATGGACATGACACATTACTGAGATCTTGCACTATGCTTAGAGGTATTCTGACAAGTGACAAGGTGGTCACAGCTCGCATTCAATAGTGTCAGACCCTGGCCACCATCTCTTCCTTACTGCACGCTCACTTGTTGCAAATCTGCCTTCAGCTTAATTGTGTCGTGAGAGGGGTGGATCAGCTATCTTGTGTAGGGCAACTGAAAGGGAACCTCATCAGAACCTACTGCATATATTAGTTATACATGGGAAGTTGTATTGCACCAGTTAGGGAGCATTTTGTCGCTGTAATTTATGAAATTCCATCATTATTAGAGGAGATAGGAGAAACTGAAATGTGTGTTGCCCTGCTGCCAGGAGGCAAGCTTCACTGCCAAATAAGCCCTCTCTCCTCCTGCCTTGACTAGCGTCTGCAAGTGACATTTCTTCCCTGCCTTCTCCCAGCCTCGGGAAGTGTCACGATTGTGTCCTAAACTCTGCCTCTTTTTTCTTTTCTTCTTGTTCTTTTTCTCTTGCTCTTCTCGCTGCATGGTGCCCTCCCACTGAGAGAATAGAGCATCCTGCATTGGATGACTTACCGAGGTCACATGCCATAATCGGCGATGTTGCAGGATGAGAGGCATTCACACATGTGACCTTGACTCAAGTGGGGTTCCCTCGGAAGGAAGGGCACACAGGCTTCTATTAGAAACTTCAGCTGTTTTTGTGCCACACAGATATTTGATACTTTGCAGATAAAACTGCCACCGCATGATCTACACATTGCACTTGTCTGTTCACAATGTCGAAACCTGGTGAAGGACCCTCTAGTGTGAAAGTGCCTACTTCCACAACTCCCCATATTCCATGGCACCTGTAAGGCAAGGACATACTTAAAGCAACAGGATCAAAAGCGGCTCACCAAGCTTCTTGAAGAAGATTGAATATTGACACCGGTAGAGGGAGAACAGGTACTCGCTGATGTCAGGAACACCATGCAGAACTTCAAGGATCTCAGAACCCATCACAACCTGCACACAGTGAACGTTCCTATGAACACCTTGATGTTACAAACAGTAAGAGTCACATGGAGATCAGGCGCATGTTGAAAAACCCCAGTTTGTCAAAATCCACGTGGAGATCTTCCCTACAATGTCCCTCACAATCCATTGTGCAGTGTTGCACGACAACAGGTCATGATTAGAGCCAACATCATGGCCAATGCCACTGCAAGATGATAACAGAATGTGTCTTGATGCAGGATGGCAATGAAAATGTACCACCTTTATTATGAAAGCTCATTAAATAGTTAGGTTATCTTAAATGTTAAGGTAACAACATAGCTGGACTTCACATTGCACTCGTTTTGTTAACACATGGACTGCAAGTCGAACTGAGGAAGTGGCTAGTCTGGAGGCTCCACTGAGGATGACATGTTGTAGTCCACAGACAGCAATTAAGAGCCATTTAACAGTGACAATAGATATGAAGCATGAATAATATAACATCTTGTGAAATTAAATTCTGCGGATTTCACCTTTTTCTGACTGCGAAAAATTGAGGCATACTCTTTTCTTACAAAACCTGCTGAGTCTTAGATTTGGGGGCACACTCATTTCTTACTTTGAACCCTTAAAAGCATAGTTCGGATTAACGAAACAAATTTATTAAATGATGTCCGTTAATTGCAAATGAATTAGTGGAAGGGGAGAGTATTTTACAAATAATTTTCCAATATTTTATACCATCAACTGAGGATGCTCAAACCTTAATTTTGAGCGGAAACATGACAAGAGACCTCAGTATGCAAACAAGCTGCTTATTTGTTCAAATTGCTTTATTCCTGCTTTTAATAAGCAATACCTCATACTTTGCAAACTAATGACCAAAGCTTGTTAATATGGTGAGTACACTAAGATTTGAACAACTTTTCCTACTACAGTCGCCGACAGTTTATTCGGACCTCACGCGGACTGTGGAAATGTCCGAATAAACAGGTGTCCGAAATAGCAGATTAAGAAAAAAAAAAAGAAATCCTTTGTTTCCACGCATTTATTTGGGATCGGCAGTAGCCTTGAAGAAATCGCGAATGCGCCAGTGCACGCTGTTCCATTTACGCACAATCAGATAAGCCTGAATCTTGGAGAGGGTCATACGGTCACTATAGGCGGCTGAAAGCACAGTCACTGCTTGTAACACGCTCCGCATGCTACGGCAGCCTAGCACATGATGTGTCATCTTCCCACTCGGAGTCATCATCCGGCAGTGCAGCAGAAACCTGACGAATGATCTCAGCGTCGTTGAGTTCTGCGCATGTCAGCACAGCAGTGTCAGCACCTGTGAAACTGTCAAATGAGACGGGGTCCGGAATTGCAATGCACCCACTGCGCAGGTCTCGGCAGAACATTTTCGGCATCAGTAGGGAGCACATCGGAAGGCGACAAATCCTAGGCCTTCCAGCACCCGCTTGCCGGCATTCCCCAGCACAGTCGGGGCATGCACTGTCGGCGCCATTAGACACTTGACGCGATGTTTCCGTATGCTGATCACCTCAACCTTGACACAGCAAACAACGCAAACATCATCACGCCGTCACGCCGACACCAGTCGCACAAACGAAAAACGTGGCCTACTCGCAGCGTCATGCACAAAGGAAGAAGCAAATTGGTGCTGGATTGCCTTGACATGGCTTACTAAGCTAAGACTGGAACTGCTGTAGCCACGAACCAGGCAGAAATGATGATGATGAGCGGGGATTTGCAGTAACACCACTTCGTGGGGCAGCAAGGAGGCTCCGTTCAAAACAAAAATGGCGTTAAGCAAGTCGAACCATGCACAGATCAGAGTTGGTGCATGGTGCTCTCGATCGAGTTGGCTCAAGGAGTGTCCGAAAAATCAAACGAGAGGTTGCAAGGTGTCCTAACTTTCAGCACTTGTTATACATTATGGTCTATAGGGAGAATGGCGGTGCCGCGAAGTAGACCGAATAATCGAGCATGTCCGAATTTTTGGAGTCCGAAAAATAAGTCGGCGACTGTATGGGCAAAAATGGTTGTTTATTATTGGAAAGCTATTTGAAAAGTACTTTACTTGCTTCTGGCACTACCCGATTCGCATTTTGATTCGGTCTCAAAAAGAAGTATTTGCATACCCGTACTTTCTATTATTTGGTGAAAACACAAGAATTCAGCGGGTTACCTTACTTTTAAACTGCACCGCACCTGCTCTCTGTGCTCGAAAACACCATTCTCGATGGATGGACGCTCATCGAAAAAAGCCAAAATTGTCATAGAAATCAGCAAACATAATTGGCCTGGCACTTGGATAAAAGCTTTCTTTTGTGTTTAGACAGCAATGCATTTGACACTGCCTTCATAGGTTGTCAGTGATCATAGTGCATGATAAGACAAATGGTAAGTGCATGTATAATATATAGTTGGTTTTTCTTTTTTTTTAGGGGTGTGCGAATATCAACATTTTTGAATACGAACCGAATACGAATACATGTACTTAGCCTTGAATATTGAATAATTATATGCACATGCATTTATTAGCAAGTTGGGTTAATTTGTTTGTCATGCTCGAACATTGAAATTGCATTGGCAATGTCAAAAATTTAGGCTACTAAACCATTATGCTAAATCATTGTGTATATGGCTTATGTCGACTAGGAAAATTTTGTAATTACCACTAGCTGTCCTCAACAGCCTGTGCCTTAATATACCGCATCACACGCCCGTAAACTTGGAAGCATTTGACCGTGTTCCAGTCGCCACTTATGATACTTGCTATAAAGCAATAAGCTCAAAAGTGAAGGTGAAACTGAAAAAAAAAAGTGCACCCTCACTGTCAGCAGACCCGTGTCCCTTGCTACTGAGACGCTGTTTTTCTGCAAAATGTAGACATCTTGTGGCTAATTGTGCTTTACAGGCAAATTATTGCTAGCAGCACAAGATCACCCTAATATTCTTAGATCAGAAACAAATGCTAAGATCTGTGTTTGCTCCCACACAGCCAGCAACATATTCAATTTGGTTTGAATATTCCTATCCAACCGATTGTTCGAACATCTTCAAATATCTATTTTTTTAATCGAATACACATATTAAAATATAATACTCGATATTTGAATGTTTCAAATATTGGCCCACCTCTTCTTTTATTTGTTTTGTTCATGCGGCAATATAAAATTTTCTTGTTCTTTTTAGTTCCTGTGCACTTTCAGTCTATTATTAGCTCACTCCCTTTCCTTTGCTCTTGCTCCTTCCCTTTCAATGCTACTGTGGTGTTAATATAGCAATGTGTAATTCAGTGCACTATTTTCCCAATAAATGCACCATCTTTTTTCAACAGTCTTTTCTTTTTTACTTTTCCAGTTTCTTTTTTATGTGTATGCGTGTGTCTGTAGTGTTGTATATAGAAATGCGCATTTCGTATGCCCTCTGCTGTGTGAGCCTGTATAAGGCTTACAGTATTTCACATTGAATGAATAAATAAATAAATAAATAAATAAATAAATAAATAAATAAATAAATAAATAAATAAATAAATGCAGCAGTTACCTTTTCACGGAGCTCGATGCGTGGCAGGGCGATGATGCTAGCGAGCACAGTGTAGGTAACAAAGCGCTGGTAATCCATCAGCTCGTAGCAGGTGAAGGTGGACACTGTGTCCAGGAAGGAGGCCGCAGCCGCCTTAAAGTCACGCACTGCCAGGCTGTAGAGGCCCTGGTACACCTTGAGCCGGTTCCTTCGGTCCCAGTCACCACCCTCCTCGATCAGGCTGCACAGAGCACACGGACAAAGTTTATTGCAGCGATCTGCCTTCAACTTGCAGGACACATAGGTGGGAGATTTGGTATCGATTGTAGCTGGTCAAAGGATTGGGAGACATAACATGTGTAGTACTTGCAAATGAATTCTTTTTGTTGAGAACCAAGCGTTATGTATAGGTAGAGCCCCACTATTAAGTGTTCCCTGGGCATGCAAAAAAAAGAACACAATATAACGTATTTACTTGCATAATGATCGCACTCGCGTAAGGATTGCACCCCTGAATATTGTCGTCAAAATTCGTTTTTTTTTTCTTTTTTCCCGCGTAATGATCACACCCTGAACTTGCCGCAGCGATGTGTTGTGTGCCAAGTCTAGCTAATGATGATCACGCTTACCATCTTTCAAATGCTAAGCGAATGACACAAGACATACCAAGTGGTCTGCACGCACCAAACAGATTCTTAAGCAGATGCCCCATTTCATTCCTTTCATCACTTTCCACACTTCCATGAAAAAAAAAAGGCTACAACGAAACTTGCCTTGGCTTTATTATTTGTAGGATTTATAATAGTTGTAGGCAACACCTACAACAAAAAAGGCACCTTATGATTCCTCTCGTCTGCACTCGTGGGCATGCAACAAATAGTGAGCGGCAACAATAGTAGCCATGTTTACATTGATATGTTAGAAGTGTACCCTATTCATACGCCGACACTTGTAACACAGCGAAGATATTCGTCCACCCTTAGCGGAAACATGCCATATTAAGATAGTAGTGAAGACAAATGCCAGAGTTTTCGCAGTATGCCCACCATGTGTTTCTATGTCACTGGCTGCTAAGCGCACCCATCTCTGTTTCTATCCCCTGAAAGTCCACATGGCTACGTCATTGCCGCAAACTTGTAGATATTAATGATATTATTCATTACTGATATGAAAGAAACTGTTTCAATGCACGTAATGTACTGACGAGAAAAAAAAAAATCGCTTTCGGCGCGTTCAGCTTGCTTCGCCTGCCGCCTTTCTTGTTTTGGTGTCCCGTGCTGTTACAGCGGCAGCCGCCTGTTTGTTGACCTGTTGTCATCCCGCAGCAAAGGCGGGATGAAAAAAATTTATTTTTCTTTTCACAGAAAATTTAACCCGTGTAATGATTGCACCCCTGAATTTAAGTGATTTTTTTTTACAAGGAAGTGCGATCATTATGCAAGTAAATACGGTATACAATGGAAACATATTATGTGAACATGCTTCTAAAATCACATGAATGTGCTGTTAAATATTAAAACAAAGACAATGTGCACGGCTCGCTCCCTAAAAAATGTTGTCACCAACAGATAATGTGGAATTAATGGGGTCTACCTAAAAGTATGAATAATCAGGAGTCCAAAGTATCGGACTTGGCAGAGACTTATTCTATAAATGGTTGAAGATCTATGCTCAGCTGATCACTTTCAGCCCCGTTTTGCCCCATTTGTATTTACAGTGTAATCTCGTAGACATGATCTTCACGGGAACCGCCATTACGCCTGCAGCATCAGCACACATGGCCTAGAGCTGCAAAAGTTACGTATGAGGTTGAGAAGGTAGAATGTCATCGTGAACCTCTATCAGCTATAGGCACCGGACAGCCATCTTAAGGTGCCAGAGGCGCACCAGCGAAGTGCTGGCGAACAATGCCACAAACGACAGAAGTCAGAGCACTGGTATATGAAGCAGACGACGAGACGAAGGCGCTCACATGGCGGTGTTAAACCATCACACATTCGCGATTCGAGTACCGACCAGTAGGCAGGGTGAGAAAATTGTAAAGGCACTGAAATAGATCAATACACCTGCAACTGTTATACATGGGTTCAACTCTGGTGGAAACTGCAATAAATAAAATTGACCGCAGGGGCATGGCTTTTGGGAGAAAACGACCCTCAAAGGGTTTATGATGGCTCAGTGAGACTGAAATAGCGAAATCAGTTGACAAAAGCAGTCAGGAGGAGCTGAGGAACACAGTGCTTGCCTCTTGGCTTTGTCAATGTTGCGGGTGATAAGGTCATGGTCCAAATAAAACAGCCCCAGACGTATCAGGTGGAACAACAGGTCTAATCGGTGGCCCAGCGACACCGTCTTGTCATACGTCTTGCGCAACTGCGTCAATGCTGCCTCCTGCAAACAGAATGTACATTCAGCACATGCACAGCCTTGCAACAGCAACTACTTCTTGGAAGCGAAGTTTAGCAAATGGAAAGCCAGGTAGGAAAGGCCGAACTTATGAACCTTTCTACTGTGGCATGCCAGAAACCTCCCATTGCCAACAAACTTGGATCATGTGAGTTGTGCCTTTCCTTTAATTTTTTAAATGTTACTGAAAGATATTCAACATTAGCCCACGCGTCATTATACTTTTCCGATTGTATGGCTTTGCTACATTTCAGCAAATGCTAACCCTCTTCTTTGTCAATGTCTTCTTTGCTTTGTCTTCTTCCCTTTCCCCACTTTCTTTGCTTTATTTATATCAATATTGTGTTGTTTATATCAGTCGGCTAAGCTGTTGTGCAGTATTACTTGTTTGAATTTCATTTGACTGTGTTTGCCCCATTTGTATTTACACTGTAATCTCGTCGATATGATCCTCACGGGAACCGTAAAATAAAATGTATTATACAAAAATTGTAACATCCTAATCATACCATCTATTTATTATTTCGTGAAAATAACAGTGAAAATAACAAATGCATTGTCCCAAAAAACATATGCAGAATCGTATGAACGAGATTCCTCTGTACTATTATTACCAGTTCACCACTAACTCCCATATGTACAGGTGCGAAAGAAAAGACACACCCCTGTGACATAGGCTCTTTCACCACTGATAGGTTAGCAACTGTTCAGCCACAGATGCTGCGAATGACGCTGTGTTCCCCAAGTAAAGAAGCATACTGAGAGGTGCGAACTGGCAACGAGTGCCGGCCTATACAGATGTGCACGCAATTTCTAGGCTACTAGAAGGCTGCCCAGGGCCCTCCAGCAGGCCCCAACGCTGCTAGAGGGCACTGGGATGCAGTTTGTCCACAAGACGCATGTTCCAATTACATTTGTTTACACCTGTACTTAACTCTGCAGGCTTTGGATTAGGAGGTCCTCCTGAGAGTAATTTTGCCCTTGGGACCCCCTATAGCACTGAAAATCACATATTTGTCACAGCTGTCCTTTAGAAATATAAAGAACTTCACTAAATTAGCTTAGAAACGTGAAGTTATCGTAATTTTTTTGTCAGAGGAAAATTGGCCAGAGAAACTAAAATGCCAAGCCTTCCTTTTTGCATTTTTTGCTCAAACCACCACATTGGAATGTGAACACAACAGCCTGGATATTAAGGTATTCTCATGTGCTGGGCCGTTTTTCACAAGAACCCATCTTTGTCTTCCACACAATGGTAAAACAATGCCATTGCAGCATTGACAAGTACTCACTTACGATACGCTCTAAGGTGTAAATTTTTGTTGATCACAAATTGATTAATGCCTGAGGTTCAACAGCTCATAGCAACACAGGGGCAATGAGAAGCACCACAGCAAAGAGGTTCCATGGTTAATATCGACCAGCTGGGGTTCTTCAACGTGCGCCTAAATCTAATTACATCCTTGACAAATTGCACCAGTGTGCCATTTCCTCTAACCATCATCACTCCAGGGCACCTCGGAGTCCTTCGGTGCGACTTGTTGAAGATGCTATAAATATACAGGAGTGTTTTTATATTTTACTTATATCAAAACACCGTAGCAGTGACCGGGAATTGAACCCACGACCTGACGCCTAGAAGCAAAACGCTGACACCACATGTGCACCACCACCACAGTTGAAATGAAATTAATGTAAAGATGCTGTGCAGTTTATTATGTATGAACATACTAGCCACATTTACATGAATGTGACAGAAGCATATCGTATCAAATGCACCAAACAGGGGGCTAGTTTGAGATGGAAAATGCGCATTTCAGCGGCCCATGTAAACAGAAGTGTATTGTATCAGCAATTATGGGTGCACATTCGCTGCAGGATGACAACTGGCTAACTAACTGGCTGTGGCCGCTGCTACACTGTGGGGCATCAAAACAAAAATGGCAGCTGACGGAGCAGGCCGCACCCGATTTCTTTTTACTCCTGCATGCATTACACGTACTGAAAGTTTCCTTTGTAAATAATGAGATTACCAATTTTTTGTTCTTTCTGTTGTCAAATTATTTTGTTTGTGGCACTAACGTAGCCAGCTCCACTTTGAGAAGATAGAAGCCATGACAGCAACGCTCAGCTACCACAGGACACGGCAGCAGTTGCGGACACGCTGTGAAAATTTAATATCCTAACACAATGCCATATGTTCTGCCAAATAAGCACCGTATAAATTTGACTCTGTGGACAAACAAAGGAGAACCCCTGATGGAATGTGGCCGACACCCTGCAGATACTTTTGGTGAATTTCACGTCACAGCAAAAGCAGGCTAATGAGAACCACAGTGAGAGAGCTAAATTTCAAATATGACGCTACCTTAAAGTTCCAAGCAAGCGCCTCCACCTGTGCAAGCACCCCCCCAACTTCACTACTAATTTCAAATTACCGTGTCATTCTGGGAAAGCCCACCCCTCTCCCCTCTGCACCCTTATCACACATGCCCAGGTAACAGTGGCCTGCCACATCCAGTTCACCATCATCCAACAATCCAATCCAATTCAATTCAGCTTCGCAGCCCAATAGGCCAGGCTGCTACGCGCCATTTGTTGTTTTGTTGTGGTGGTGTCAGGTCGGCCATGCATTTGTACACAGTGGCAAAAAAAAAAACAGGGTTATACAATGGCATCGAGAAAACGAGAAAAACTTCCACCAGATGTCTTGACACTTCAAGCTTGACCGCAAACAGATACGGGAATGGGAGAACAATTTTGACAATTTGATACAGCAAAACTACAGGAAAGCCAAACTTCAATAGAAGCCACTGCCTCTTTTACTAGATGCCTGCCCTACAAGCAGAAAACCAGGTTCCAAACCCTTTCCCTCTTCTCCTCTTCATTAGTGCCGGTCGTGAGCACCACATGTGGCTGGTGGGACCACTGGGCACTACCCCGCATGGCTTCCGAAAACTTCATCAGGCATGTGCGCTATCTCGAAGGTCATTAACCTTAACCATAGCTCAGCATATGTTTGCAAGCATTACAGGCGACAGCTATTCTAGAGCCAGACAACCAGCCTTTAAAAAGCACACCTAAAGGATTGTGCCAACCATGGTTTCACCACGGTACCCACCATGTAAACACCGTGTGCTGGGTCACAAGCCGTTGGCACCGCCCACCGGCCATGATAGTAGTGTCGGTCGCGAACGCCACCTTGCGACACTTGTTCCCAAGTGATGGCAGGCCCGTTGCCATTGCATTGCTCATTGAATGTGTGGATCACGCGCCGTTTGAGTTCTTTGAGCTCGAAAGAAGTGCAGGACGTGCAGTTAGCAACTGGCTACTTTCTGAAGAGGCTGTCAAAATAGCCAACAGCATGCAGCTGGGAAACTTTGTAGCTTCCAGCCACTACATAATAGGTGGAAGCGGCGGTTCGGCATTGCAATGCACTATGCCACGAACGAGAGCCAAAAGACACCCGAGAAATTTTCGGAGGCAGCAAGTACCTTTCGGTCTTATGCGAGCTCCCTGCGATGGTGCAACGGTTACATTTTGTATAACATAGCCAACATGGATCAGATGATGGTCCGTAAAGACAACCTGGCCAGCAGGACAAACGTGGTCGACGAAAGCATTTTACGGAATGCAAACACTGGATGTGCCTGGCAAGGCTTCATGGTTTGCCTAGCTGCTTACGCCACTGGCCACAAGCTCCCTGCCTACGTTATCTTCAAAGAACAAAGCCAGAAAATTCCAGGCAGAAAATTCCTTACGAGCCTTCACATGCCAATTAGGATCGTCTTCTTTCCCTTTTTCTTTCTTTAAATGAGAGCGAAGAGTCACGACATTGCCGAGTTTCTGCCATCATAATGCTGACTTTTTTTCTTCCTTTGTAGCAAACGTTCATCTCACTAACACAAAAAAAAACAGGTGAATGACATCTCAAAAGCTGCAAGAGTGGCTTTCAAGAGTCTGATGCCCAAATGTTGATGACATGCAGCAGTTGCTGGTACTGCACCAGGCAGCTATTCATAAAACGCAAGCTGCCAAAAATGCTTTCAAAGAGTGTGATACAGACGTGCTCTGCATGCCTGCGGATTGCACGAACATCCCGCAGACGGCTGACGTATATTGGAACAAGACATGCAAGTCCACCCTACTGCGTTTGCAGGTGGAGTATGTGCACTAGGAAAAGAGAACACCCAAAGGAAACTTGAAGCCGTCGCGGCAGCATGTGCTCGGCTTTACTGCTGAGGCTTGGTCCGCTGTGCCCAAGGAGACAGTGGCATGCTCCTTCAAAGGGTGCAGCAGTAGCAATGCACTCGATAGCTCGGAGAACGGCGAACTGGCAGATGTTGGAACCGTGGTGCCAGAAGATTGGGGCTCAAGTGGAATGCTGTGAACTTTCTTTTTGCCAACAACTTGAAGGACTTTTTTTGTGGTTTTGAGAGTGATGAGCAGCACTAACAAATTTTTGGCTCAATAAAGTTCATGTTAAATAAAGTACTAAATCCATATCCACTGCATTATTTATGTCAGAAAATTTCGTCATCACCGTTTTGAATTTTGGTGCCGTTCCGAGGTAGCGACCCCGCCCCCTGCCCCAACTCTTTGCCAGTAATTACGACTTGCTGGGGTAAGGGGGGGGTGCTTGCTTGGAATTTTACAGTAGGTGACGGTACCTTGTCGGATACAAATATGCACATTCAAGTGAATGATGGCGTAGTATGGTAATATGTGATACGGTAAATTGATACAATACGCTTCTACCATTATCCATGCAAACAAGGCTATTTAACAATGCTTTTGTCCAAACATTAGCACGCAAATGTTTAGTTCCATACAGTGCAAATTTCTCTTTTCTTTTCCAATTGCACTAGCAAAGAGAAATTCCTGCAAGAGGAAATGTCTGGCTGTCCACAGAACCTGCACAATGCTAGCCACATACCTTGTCGCCAATGCGGCTCAGGTACTCGGCCTTGGCTAAGTGCGCCTCACGGACCTCCATCTCACTCAGGTTCTTCTCAGCATCCTCAATAGCTAAGTCAAGCTTTTCAATCTCGGTCGCATTGGTTGTTTTCATGTTGTTCAAAAGGCGCTGGTCCACGGGCCAGCCCAGGTCAGCACATGTCTCTTCGTAGAAGGGTGCCATGTCTGCAGACAAAGGTGTGCCACTAAGCATAAATTGCAATTTTCAATTTTAGTCAATTCGATTTCAGTCTATTCACGTCCTGTAGATGTGGGCAGTCTTGAGTCGAAAGCACAACAACATGCATGAGGAAAGCACCCGAGCCTTCCTGTACAAGGCAGACAACAAAAGGGTACAGCACTTATACCTGAATCCACAGTTCCTGAAAACGTCAAAAAATTTACTTCGCATAGTCTGCTAGATGCAAATCAGGAACTACTGAATCATTCTCACTTGATGTGTCAAAGAGTATAAAACAAAAAACAGCAGTTGGTTTGAAGAAAGGTGTCGAAGCACATACGTATTTCTAAAAAAAATAATAGTCACTTGACTGACTCCCTTCTTGGAGTAAAAAAAAAAAAGAATCTTAAGCAAGAAGTGGTACCTCATATGCAGCAGGTTTCCAGTAATACGCCTCTATTTCGAAACCTGTTTAACAGGCAAGGCAAAGTATACCACAACATCTGCTGTCCGTATTCAGTTCGGCAAAAGGGAACGAACAAGAATTATCGGTTTTGAAACCAATAAACATGTGCCCCTAGATCAGAGAGATTAATGAGAACATACTGATTATGACAGAATAATTATGATAGATCAAGCTAAAAAGAATGGCTTCTTCACTGACAGTCTTTCTAACTCCAAGTGGTGATCTCTAAATTTTACTACTTTATCTCTGGCAATACCGACTGACTATGTTACTGTAACTACCCATTACTTTCCATTACTGTAACTACCCTGATCATCTAATGGACACCTGGTCTGAAGACCTAACTGTCCCCTGCCCACTGGTTCTTCACATAATCAATGCAATCGATGTTATGCCTGTTAATTCCCTCTCCATCACCCACTATAGCAATCTGTGTTCCTGCTGGCCTCAAAGCTTCAGCCTCCAGATTGAGTACAGTAGGCTGAATATGAACTGCAATCATAACTCCTATTCAAATAAGCAAGCAGTACTATATATATTTAATTTAGAACCATAAAAAAGAATGAGAGGAAGCGGTTTGCCATAAATAAATCAAACTTCAGAATGGCTGCTGGAATAGGGGAAAAAGAGGGGGGCAGGCAAATGAGCTTTACAATTACTTCAGCTTTAGATCAGTGTGGCAGGTGGTAGACCACCGCATGAGTTGGCATATTATGGTTTCCATCTTACCAAGACTGCATGACACACCTAGCACTAATGATTGGGTTTTTTTTCATTAGTTATAAACGTGAGAAGGCACCCAGCATAGAATAACTCAATGATTCTATTTAAATTCCAATCTTTCTCTTGCCCTGTTATCAGATCAAGTAGCACGGTGCCATGCTATACCAACTATTACACCGAAACCGCCAACATGGTATCACCAGCTAAGTAAAAGCTTGTACAAAAGATTTGAGACGTATGAGGGTCCCTGCCAAATGTAGAACTGAATAAGTTTAAATATGGTCATGATATAGCAGCACAAAAAGTGGACGAAGCATATCATCCTTTCTTGTCTGTGCCCCAGTTCTTACACTCCGATATAATGTTCACATTTGTTTCTCACAGTAGCATATTGCAGGCATTACAATCCTGCAGGCATTGCTTCTTCCACTATGCTTCATAAGTGCAGTGGTCATGTTTATCTCCAATGCTGCATTTTGGGTTCTGTTGCACTTTCACTCCGCACATCACCAAGCAGCTAACATGATGAGCGAAGCAAAACTGAACAAAGAATCTGGTAGTTTAGCGCACACCACCGAAAAGAGTCTTCCGCTGAAGGGCCACTAAAGAGAAACATTAAATCAGTTTAGACTGATCAAGTATTCTATAAAAGCTTAATTTTCAATAATTTCTTGGTAATAGATTGATTAACAGAAAAGGAAGTGATAGTCAAAGTTGACTTTCTTTTTAATTTTGCTTCAAAACCACGCCATGGCTGCACCAGTGTGACGTCACAGTTTTTTAAATTACTCTCTCATTTCTGTGCAATAAAGGTTCCTGAAACTTGCCAAGTCTGGCTCCTTTAGCTTACACAGTGTAGTACAACTACACCAGTAAATAATTCATTGACCTGAGCAAACACCACCAGAATCCATGACATCACGGCAAGCTGGTGCAAGAAGTTCCAAGGCAGTGTCCGCAACCAGCTTTCATATTTGCGTCTTTTCTGGCTAACCAAATTAATTAATTCATTTAAATTCTGGCGTTTTACATGCCACAACCACGATCTAGTTATGAGGCATGCTATAGCGAGGGACTCCGCATTAATTTTTACCACCTGAGGTTCCGTAATGTGCACCCAAAGTAAGGTACACAGGCGCTTCTGCATTTTGCACCTATTGAAATGTGGCTGCCATGGCTGGGATTTTATCCCGTGACCTCATGGTTAGCAGAAGAACAGCAAAGCCACTAAGAAACCACAGAGTTTTTCTGGCTAACCAAGACTTTTCTCCTGGTAAGAGGGACTTTTTTGGTATTGCAGCAAGGAAATTGACTGATACAGCCCAAACAATTTTTCTCTTTTGTGCCCCTTTAAAAGCAGCAACACTGTTTCTGCATGCATATGTATATTTTTATGCTTTCCTGGTGAGCGAGTGTGCTGCATTGAAAGCTTCTTGTTCCCAGAGTTGCCATCTGATTCAGGATGACTAAAAGCACATTACATTTAGGAACTGCACAGCTAACTTACCGACACTGCCTATGAAAGATGCGCCCTAACTGCAAATCTCCTTTCGCACATGTTGGTGGCCTTGCAAGGTAGGAATTTCCAACGTAGATGCAAGGTGTCATGTTTTTATACTGTGTGTTTATCACAAATTTTGTCATCCTTATCCTTGTACTTCAGACACTGTTCCAGTGCATCATCTATCTTGCCTTACAAACCACGGAAAAGCTGTATACCTTCTACCTGCTCAGACTAACTTGTATCTTCATACTACTCTTCGTGAAGACTGCCCAGAACTCAAACAGCCTTTCCACTAACACCATGCTTGTTTCAAGGTTGCCATAGATTCTATGTTTCACTGATGTGACTGGCCGATTCCTATTATACCCAAGTCACATGAGCAGATTTAGTGACACTTCGATTGAGTGCACTTCACCTTGCTTGGTGTCACTTCAGCACTTGCTAGTGTTGCTAGATGGCAAAGCTAAGTGTCATTCAGGATTGACGACAATGACCGTCATTGGGATTGAAATGGGGTTGATATGATTCTCGGCATTTTGTGTTTTAGAAACAGTTACTGTTTTAATATGAAAAGATGCTTATTTACAAGAACCTCTGCCATAAAAAATAGAAATACTGTAATTTCATTAACACGTCTATTTGTTTTGAGCCAATACAAGCGAGGAACATATCCAAAATCCACAAGATCGAAATTGCAGAACCAGTCAAAAATTAATGTTTCAAGCTTTTTTGCGTATCACTGATGTCACCAAGACACTCATAACATTTGAAATCATGAGCACCCTGTCTCAGAACTAGTGCCGACTCTGCTGCAAGCATTTATTTATTGATTCTTGAAGTATTGAGATCCAGGCTACACACTTCAAAGCCAGTTCCTTGAGCACACTTACTGGCAAGCGCTCTCCGTAGCAGGCATCATTAAACCTATCCCTCTCGCAGCCTGTGAGTGACGGAGAAGTGCACTCGCTCAAAGTGTCACTAAATTTGCCCGTCTGTCTGGAGTATTATAATACCCCACACCCGAGGCCCTTTGAGGTACTAATAAATCAATACTACGCTTCTTTTTCAGACAACAAAAGCAGCCACGAACACCACAGCACTTTTTGCAGGGTTCAGCACTTCACCTGTGGCTGCGTTTCAAAAGATCATTTCTTTCAAAAAATAACTGTCCACTAAATAATACTATAAACAAAGAGTTGGAAACAGGCCAGAACTCTTGACCAATTGGTGCATCTGCAGAAAAGTTAACGCATGATTGCATGTTCCACCACCTGCACTGCTCCATGCAGTGATATCACCCAAGCAGACTCGGGTGAGCTGGGTGCATTTATTTTACCAATTGATTTTACCAACCACCCAGCAGTCAGGACTGAAAGAACAGTTATCAGTTCACATTTTGTGTCTGTATCTTTGTCTTATGGTAGTGTTTAGCAACATAGCTGTAAGGCAATGTTGGACGGGGGTGAGCCAAGAATTTTTCTTGGCATGTGGACCAACATGCCACCCAACAGTTTGTGTGGTTAATGATCACAAAGCAGCATGAGCCAGCTCCTGAGTGAGACGGCACATTTTCTAAGGGGCCTGATATCCATGAAGGCATTACTATGACTCGGTGTGTCTTCAATTTATATCCAATTTAAGATAAGTAGCAGCTCTCATCTGCTCAAGACAATTTGCAACCAGCCTAACTTCAATGTCATTTACTCTGCCGCAAACCTTAGTTCCTTCTATAAGTATTACCACGAACTTTATTATTATTCATTACTTGAATTGCTTACTTTTCTTTCGCTACTAGTCATCATAATAACACACAAACGGCTATGTTCCGTAACTATATCCGGTAATGCTGTAAAATATGTTTGTTGAATATGCTATATAATCGGCTTCGAAATGTAATGCCCAATCAGAGTTCTGTTTCAAACAACCTTGCAGCGTTGACGTGAGTAACAGAATTGGAGGTGCACGTAAATGAGCAACAGGTTGGCCGGCGGCGGCTACACGGTTTTCAAAGATCTTACTTTAAAATGTGTTAGTTGAAATAACACATCCCAACGTACGTCCGGTCACAATGTGGTGCCCGCCCATGCTTGAGTTTATAGCTGAGTCATTGCAACATGTCGCGGTTCTCGAGGCGTGCGTCAATTACAAATAGCGTCGACAAGAAATGAAGTTCATAAGTTAGAACCAACCGTACTGCACGCTAGCCGATATGAAGCTGCAGCTGCTCTTTGGCGCAACATGCTTTCTTTTACGTAATCCTTTACAAAAGTACGCCCTCAACTCTGGCAATGAGAACGGTCACAGCACGACACGAGACTTAACTATCAGTCGTCATAATCGTTCACATTATAGCTAGGGCTCTGGAATAGCATAGTCCACAAAATTTATTTCTTTGGCCGCGAGTCAGAGAGTCGGCGGGCGAGAAGAAAGTGCGAAGCTGACCACCGTGACTGATGAAGCTTCCTTACTGTGCTCAGTGATCGCTGACATGAGATCCTGCTTCAGCTTGTCGTTACTGGGCTCATGATGGGCGAGCACAAACTTTATCTGGGCCAACTCCAGGTTGGGATTCTTCTCCAGGCTCTCATCTTCCAGGTTCTCCAGCGGCATGATGAAACAAAATTTCTCCGGTGTACTGTCGCACAACAAAAAAATTGCCACAATACCGCGGACGTAACAAATAGAGGAGGCACTGAACAGAGGCAGCTGCACCGAGAGAAATGAGCAGACAGACTTCGGGAAGCCTTAGGTTTAGCAGTTATGTGCTGCCCCCTGGTTCTCTGAAGGTATAGCTTTCTCTATGGGTATAGTATGAAGCAATTTAACGCCCCTCCATCCACGCGCCGCCGCCGCTTTATTTTTTAACCTCAGGTCGGTGAAAACGGGGTTAGAGGGGCTTTTATAAACACCTTCCTAAACACAGAGGAACAAAGGAGGTTACAGGAAGGCTGCTGGAGTGGAGGGAGCGCCCGTCAAGTGAAGCCGCCGCGTCGCCATGTTGCGGGAGGCAAAAGCACGCCAGTCGCTGCAGTTTAAAGCGTTTCGGGTCGTCGTATTTGGCTGTGCGCGGCGATGTGCGGATCCCAAAATGTGTTAGCGCGCTAGGGTGTTTTTAGGAAAGCTGACGTACAACCAGTGGACATGTTCGCCATATCCTTAAAAAAAAAGTTGACACCCTTTAGGTTGTACTTTGTGCCCAAACGATAATCGTCATCTGTCTTGCCCGTATTTCCTTTCTTTAACGCAGTGAGCCCGGTACTTTCTATTCACTAGCATAGAGTTTCCTACAATTATTGTATACTTGAGTGCGATGAGCATGCAGGACGAGCGGCTGGGGCAGCTGACGAGACGTTAAATTGAGAGGTCGCCAGCCGTTTGTGCGCAGGCGCGAGTAAAAGTGGGCACGAGTGAAAAAATCTGGGAACGTTTGCTCCCCGCTTCTTCACCTGCGCGGCGGCAACCAGCGTCCGAGCGTGAACTCGACCGCACTTCGCAATGCCGGCATGTCTAGGGGACAAACGCATACAACACCGGCTAAAGAAACCTCCTCCGTAGTGCCTAGGCAGAGTCACATATTCATGGAGCAAAGGCCCGCAGATTTTCTCTCTCGCACCCGCTCTTACTCGCGCCTGCGCACAAATGGCTGAAATATAAATACGCCAAGCCGCCAACTTGTACCATGCCCTCCGACTTTTTTCAATATATGCGGCCCTGGCTCGACTACGGTCGCTACTGCTCCCACAGAAATATCTGTGGTGTTATTTACAAGGTACATCGCCGTAAGGCGCGAGAAAGCTATGATCCGCCCCGACTGACTGACGAGCGCCGCAGGTACGAGGCTGTCCGACACAGAGGTCGCCAAATCGGGTGTCAGTGCCCGCTGCTTCACCTATTTTACAGCGCCGGCAGCCAGCGTCCGAGCGTAACCGAACTCGACCCTACTAGGGACAAGGGGAAAAGCGCAAACAACATGCGCTAGGAAACCTACTCAGTAGTGCCTAGTTAGAGTCACATGTTCAAAGAGAAAAAGCCCCCAGATTTTCTCTCTCGCGCCCGCAAACGGCTGGCGATCCCTCAAATGAACGTCTCGTGGCGGCGCGTGCTTTGCAGTGAGGCGCGCGACGACGAAAGTGTGGCGGCGCTGCGATCGAAGTGTATTGGGCCGCATCAAGGTTGCGCCTGGTTCATCATCATCATCAGCCTGGTTACGCCCACTGCAGGGCAAAGGCCTCTCCCATATTTCTCCAACAACCCCGATCATGTACTAATTGTGGCCATGCCGTCCCTGCAAACTTCTTAATCTCATCCGCCCACCTAACTTTCTGCCGCCCCCTGCTATGCTTCCCTTCCCTTGGAATCCAGTCCGTAACCCTTAATGACCATCGATTATCTTCCCTCCTCATTACATGTCCTGCCCATGCCCATTTCTTTTTCTTGATTTCAACTAAGATGTCATTAACTCGCGTTTGTTCCCTCACCCAACCTGCTCTTTTCTTATCCCTTAACGTTACACCTATCATTCTTCTTTCCATAGCTCGTTGCGTCGTCCTCAATTTCAGCAGAACCCTTTTCGTAAGCCTCCAGGTTTCTGCCCCGTATGCGAGTACTGGTAACACGCAGCTTTTATACACTTTCCTTTTGAGGGATAGTGGCAACCTGCTGTTCATGATTTGAGAATGCCTGCCAAACGCACCCCAGCCCATTCTTATTCTTCTGGTTATTTCAGTCTCATGATCCGGAACCGTAGTCACTACCTACCCTAAGTAGATGTATTCCCTTACCACTTCCAGTGCCTCGCTACCTATCGCAAACTGCTGTTCTCTTCCGAGCCTGTTAAACATTACTTTAGTTTTCTGCAGATTAATTTTCAGACCCACCCTTCTGCTTTGCCTCTCCAGGTCAGTGAGCATGCATTGCAATTGGTCCCCTGAGTTACTAAGCAAGGCAATATCATCAGCGATTCGCAAGTTGCTAAGGTATTCTCCATCAACTTTTATCCCCAATTCTTCCCACTCCAGATCTCTGAATACCTCCTGTAAACATGCTGTCAATAGCATTGGAGAGATCGTATCTCCCTGTCTGACGCCTTTCTTTATTTTCTCTAGAACTTTAGTTTCTTTATTTTCTCTAAACTCTTTAGTTTCTCTAGAACAATCTGCCCACCATCCTTCAACAAATCTGCTGTTACGTCATCCTCCCCAGCTGCCTTCCCCCTTTGCATATCTCCCAAGGCTTTCTTTACTGCTTCCGGCGTTACTTGTGGGATTTCGAATCCCTCTAGACTATTTTCTCTTCCATTATCGACGTGGGTGCCACTGGTACTGTATAAATCTCTATAGAACTCCTCAGCCACTTGAACTATCTCATCCATATTAGTAATGATATTGCCGGCTTTGTCTCTTAACGCATACATCTGATTCTTGCCAATTCCTAGTTTCTTCTTCACGGTTTTTAGGCTTCCTCCGTTCCTGAGAGCATGTTCAATTCTATCCATATTATACTTCCTTATGTCAGCTGTCTTACGCTTGTTGATTAACTTCGAAAGTTCTGCCAGTTCTATTCTAGCTGTAGGGTTAGAGGCTTTCATACATTGGCGTTTCTTGGTCAGATCTTTCGTCTCCTGCGATAGTTTACTGGTATCCTGCCTAACGGAGTTACCACCGACTTCCATTGCACACTCCTTAATGGGCCCACAAGATTGTCGTTCATTGCGCCTGGTTGCGCCCCTGGAAACTACTGGCGACTCTGCTCGGCGGGATCGTTCGTATTGCTTCGCGCGCTGGATTCGCTTCGCACGTTTAGGATCAGACCGCTCAAATAGTGTTTATAATTGGATATGACGGGATTTTTTTCTACACGCGGATACGATAGTGGAGAAAGTAGCCTTAATAATATATGCCGTTCTTTCTCTCCTTTATTTCATTATTATTTATCTTTAATGCCGCTCGGTGACTGCACGCGCATTACGGCAGCAGTGTCGGCTTTCATTCTACCATGTTATTGTACGGTTCCCTTTGGAGAACAAACATCCATTCATGTCTCCGTCTTCCACGCGTAACAGAACGCTGTCAAGAACAGCGAGCTGCGAAACAAGATTGCCACACAGTTACGACAGGGCGACACGACGCGCACCTCTCCCTCTCCGTCGCTGCAGCTGGGAGGCGTTCAAAGAAGCGGCCTTTGCGCTGGAATCCGCCGCCTTCCACCCGCCCCATCGACATTGTGACGGAACTAGTTCGGCGTGTGTGAACAATGATTCTGGAGTTCCCCAACGCGGAGCTGATTTGACACGCATGGACAAGCTGTCGCGGGAACTACGTATTTTTGTGCTTCTCACGCTTCGGAGTGGCGCAGAACAACGAGCGACCCTCGATCGGCTCCGATAGTTCCCGGAACGGCACCCCGCGCGGTTGCCTCTGTGTACAGAGCGCGGTTGCCTTTGTGTACGTAAACTGATCTGCAGTGCAGCGGCGAGTTGGTGATGAGTAAACGAACAGTCGCCGCGTCGTATGACCGACGGATCGAGTGTATAAAAACTGTGGTTGTGCGAATGCTGGGAGACACTTCTCTTGAGCAGTCATGTTAGACTGAGTCACTTCTCTCATGCGGTCCTGTTGGACTAATACTCTTTTTCTCAAGCAGTCATGTTAGACTGATTTAGTTTCTGTAAATAAACCCTTTTCCTCGTTCTCGATGAGAAACAGTTCTTCACTTCATCAACGATCTCAGCGTAAATAAGTTGGACGACGGCATGGGCCAGCTACCTTCGAATTCATGCCGTACTCCAATCTTGGCAAAGGACCACGGACGATGGGATTGAGCCCCCAATCCTGACAACTGGCTGACAGCGGTGAGATGGACTTTGCGACATGGTGCTGTATCTGCGGTGAGTGCTTGGTTTTTGCTTTGACTCTCTAGGCTTCATTTTGTGGTTGTTCTGTTTAGAACAGTAGGGAAGCTAGATTGTTGTGTGTTAGCTAGGTTGTGTTTTTCTAGCTAGATTTAGAGAGCAGAATCAAGGCAGTAAAGCAGCAGTCATGGAGTTAAGGACACTGCTGAGAGACGAGTTGTTGATTGTTGGTGAGGAACTGGGCCTAGATGTACGTAAGGAAATGCTAAAATCAGAATTATTGCATATCATTTCCGAACAGGCCAGTGAGGAAGAAGTTGAACTGGGGTTTGAACTTCTGAAAAAGAGAGAACGAGAGAGAAAAGAAAGGGAGGAACGCGATAAAGATCGCGAGTTAAGAAAAATGCAACTTGAACTTGAAAGCAAACGTTTGGAGTTGTCTCAAGGAAGTGAAGGCGCTCTGGGACGATCAAGTGAGGCAGAATCATACCGCATGGACAGGCTATTAAAGCCATTTGAGGTCGGGACCGACATAGGCTTGTTCCTATGCAATTTTGAAAGGACTTGCGAAAAGATGAACTTCGGCCCGAGTACATGGCCACAGCGGTTGCTGTCTATGTTGCCGTGTGAGGCAGCGGTAGTAATCGCCAGACTGAGTGTGCAGGATGCATATGATTATGCAAAAGTTAAGGCTAGTCTCCTGAAGAAATACCGCCTTTCAGCCGAAGCTTTTCGGCAAAGGTTTAGGAGCACAGGCAAGAAAGAGAGCGAGGGCTATCCGGAGTTTGCATATAGCTTAAAGGCCAACCTAGTCGAGTGGCTTAAAAGCGCGGAAGCGTACGACAGCAGAGACATGATCATTGAATGCATGTGTCTAGAGCAGTTTTACAAAACCATCCCCCAAGCTGTGAAACTGTGGGTGCAAGATAGAGGTAATGTAAACACTGTGGAAAGGGCGGCTGAATTAGCCGAAGAGTACGCAACCCGTAGAAAGTTGAACGCCAAGGAGGGAAACTGGGACGGTCGAAATGGACCGCGGAAACCATTTCCGTTCAAAAAGGGTGCGCAAACTAGACGATCCGAGCCTGTAGACATGGCGGAAAAGCCCGCAGAAAAGAGCGAGGAGAAACTTAACGGGGAAACCGCACAAAAAGAACAGAAAAGAAAATTCGAATCTGTTAGACCAATTCGCTGTTACAAATGCCACAAACTGGGACATATAGCTGTAAACTGCGAGAAGTCTAGCGTAGTTTTTTCCTACGTGGAGGAAAAGGATGAGAATATGGAACTTTTAAGTCCATATCTCCACGACCTGCAAGTTAATGGAAAACCATGCCGAGTGCTAAGAGACAGTGCCGCCACGCTGGACATTGCCCATCCGTCTTACGTGATGGTAGATGACTTCACCGGAGAAGTAGCATGGATAAAACAGGTTGTAGAAGAACACAGCGTGTGTCTGCCCATGGCCAAAGTCAAAATCAGTGGACCATTCGGGGAGCTAGAGACTGAGGCTGCAGTTTCCAAATTTTTGTCACTGCAGTATCCCTACATCTTTTCGAATCGTTCGAATCAGTTACTGCGTGACAGAGGGCTCAAACTGGGAGAGGGCATAGTACAGGCATTGACCCGAGGCCAAGCTCGTAAGATCGCGGCGCTTTCGGCTGAAAATGCTCAAGCTCCTCCAGCGGAAGCAGAAAAGGGAATAACTTCAATACCCGAATCCGAGCTAGGCCCGAGGGACAAAAGAACAGTTGAGGAGAGCCTGCCAGTTGACCAGCTAAATGAGAGCGTAGCACTAGAGTGTCAGAGTTCTAGCCTGCAGGAAGAGAAAGCAGACGCGCTCACAAGCGAGACAGGGTCGTTATTATCACCGGCCTCAAAGAACTTTGATCAACTCTTACGCGTGGATAGAGAGTCACTGGCAGCTGAGCAAAAGAATGATGAGAGCTTAGCAAAATTACATGACACAGCTAAGGAAGGCATTGCTAGGCGCAACGTAACGATACATGAGAGAGGAGGATTGCTGTATCGGCATTACAGAGATCGAAAGGGTAGGATTTTAGATCAGTTAGTCATACCTACTAAGTATAGGGAGGACCTTTTGAGTCTTTGTCATGGAAATGGGTGGTCCGGCCACCTAGGCATAAACAAATCAAAGGAAAGATTGCTTATGGAATACTACTGGCCTGGCTGTTTCAAAGATGTAGAAAACTTTGTAAGATCATGCGACGCCTGCCAGCGTTCTGGTAAACCAGGAGAGACTTGGAAAGCTCCACTGAAGGCAGTGCCCTCAATAACAGAGCCTCTCAGACGACTTGTAATAGACACGGTGGGGCCTCTTCCAAAAACAAAATCAGGCTACAGGTACTTGTTTACCATGCTGTGTCCGGCTACCAAGTTTCCAGAAGCAATCCCTTTGAAAGAGCTCAGCTCCACCGAAGTAGTAGACGCGCTTTTGACAGTGTTTGCACGAGTTGGGTTTCCAGCCGAAATTCAGGCAGATCAAGGGTCAGTATTCACGAGCGCACTGACTTCCACATTCTTGCAAAAATGCGGGGTAAAGTTCATACACAGTTCTGTCTATCACCCTCAGTCAAACAGTGTAGAGAGGTGGCATTCGGTGCTTAAGCGAGGTTTGCGTGCGCTCTGTTACGAGCACAAGGAGGACTGGGAGAACTGTCTGCCGGCAACTTTGTTTGCTTTGCGAACGGTTCCACATGAGGCGACAGGGTTCTCACCAGCAGAACTAGTGTATGGGAGGACACTCCGTTCTCCACTGAGAATGTTGAGAGAGATGTGGGAGGAAAGAGGGGAGAGTCCAACAGTGGTTGAATACGTGCTAAATTTACTGGAACGGCTAAGCGCAACCCGAGAACTAGTCGGAAAGAACATGGAAATAGCTCAAAGGAACGCCAAATTCTATTACGACAAGAATGCGAGGCTTCGTACGTTTAAAGTCGACTTAACGATGAAAGCGGAAAAGTGTAGGTTTGGTTGTTCGCAGGTTACTTATCTGGGCCATGTTGTCGGTCAGGGCATGAGACGGCCGGCTGAGCTGAAAATAGCGACGATTGGAGATTTTTCTCAGCCGCGCACGAAAACGGACCTTCGTTCATTTTTGGGACTTGTGGGGTACTATCAACGGTACATTCCGAATTACTCGCAATTGGCAAGTCCATTAACAGACGCCCTCCGAAAGGGAGCACCGAGTAACGTACACTGGGATAAGGACAAAGAGAACGCTTTCCAAAGTTTGAAAACGCTATTGGTTTCTCGCCCTGTGCTTCGCGCGCCAGACTACACAAAGGAATTCATAGTTCAATGCGACGCAAGCGACAGAGGTATGGGCGTGGTACTTAGTCAGGTCGGCGACGATAACGAGGAGCATCCTATCCTCTACGCCAGCCGTAAACTAAATGTAAGGGAGGAAGCCTACAGCGCTTCAGAGAAGGAATGCGCTTGTTTGGTTTGGGCCGCCCAGAAGTTGTCGTGTTACTTGTACGGAGCGAAGTTCATCTTCGAGACCGACCACTGTCCTCTGACGTGGCTCAATCAAATGTCACACAAAAACGGCCGCTTGCTCCGATGGAGCCTCATTCTCCAAGAGTACAACTTCTCCGTTAGATATAAGAAGGGAAAGTTGCATAGCAATGCGGATGGTTTGAGCAGGCTAATTTGAATTCTGCGTTTGAGGGTCCCGCCTAAATTTTAGGGTTACTAGTGTTAGCTTTTCTTTAGGCGAAGAAAATCCCCTCTCATTCAGCAGAATTCCCTCCATTAATTGCTGAATTTGTCAGCAGGAATTTGCTTCAGAAATTGGCATAGTGAAATGTAGCATTTTTTTGTGTTTCTGCACTTATGTTGTTGTTGTTTTTTTTGAAGCCTAGCGAGTCTAAAGTGAGAGCCAATGCACGTCATCTCGGCGCAGAGCCGTGTTGTGGGGTTCATTTTGCAGTTGCCTGTCCTTGTTGGATGTTTTGGGGCGGTGACATCAATGCACAAGTGGTCGCTGCGAGCCAAGACATCAATCCCGCCCTGACCAGCAGCCGTTCTCTTCCTGCCTAGCGGTTGTCAGCGCTAGACAGTCGAGACTTTCCGGGCCATGGAGGCGCTGTCAAGAACGGCGAGCTGCGAAACAAGATTGCCACACAGTTACGACAGGGCGACACGACGCGCACCTCTCCCTCTCCGTCGCTGCAGCTGGGAGGCGTTCAAAGAAGCGGCCTTTGCGCTGGAATCCGCCGCCTTCCACCCGCCCCATCGACATTGTGACGGAACTAGTTCGGCGTGTGTGAACAATGATTCTGGAGTTCCCCAACGCGGAGCTGATTTGACACGCATGGACAAGCTGTCGCGGGAACTACGTATTTTTGTGCTTCTCACGCTTCGGAGTGGCGCAGAACAACGAGCGACCCTCGATCGGCTCCGATAGTTCCCGGAACGGCACCCCGCGCGGTTGCCTCTGTGTACAGAGCGCGGTTGCCTTTGTGTACGTAAACTGATCTGCAGTGCAGCGGCGAGTTGGTGATGAGTAAACGAACAGTCGCCGCGTCGTATGACCGACGGATCGAGTGTATAAAAACTGTGGTTGTGCGAATGCTGGGAGACACTTCTCTTGAGCAGTCATGTTAGACTGAGTCACTTCTCTCATGCGGTCCGGTTGGACTAATACTCTTTTTCTCAAGCAGTCATGTTAGACTGATTTAGTTTCTGTAAATAAACCCTTTTCCTCGTTCTCGATGAGAAACAGTTCTTCACTTCATCAACGATCTCAGCGTAAATAAGTTGGACGACGGCATGGGCCAGCTACCTTCGAATTCATGCCGTACTCCAATCTTGGCAAAGGACCACGGACGATGGGATTGAGCCCCCAATCCTGACAACGCGGAGTAATTGGCACGGGTTCTTTTACTGCGGTCGGCACTCGGGCGCCGAAAACAGTTTTAGGTAGCTATTATATCTGCTAACCTTTTGCCCGTAAGCAGTGTGCAATATTTTGTCCAATCCAACCTTAAGAACAACAAAACTCAGTGCCCAAGTTGTGTATATGTGGGCCCCTACTGCACCTTCGCCGCGGTTTGGCCTGGCATTGCACTATCTTCGGGATTTTTTTCTACACACGGACACGATAGTGGGGAAAGTAGCCCTTAACAGCTTGGCTGTAAAAGGAAAGAAAAGAAAAAAGAAATAGCGCGGTAGTTTAGTTAGTGGCTACAAAGTCTATGTGGCGTTGCGCTGCTAAACTCGAGCTCGTGGGTTCAAACCATGTCGCGGAATTAGATGGGAATTCGAAATGGAAAACATTCGTGTACTTCGGTTTAGGTGCACGTTAAAGAACGCCAGGTGGCGAGAACTGAACAGGGTGCCTCATAATCATATCGCCAGACGTAAAACGCTAGAATTTGTTACATCAAAAAATAAACAAAAAAGAAAAGAGGGCAGCTGCGCCCTTGGACCTTTTTCTTGTGGTGTAAACGAAAGAAATTATTCTCGAGTCTGATTTCTGAGAATAACGTGTTACGCTTATCTTATATTTCGTACCTAAGTGCTGGCGTGTAACCAAGGCCCCCGCCTCCCCCCCCCCGAATTTAAGTGGCACATACCTCACCCCATGGCCACAATTAGCACATGACCGGGGTAGTTGGAGAAGTATGGGAGAGGCCTTTGCCCTGCAGTGAGCGTAACCAGGCTGATGATGATGATGATGATGACCTCCCACCCCTACCCCTCGCCAATACACATCACACACATTTCTAAAGCGCCGCCAAATCAAGCTTGAGACTTGACAGCTATTCTTCGGGCAACATTTTGCTGCCTCTTTCACTCCTTTTGGATGGCTGTAGTTTAAGCATCTCCTGGGGTGTGAAGCGCAGTTTTCTCATCTATCGGTGCCCACGCGATTACCTCGAGATGCATACAGATGCATACAGATGCAAAAACCGCAAGTCGGCGAAAAGCGCTGCGAAGCTCTTGACAGGCCGCTTCTTGCCCCCCCCACTTGCAGTATGACCGCCGCCGGCTTCACCCGAGCTTTCTCTAACCTCCTCGAGAAGAACAGTGCCTTTCATGTATTGTAGTAAAGTACAGTAAACAACTGCACTGAACACGAAAAAAAAAAGGAAGTGTAAACCGCGTGTTGCACCACCGATATGCATATTTTCGCAGAATATTCAGACCCGTTCGCGTTAATGGGTGATGTCAGTGAATCA